>NW_011495015.1:2438304-2450726 GCF_000754665.1 Bison bison bison
AAATAAAAAAAAAAAAGGACACTTGGGAGTCCCATGTTCGCAAGGGGCAAGCCCCCATCCACCTGACTCACCTCCTTCAGTCTCTCCAGCTCGTTCTGCAGGGCCTGCTTTGATATCTCCACTTCGATCATCTGCTGTCGGAGAGTTTCATTCTCGTCTTCCGCTTTAGCTCTCTTTTCCTCCACGGTTTCAAGTTCATGGTGCAATCGGACCGATACATCTTTGGCCACCTGCATCAACCCACAGACACAGTCATCTGATGGGAAGCCTTCTGTGTGCTAAGGGCACCTCCAAACCACTTCAGAGGCAGAATCACTAAGGAATATTGTGTTACACCAAAGAGCAAAGATCCTGGCAATATTAACAAGCCTACATTTAAAGGAAGGGGTATTAGTTTAAAACATGAAATCCACATTAAGGGGAAGTATGACTTTCATCTGGATTAAAAGGCCACTTTGCCACAGCCCTGTTCCTTCTGGAATATTGCTTAGAATGCCAAGTCTTCCCAGGAGCACATGCTTTAAATGATCAATTAAAAATGATCATTGGACTTACCTGGTGGTCCACTGGTTAAGAATTTGCCTGCCAAGGCAGGGGACATAGGTTCAATCCCTGGTCCGGGAAGATTCCATATGCCTCGGGGCAACTAAGTCCAGGCACCACAACTACTGAGCCTGCGCTCTAGAGCCCGCGAGCTGCAACTTCCAAGCCCACGTGCTACAATTACTGAAGCCTGTGCACCTAGAAACGTACTCTGCAACCAGAGAAGCCCACACTGCATGTTGGATCGAAGAGCAGCCTCTGCTCTCCACAACGAGAGAAACCCGCGTGCAGCAGAGAAGTCCCAGCGCAGCCAAAAATAAATAAATAAAATGAACAAATAATTTTGTAAAAGATCATCAGATAAACATTTCTGTTTCTCAAAATAATTTTTAAAGAACCCTACTTGCTTAAAAAAATAATTCTGTATTCAGTACATACTTAATATAGTCAGGTTTTAAATTGCCTACTCTAATAAAACATTCAAATGCTATAAAGGCAGTTCAACATTTTCACTTTCTAAAAGGAACTAAGGAGATTTTGTAACAGAAATATAAATCACCTTTACATCACACTGAATGACATCTTGTTATTGGTTTATAAATCTGAGTTACAAAGATTCTTTTCCTGTTATTGTAATGAAAGGCTAAATGAGATTTCATAGGGACTCCGATAATAAGAAGGACATTATACATAATTCATCTCTAGATAAATGATTTGATAACTGGGGCAGGAGAGAGGCCTCAGTGGAAAGGACAAATGGAAGAAAGTCTGGGGTATTTTCACCTTATTCCCACTTCTGCTGATGATTCTCAAAGACACTTTAAACAATTAAATGCGACCCTATTTCTCTTTCAGTTAAGTCACTACTACAAGTCTTACTTGGGTTACGGTAATTTCAGCATTTTTGCACCCTAGAAATAACAAAAAATGTTAAGTGACTGGGGTCAACTTTTAAAAGTGATCTTTGACTAAAACTGAATTGATAATGAATCAATTTTTTAAACATTCCAGATCTTTAGGAGTTTCTGCACAATTTCTAAAGAATGATCAGACCAGAGGGGGCAGGTATTAATTCTTTTTTTTTAATTGAAGATCTATGATTTATTTACTTATTCTTTTGGCAGGGGTGCCTGGTCTGTAAATTAAGATCCCACATGCCCTGGGGCAGTAACTAAAAATTTCATGTGAGTGAATGAGTGAAAGTCACTCAGTCATGTCTGACTCTTTGCCACCCCATGGACTATAGAGTCAGTGGAATTCTCCAGGCCAGAATACTGGAGTGGGTAGCCTTTCCCTTGTCTCGGGGATCTTCCTCACTCAGGGATCGAACCCAGGTCTCCTGCACTGCAGGCGGATTCTTTACCAGCTGAGCCACGAGAGAAGCCCATGAGATTATGAAGATTATCTCATGTGAGAGTATGAAGATCTCATGTGCCATAACTAAGGCTCATCACAGCCAAATAAATTAATTAAAAAAAAAAAAAGACCACGTGTAAGTGGATCCTGAGGGCTGCACTTCAGGTCTTACAGCCTTCCCAGCATTTACCCCGCTCCCAATCTTTCCTTACGGAATCATCATCATAAATGATGCCATCTCTGCAGGCAATCAAACTTTAGATTCAAACCAAACGCTGCCCTAAACTGGATCTCTAAGACACCTTCGAGGCAAACTTGTGAAATTGTATGGAAACTCCCCCCGGCTTCTCTGGGGAAGGCAAGTCCCGCCCACTGTCCACCTTGTGCTCACCTTCAGGTCCTGCTCCAGACTCCGGATAAGCTCCCCGTCCACCTGCCCGGTCTCCGCCACCTTCAGCCTCTTCTGCTCGGCCTTCCGGAGGCGGTACTGCAGGATTCGGCAGTTCTTGTTGGCGCGGTCCAGCTCCCGCCGCAGCTCCTGCAGCTGGTAAACCTCCTCCTCCAAGTAACTGTCTCTCATCTCTTCCATTTCCGCTCGGAGTTCATCCAACTCATCCTACACAAGCCAGACAGAGGGCACTAATAAGCCAGGTCTATGGGACAGGGCGGAATCGCCCGTCCACTCCTGCCCTGCAGTACTGTGAACTTTCTGCAGTCACCTGTAGACTTCCGGAAACACGTGTGCAATACAGCCCAGGGACTCCGGAAATTCTCACACGAGACAGCATCACCAGATGTCTGTTCAGGTCTCGTGGATCCGGAAACCAAAAACGAGCACGGCTTAGTCATCGCAGCCTCTCAGCATTTACCCCACTCCCAATCTTTCCTTACAGAATCCTCATCATAAATGACGCCGTCTCTGCAGGTAATCAAACCCTAGATACAAACCAAACGCTGACCTGAACTTGTGTCCCTAAGACACAAGCTAGGCAGTAAGATGAGTCAGACATTGCCTGCAAAGAACAAACTTCAGGGGGCTCATCCCTATGAATTGCCCGGGAATCATAACACACCCGCAAATGTCCTTAAAATGCTGTCCCGCCACACCAATCTTGGAACTACGTGACTCATGATTCTAAAGATAAAACCTGTGCGCTATTTCAAATACACATCGGTTTGGTTTTTTCCATTCCCTTGCCCTTCATCTCCCATCTCCACTCCACTCTGGGATCGACATGAAGATGCTGGGATACAGAAGAAACCCGGGAGTTATTCCTGGCTCCCTCCTTCCCTCCCAGCCCAGCCAATGCAGTGCTGTCAGTTCAACGTCCAACCTACGGGGCTATCTCCCCAGGGCTCCATACACCATGCTCATTCCGCCTCCATTCCTCTCCGGGGAGCCACAGCTGCCCCCTCCCCTCAGGGCCAGCCTGCCCTCTCTCAGGGTCCAGGTGCAGGAGGCAGATCACCTGTGATGGTTTCTCCTTAAAAAGCTCCTCCCCAGCTCGTGACCAAGCTCATGGTAGGTAGATCAGTCAGAAGGCACACAATGCCCCCTACCGCCACTGTCTCTAGCCCCAGGCCCTGCCCCTCATATCTGCATAGTGGTAAGTCGCTTCAGTCATGTCCGACTCTGCAACCCTATGGAGTGTAGCCTGCCAGGCTCCTCTGTCCATGGGATTTCTCCCAGGCAAGAATACTGGGGTGGGTTCCCTTTTCCTTCTCCAGGGGATCTTCCCGACCCAGGGATTGAACCTGCCTCTCTATCTCGTGCATGGCAGGTAAGTTCTTTACCACGAGCGCCACTTTAAAGCCCCTCCGACTTCCTACCACCATCAAATATTATTGGTTTCTTCCTACTCTTCATCTGTCACCCACACGGGAAGGTAAGCACCAGGAAAGCAGACACCTGGAGTCTCCCAGTGTCCAGAGCAGCGTGAGCCACACAGCAGGCCCTTAATACATATTTGTGGAATGAATACACTTGAACCTCGGTCAACACCCAGAAAGACCAGCTCCTGAACGCAGTGCAGACTGGACATCACCTCACATTGTTTTGTTCCAGTCTTGTAGCCTGATCATGGACAACTCTTCCAAAAGCCACAGAAAAGGCACTAGCATGCAGGGTATATTTTCTATAATAAACGCTTCAGCGAGGAGCAACTTAGAAGGTTGGAGATTAAGAAAAGCATTCTAGGAATTGTCTTGATTAGTTTCATATTTGACGGCATAAACGCCTCCAGACTAGGATACTCTTGGTCATCTTTTTTTTTTTGGCTGTGCCATGTGGCTTGTTTGATCTTAGTCCCCAACCAGGGATAGAACCCAGGCCCTCAGCAGTGAAACCACTGGACCACCAGGGAAGTCCTCATTCTCATTTATTTTGTTCAGTTAACACTGAGGCTCAAAGGGAAAAAATGCTCCCAGACACGGACACCCTAACTCATCAGGTCTCATTCTTTTCAGTTTGTTCCTGGAGTCTGGCCACCCTCGCTAATCCTGCATTTATTCTCAAAAACCAGGGATTTACTTACAATAAAGAAAAGAGTTTCCCAACATCAGAGCCTCAGGCAGACAAGAAATTGACTAGTAGTAAACCTCCTGCAGATTATTTTATCCTGGATAAGATCACATAGGAGATGTGTACCAAACGAACTGGGAACCCTTGTGGAAAAATAACAAATTGGCACGAACAGCGTGAAAACCACTGTCCAGCCAACCCTACCTGTGTGCAGCCATCACCTGTAGGGGAAAGGGCACATGTGAAGCATCTGATTCTCCCAAAGGCCGCCTACAGGTTCTTCCACTCTGTCCACACCACCTGACCAAGGACATGACCCACTCAGCTGACCATGGCTCCAAGTGGGACCCATTTCAATGGCCCACGAAGGGAAGTGGATGTTAAAAATGAAAGCTTTAACAACTTCCTAGTAGCCAAACGAATAAAATGTTTTGTCTGCTAAAGATTCTTACAGAATTTCTGTACCAGTGGCGATAATCTCATTAAAAATAAAAGATGTGTGGAAATTCCCTGATGGTCCAGTGGTTAAGACTCTGTGCTTCCAAATGCAGAGGGCACGGGTTCGATTCCTGGTTAGAAAACTAAGATCCCACATGCCATGTAGTGGGGCCAAAAAAAAAATTATATATAAAAAAAAAATAAGGTGTTCTTATGTGTCTTAAGCGGAGAAGGCAATGGCACCCCACTCTAGTACTCTTGCCTGGAAAGTCCCATGGATGGAGGAGCCTGGTGGGCTGCAGTCCATGGGGTCACGAAGAGTCAGACACAACTGAGAGACTTCACTTTCACTTTTCACTTTCATGCATTGGAGAAGGAAATGGCAACCCACTCCAAAATTCTTGCCTGGAGAATCCCAGGGACAGGGGAGCCTGGTGGGCTGCCGTCTATGGGGTTGCACAGAGCTGGACACGACTGAAGTGACTTAGCAGCATGTGTCTTAAGAAAGGTAACTCTTAGGGAATTGCCTCCAGTAGTTAAGACTTTGCCTTCCAATGCAGGTGGTGTGGGTTTGACCCCTGGTTGGGGAGAGCTAAGATCCCATGTGCTTCGAGGCCAAATAATCAAAACGTAAAGTAGATGCAATATTATAACAAAATTCAATAGAGACTTTTAAAATAATCCACATTAAAAAATCTTTTAGAAAAAGGTAAATCTTAATGTTGAAAATGTTATGACATATAAGCAAGTTTCATTGGCTTTTTTTTTCTTCTTCTTCATGGAGGACCCTTCCTATAAATCTTGTTCCAATAGGAAAGTTTGCTGGAATTGGGGTTTACTGGGTGGAACAGAGGCCAGACAGTGGACAGAATGGACAGGCTGGGCTCTTCAAGGGCCTAGAGAACACACTGACTTCTGGAAGGGCCTTTCAACCTGCAGCAGAGAGACTGTTTCTGATGCCGAATCCCCACACTGAGCCATGAGAGCCTTGCCCTTGACCCAACCCCTGCCAGAGGAGACCAGCCACCACAGCCTACAAGCTTTCAAACAGGCCTGTGCATGCCATCCTCCCATAAAGAGAGTTAGTCCTGAATCTTCAAAATCAAGGTCAAGCTTCTCAGGTCCCTTCTGCAAATCTGATTTGACTTTGAGAAAAAGCTTAATCTAGGTGTCTGAATACAGTTAGTTAATTATTACACTGGGTAACTAATAAAAATATTTCAACATAAGCAGTAATCACTGTATATATCTAGGGGTACCCACAAATATCCAGTGGCGTTGGCACTCCGTTTATGAAGGCACTGTGTGCGAAGGCTTTTCCTTCTACTCAAAGTGTTAGTCTCTTAGTTGTGTCTGACTCTGTGTGACCCCATGGATGGTGGCCCACCAGGTTTCTCTGTCCATGGTATTCTCTGGCAAGAATACTGGAGTGGGTAGCCATTCCCTTCTCCAAGGGATCTTCCCGGCCCAAGGATTGAACCTGGGTCTCCTGCATTACAGGCAGATTCTTTACCATTTGAGCCACCAGGGCAGCCCTTTCTAGAAAGCTTGTCAAGTCATTAATGCTGAAAATTACCTATTACTCAAACATGAATTTTAAAATGTGACGTAGTCATAAAAAAACATATGGTAGGACTTCCACTTAAAAAAATGTTCTCTGTTTTTTCAGACTTTGTAATGGGGGGGCCCCTCATCAACCCTACGATTAAACGCTAGTTATGCTCTACAGACGCCTGCACCCGTGCTATGGACTGAAAAAGCCTGTTCCAGGGTTCGATGTACCCACACCTCCAGATCACTCAGCAGGCCAGATGTAAACAGCTAATAGCTCTTGGCATAAATAACCACTAACATTAGTCGCTTTGAAAAGAAAATTAGGAAGAGATTGTAATTGCATGTATTTGAATCACTGCTTTTATAACTCATATTTTATCTAAATTTGTGGACCAGCAGACACCCTTTCTTTAGCATTTCGCCTTCGTTACTAAGCCTACGATAAGCCTGCAGGGACACACGGCCCCCACAAGATGGACAAAGAGGCCAAACCCACACTGGTGAACACACCCAAAGCCTCTCGGCTGATAACTGGAAGCCCAGCTACAAACCCAGGCTTTCTGGCTCCACACACATACTCTTTCCAGTAAATGGGAGAAATTATCAGCAACCACCAGGACACGTGAAACAAGAAGCTTTAAATCACACTTGCAAAAAGCCTGTCGGCACAAAATAACAGCAAGCTGACGTTTCGAACTTGACATTGTCAATGTGTGGGTATATTCGTTTTCACAACTGGTCCTCACCAAAGCACCGCAATGTGCATAAAAGGTATTAATACCCTCCATTTTTAAAATGAGCATACTGAAACCCTAAACGTTTAAATGGCTTCCAAACACTTGTCTGTTGCAGAGACAGGATGAGGCCAGGGTTTCAACTCTTTTCAAAAAGCCTTGAAAAAAACAATTTTCAGGTTCAGTGAAAAGAAGTTATAAGAAAAGCAAATTACAAACCATGTAGGCAGGAAGCAGACATTTGAAAAGCAAAAACTGTGATTATTCAGATTAGGGTCATGATGGGAGAGTGATTTTTCAAACGAACATTACATTAATTTTCTGACAGCATGCTCTAATGTAGAAAACATTGTATCAAAGAACCTTAAAGATGTCTGCCATTTAAATGCTTAACAAACCCAATCAAGCAGAACATATAATGTTTCTGCTAGACTAAATTTACACACAGTAAGAGCAGAAAACTGTTGGTTTTTAATACAGATAATGAGAAAATTTCCCTTAATCAAGTTTTATATTGAATTAACAACAGGTCTGTCAGATAATCAAATGTTAGATCATTATCTCATTAAAAAGCTAATTTAGCTTTAACTAAATATACTTTTCGAATTTTGTATAGCATGAAACCTTGAAGTACTAGAAAGTTCCCCAACTATTCCCCTTCACCTGCAGATAACAAATCAAGCTTTATTTTATACTCGTGAGTGTGTATGTGTGTGCTCAGGAGTATCCAACTCTCTGTAGCCCCATGGACTGGAGCCCACCAGGCCCCTCTATCCGTGGAATTTTCCAGGCAAAAATACTGGGTACCATTTCCTTCTCCAGGGGAGTTTCCCGACCCAGGGATTAAACCCGTCTCTTGTATCTCCCTGCACTGGCAGGCAGATTCTTTTACTACTAGTGCCGTCTGGGAAGGTGTGTGTGTATGTGTGTGTGTACATACATATACATACATCAGATTTAAGAAACAATGAGGTACCATGTGTGCACTAGAATAAACCAAGATTAAAATGTCAAAGAAAATCTCTTTGAGGATAGTTTATCCACAAATATAAAAACCAAATCCTTGGTTTCATAGTAAAAGTGATGAAAACCCTTGATCATACTGATGATCTTGGTGCTGCTGCTGCTGCTAAGTTGCTTCAGTCGTGTCCGACTCTGTGCGACCCCACAGACGGCAGCCCACCAGGCTCCTCTGTCCATGGGATTCTCCAGGCAAGAACACTGGAGTGGGTTGCCATTTCCTCCTCCAATGCTTCCCTTTAAACAACTTAAAATCAATAACTAGTCCTACTTTAATCACTCCCTCTTTAAACACACTCAATTTAGACAGTGAGCAGTCAGCTGGCTACTGTTGCAATAATTCCCTCCTCTGGGAGTTGCAGACCCTTAACTATTGTCTACTGTAATATACAAATAATCCACCTCCTTTCCCTCCCATCAATGGAAATGTGCTCTGCAGAGTCCCAGCTGAGGCTCAGAAGACACAGGGGGGCTCAGCCATTGTTTACAAGTGCCAGTTCATCCAGCAGCCACGGCCCCCCTGTGCCCTGGTCCACATTATCTCGCCACCTAAGATGATTACAGCCGCTTGTTTGCAGGCTGAATAAAGAATGGGTGTGGAAAGCAGAAGGTCAGGAAAGAATAGGGACACTGTCTGCTTCAACCTTCCAGGAGGGAGGGGGGTAGGCAGGGAGGAGCTGAAGCACTTTATGCTCAGAACTGTTTATTCTTGCCTCAGTGTCCACCCCACCCCCACCCCTTCCTGGCCATTCAGAGTGCCTGGAATCTTCACGGCTGGATTTAACCAAATCATTGCAGATCCTGAAACTCCCAAGACCCCAAGAGAGAAGCAGGATGCCAAGGCCAAGGCTGGGCCAGTGCTGAGGCAGTGCAACCGCTCCACCCGAATGGCCTCCCCAGCAGCCCCCTTGAGAACTCACTGCTCTTCCACATTCCCATGGTGTCTGCTTTGAGCTAGCAGGCACTTTGCTTGTTTTCACCAAAAATAATTCTTAGGAAGTAACCGAAAGGGCAGAGCAAATTCAGCAGCCCTCCCCAGGCCGACCTTGGAGCCCCCAGGACTGGGGCCCTTTGGAAGTACACTACTTGGGGGTGGGGGGAAGGGTGTCATGCTAGCATCCCCCACCAATGTGAGAAGCATTTCCGAAATAGGCCAATAAATGCAAAGCAATTAAACCCTCCTGAAAAGCCTGTGGAAACAGAACATAATTAATATGTTCACAATGAGCTCCAGGGCTTGTCTGATTGTCTTTGAGCACTGGAGCAAAACACAGTGATGGTGGGCAGGCAGAGATCACGATGGCCAGCGTTTCTCAGACACCCTGGTCACTAAGATGGACCTGAGTCTGGTCTGAGAAAGAAGCGAAGCCCTTTGGACAACTGACTTCAATCTCCTATCTTCACTCCTGAAGCCTTCCAAATTACATACAAGTTCATCTGCAGTCAAGGGCCAACAGGGCTTTTCTGACTGCTTTCATGCAAAAAGCCAACTACCCGGACTGAGTACTTACTCATCATCTAGTTACCCTGCTTCCCTGGTGCCTCAGTGGTAAAAAATCTGCCTGCCAATGCAGGAGATGATGGTTCGATCCCTGGGTTGGGAAGATACCTTGGAGAAGGAAATGGCAACCCACTCCAGTATTCTTGCCTGGAAAACTCCATGGACAGAGGAGCCTGGCGGGCTATAGTCCATGGGGTTGCAAGAGTCAGAGACGACTTAGCGACTAAACAACATCATGTAGTCACTGCAGTGCCTGGTGATGGCAGAATGACTCGAGGATGGCCCCATTCAGCGCCACACAACAGAGGCGGGCGCTTCTCTGTTGACAGCTGATTTCTGGAAAAACACAGCAGTCTGGCTAAAAACAAAATTCCACTCGAATTTCCCAATCAATAACACATCATCCTTAGTCTTCTGTTTGATTACTCTCGGTTCATTCTTCTCACTTGAGTTTCATACAATAGTGGTAACAGAACTGACTCAGGAAAGCCTGTGATACTGTGGTCACCATCCTCCAGAATATATCAAAGTAAAATTTCTGGGTGGAGTCTCCTAATCTCCAGAGTCCTATGCAACATTCCCTAAGGAAGGAGTAGGTCAGGGACTAATTTATCTGCCATCTGAAAAAAAAAAAACACCATCACTGGTGCAGGCTCTAAAATCCGTGTGCAAAAGCAGGCTTACAGCAAAGGTCATTGCTTTGTGAGGTCAGGGATGCTCCCAGCCCGATCCCACACATGTGGGCAGGCTCACTGACCTTAAGAAAAGTCTAGCAGGACTGTTGTCTTTCATCCCCAAATTGAATGGCTGTCACTTAAGCTACTGAAGAGCCAACCATGTAACTCACGCATGTGTTTGTGATCAGCCTGATGTCCCAGCCTCCCCAGACTGTCTCTGTCTCTTCTCTCCTGCTGTCAGAGGAACCGCTGGGAGATGGACTCGGGTCAGAAACGTTCGGCCATGACCACCACAGGAAATGGCAACTGACATTTCCCACAGATTAAACACTGCCAGGGGGGGTCTGTGGGACCCCAAACAGTCCAGTAGAGAAGTGCTCACTGTGGCCCTTTGGCCTAAAAAGAGAGGTTCCTCAAAAAAGCTAAATGCTGGGTATGGCCCAAACTAATAAGACAACTCTAAGGCAGGCGTGGCTCTTCTCAGCCTTGATGGAAACAAGGATGCAGCCTGGAGCCGGGAGAGAACAGAGGTCTGGAGGCCGGGGAAATACCAGCTACATCACTTACTAGCTGGGTGACCTTGGACACGTAGGTACATCTTCTCGGATCTCAGCAACCTTGTCAGTGAAATTAGGGTTGTGATAAACACAACAAAGATACCCCGTGTTGCGAGATTCGCTGAAATATCAAACACACCAGAGCAGACTCCAGGGTCAGACACCTACTTCCTTCACTGAGAATCCAATGATGTGAAAAAAATAATAATAAAGCAAATAACCAGCGGCCTGAGTGAGCCCTGAAATGATGCTGAACTCCCTGCCTTGAGATCAGATGTCATGAGAAACATCTATTTGCTCTGAGGCTACAAAAGTCAAAGATGGTCTTTCTCACCCTCAGGGAGCTTACCTCCAGGGCAGATTTACAAAAGCCCTGGTTTCACATCAGAGTAATGCTAATACCGTGGCCCTTTCTCTTCCATACTCTCACATTTCACTCTGCTGTCTATTACATAAGAGTCGGTGACCAGAGCAAATGTACTACTGGAAACATTTTATTCGGAGTCCCCATCTGCTCTCTTTTCCCACCGCGATCCTCCTCTGCCTCTTTGAACAGGATAAAAACCACCATGGGGGCTCAGTGGGTTAGAGCAGCCTCTGCAGCTTGGGTATAGGAACACTCCTCAGTCCACTGCTCTGATCCCAGCTTAACTACACAGATCACCTCCACGCACCTTAAAAGCCCACATCCGTGTCCCACCAGCCACCCGGGGACCTCCATCAGGGAGAGTCAGCCTTTGCTGAGAAAATGGGGAGAATCACAAAACGTACTGATGAGGAGGGCCGCTGCATTTGGGAGGAGATATAATATTTAACCATCTTAACAGAAGGAGGAGATTTACACGGTGGAGCTGTTGACTAACCTGAGCATCACAATAAATTAAGACAGATGCATTCAGTACCACCCTCCTTGTTTTGGAGTCACCCGGCGTGCCCTGACCTCCCCACCCCATACGGTCTAAATCCTCTTTTCTGCAGCGCCTGCTCTTCTCCTCCTCCTCCTGGAAAACATGGAGTCAGACTTGTGCCCCAAAGCTACCAAGACCCAGAAGCCACTCAGAGCAGGCCGCGCTGCAAAGCGCTCAATGGACGCACAGGCTGTGAGTCCCTCGAAAGAGCGGGCGCGAGTGGCCTCTCCTGACACGGAAAAACCGGCTGGTGGACACGTACAAAGCACCGGCCAGCAAGACAGCGTGGCCTCTCCGCCCAGGCCGCGCTCAAGGGACTCCTGAGCTGTAGGTTTATCACTGAAAGCGGTGTGACCCGGCTGTCTGCGCCCGGGGGAGACTCGGAGAGCACCCGGCCTTCTTAATTGCGGGAAAAGGGGAAGGCGAGTCTGCACCCTCCGAGACCCGCACTCGGCGCACGGGGTCCCGCTCAAAGATTCTCGGCTGGGGACAAGCCGCGCCCACAGGTGAGGGGGCAGGGGGTCGACTGCGTCTCCAAAAGGCGGTCACAGCCGCCTCTCTAGTTAACGCAGCGTCAACTGGGGCAGAGGCATCCGAGGGAAGACGCGAGACT
>NW_011495015.1:2450826-2451217 GCF_000754665.1 Bison bison bison
GAGACTTTCTAGAAACAAGCTAAGTGGGTGGAGAAGCGGCTGGACCCACAGGTCTCGCTGCTCCTTCCACAACTTTGGCTCAAGTTCCCAGCGCCCGGCGTGTCGGGCGCAGGAAAGTGACTGGCACTTGGAGTAAGCGCTTTCGGGGCCGGGACGCCGGGGCTCGCGGGTCCCAGCCCGCACCCAGACCTGGGGCTGCCGCCGGGACAACTGCGGCGGGGCAGGCTGCGCACCTTGAGATAGTCGTTCTCCGAGCGCAGCTCCTCCATCTCCCGCAGCAGCTCCTCCTCCTCCGCCGCCGGGACCAACCGGTGCTGCTCGCCCAGCCCGTGCTCCCTGGGGGTCGCGGGACCCGTTCGCTCCGGCGGTGCGCGCCCCGCGACATCCTCCA
>NW_011495015.1:2452555-2465209 GCF_000754665.1 Bison bison bison
CGCCGCCCGGTGCGCATGTCCCGCCTCCTGCCAGCCGGCGCGGCGGTGGGGGCGGGGTTGCGCTCCCTGGCGGCGCACGATCTACGGGCCCCCAACCCTCTCCGCCTGGGACCCTCTTGCTTGTGGGGGCTCAGGGGACAGTGCGGGAGCTGGTGGAGGGAGGAAGAGGGCAGGCGCAGAGGCGAGGTGGTGGTGGGAGGAGGCTGGAGGCGGGGGAGGCAGCCGGTGTGCCCTCTGAGGAGTGCGCCTCGGGGTGCCGGCGTGGAACAATGCCCCCTCCACAGGCCCCCGCATCCAGCCCGGCCTCCCAGGGCCTCCGAGTTACGCCCCGCCGGAGCTGGGCCGAAGTCCACTTTCCAGCTGGGCCGGGGTCCACACTACTTTGAGGACTGGTGTGACCACCGCCCCCCCAGCCCCGCACCGCCCTGTCGCGTCCGAAGGCGCACGGGGCTCCACAGTTGGCACCCAGTGGCCTCTGGAGCCCCAGGGAAGAGCCGCTGTCCGACGCAGCTCGCCGAGGTCAGTAAGGGAACTCACATGTAGTGTCGGCTGCGAGCCAGGCCCTAGTAGACGCCCCACAGGCATTGTTTCATTTCACCCTCGGAACAAGCCTGACTCTGAACTCCTGTCTTCTTGAAGGACAAGGCCTGGGCGCGGGAGGTGAAGTCAGTGCAGTGGCCCGTGCATGCTGGCCCGGACTCACACCCGGGCTTGTGCAATCCTCAGTCCCACACGCCCACCCCCCGGGAGAATGAGGCCGGTAGACCACTGGAGAGTCTTAACGTGGGCCACTGACCTTTTCAAACCTCTGTTCCCGCCCCTGTCCAATTAGAAAGTACCTCCACCTGAATGTGGGGTCTGATCGAGGATGAGAAAGCACTGTGTCAACTGTAAAGTGCTTTTCAATACCAGTGAGTGCAGGTTTTGTCCCAGGCGTTGGATTGTAGAGAAAAACCTTCCTGTTCTGTTACAAGTTAATCACTAAAGGCATGTTGCTATGAACTTAAGTTATAATGGCTTGCCCATCTCTGGTAGCCCTACCTGCCAGGGAATGAGCTTCAGGCTCCAACACCTTTGTTAAGCTCTCAGAAGATTCCCTGGCCAGGCCCCACCTGTGAGTGGCTGCTGGAAGGAAGAAATAACACCCCGCCTCCTCCAGAGTTGGGCCAGAAACTCATCTCTATTCCCTCCCCTTTTTAGTATAAAAGAAGTCTGAATCCTAACTTGGGGGAAATGGCTCTTTGGGACAGTAGGCCATTGACTTCTGGGGCTGCTAGCTTTTCACTATTCCTTGTGCCAGCAGCTCATCTCTGGACTTACTGGCCTTTAGGCGGTGAGTGGAGAGAGTTGGGACTCAGTAACAGGATGATGGGTAAATACCCAGGGAATAAGGGTCAGTCTGCCAGTCTAGCTGGAGGCAAAGGCAGGCAGTGCTTACAAGTTGCTGGGGTGGGCAGGGACCCTGAGTCCGGGTGAGTGCCCAGGATGTGTAAGTGAATACCCAGGACGTGTGCAGGGCAGAGGTTGTAGGTAAGACGACCCTTAGGGTGGATGGGACCAACTGTCCCAAGGGGAATTTGGACGTTATTCTCAAGGCAGGGAGCTGCTGGAAGATGCTGAAAGTGAAAGAAAGTGAAAGAAAGTGAAAGAAAGTGAAAGTGTTGATCGCTCAGTCGTGTCTGACTCTTTGTGACCCCATGGACCTAGCCTACCAGGCTCCTCTGTCCATGGAATTCTCCAGGCAAGAATACTGGAGTGGGCAGCCATTCCCTTCTCCAGGGGATCTTCCTAACCCAAGGACCAAACCTAGGTCTCCTGCATTGTAGGCAGCTTCTTTACCATCTGAGCCACTGGGGGAATCTCTGCTTAGAAGGATCCCAGCAGCCAGGAGAGGGAGGCAGGTGACAGGGAGTAGTTAGTGGCTGGGGCCCAAAGTACAGTGAGGGCAAGTGGTAGTAGGAATAGAGGAAAAAGGGGACAGACCTGTGAAGAGAAAGGAAAAACAACCTGTAAGGGAAAAGAATCTGAAAAAGAATCTATCTGTATAACTGAATCTCCGTGATGTACACCTGAAACTAACATGACACTGTAAATCAACTATACTCCAATAATATTAAAAACAAAATGCAAAAAAAAAAGAAAAGAAAACTAGGCTCCAAAGTCTGTGGTCTTAACCTTAAATCACCTTACTTAGTCACCTCCTTCAAAAAATGCAGGATAAAGTCATCATTGATGCAATAGCTATGAAGACCACACTCATCTACCATGGGGTATTTGCAGAAAAAGGACACAGGCGGTGACAACACTGAGAAAGGCTGACGGCACCCTGCCCCCACGCCGGTCCCGCCAGCGGTCCCCAGAGGGCGCTCTAACGCTCCCGGCTGCAGGTGGTTTGATCAAGTGGCCGCTGTCAGTCCTCCTGGAGCTCAGCCGCCTTGAACTCCGGGACCTTCTCCTCTACCTTCCTGCAAACACCCAGACGTCTCCAGCACCCTCCTTTTTCTCTAGAATTATATCCAGGACTCAGCTCCTCACACCACATCTAATCTTGCTAAGGGCCAGCTCAAAATGTTGCTAGTTTTCTAAAAATATCAGCCAGCTTTGTCGCCTGCTTCCTTTCCCTCAGGTAATAAGTCAAACAAACTTCGTCCTCTGAACGATGAGCCTGGCGACTGTTTCCGCTGGACACTGGTGAGGAGGAACGCTGTCTCTGTTCCCAGCAGGCAGTGCGTTACAGGTGCACATGGACACCTGCTTGCATCATGAACAGTTTTAAAGTCACAGGTGATTTTGAAATAATGTTTTCTTCTTGATAATCAAGTTAGTCTAAAGGCATTAGGGGTTTGCTATTTAAAGGAGCCTTTAAAGCACTTTGTTCTGGAATGAATGCTCAGTCACTCAGTCGTGTCCGACTCTGAGACCTCACAGACTGTAGCCCGCCAGGCTCCTCTGCCTCTGGAATTCTCCAGGCAAGAACACTGGAGTGGGGTGCCATTTCCTCCTCCAGAGGCTCTTTCTGACCCAGGGAAGGAACCTGCATCTCCTGCATTGGCTGGGAGATTTACCATCTGAGCCACCAATACCAGTGGAATAATCTCCAATACCTTAAAATGCAAGCAAAGCAAATTTGGAGTGAGAGAATTCTAGTCTGTTTGCGGAGTTATATAAAGTGGAATAATTTTTTTTTGACTCATAGAGGGGAAAACATATGTAGCCAACAGTCACCTGAAGAACATCTGTAGCCTCAAAACCTTGACCACAGCACTTACCTCTTTTCCAGTTTTCCCCTCTTATTTTAATACAAAAGCACATTCAGAATATGAATTCGTCTGATCTAGTCAGAAGTCGCCTCTTTAAAAAGAGTGAAAAGAAGAGACTTAACAGAGGGGGCTGTTTTTTTGGCGTTTCAGGAATGGTGAGGTTGAAAAGGGACAATGGGAAGTCAGGGGCCCACGTGGGGGTCCCGGTGCGTCCCAGCTGCCTCTGCAGGGTTACAGCCAAATGCCACATGGGGCTTGATGTGGGCCAGCCCTACAGGGGCCCCCAGACGCCTTCACATGACCAGACTGGCCCCTGTGTGTGGCGTGGTAGCTCCTGATGACTTCCAAGGCCCATAAACCTTGAGGACATCAGAGTCTCCTGGGGAGTGTGTTATAAATGTAGGCTCTGTGGCCACAGGCCCTGGAGCTCTGATTGGGAAGGTGTGGCATGGAGCCTGGGATCCAAACTTTTAACAAATTCCTTTGATGCAGATGACCCTCTGACCACACCTGAGAAGCCCCGAGTTAGTTTCTAACACAGCTCCAAGCGTCACATGCTTGTCAATTGCACTTCCTCCTGGTTCCAGGTGAAAGTCCTTCTGAAGCTGGTGGGAGATTCTGGCTGATAAGAGATGCAAAGACCATGATGAAGGCTTAGCCACTTAAGCCCCAACTGTAGACAATGTGCAGTGTCCAGGCCTGTCCTAGACCCAGTCTTGAGGTGGTAGGCATCCCTCTGATCTGAGAATCCAGAGCAAGGAGCTACATGCAGGGGGAAGGAGGCTCTTTGCTCCTGAGCAGTGGTTCTTCATGAGGAGGGAGTTCCCTGGTGGAGTATCTGGGAAGTTTTGTGGTATTTTTTGTTGTTGCAAAAATTGGATCAGGAGCACAAGTTGAATTTCTGAGGGGAGTCAGGATGCTGTATGTTTTGCAATATTCTCAGAGAACTGGCCCCCTCCCTCAACCATCACTGCACAACTTCCCAAAGTCCTCCTGAAACATTCACAAAGGTTATAAAAAATCTGCTACCATCATCTGAGCCTAGGGCCTAACTACTTGTCTTAGTCCAGACGGGCTGCTGTGACAGAATTTCACAGACTAGGGGCTTGTAAGTAACAGACATTTACTTCTCACCTTTTGCAGGTTGCAAGTCTGAGCTCAAGATGCCAGCAAAGTCAAGTTCTGGGGAGAGCCCATCATCTTTTCGAGTCCTCACCTGGAGAACGGGCAAGGGATCTCTCTGGGGCCTCGTATATAAGGACCCTAATCCCAACCCTGTAGCCTCCACCATCTTGAGCTAATCACCTCCCAAAGGCCCCACCTCCTAACACCATCCACCTTGGGCACTAGAATTTGACATGAGGTTTAGTGGGACCTGGGCTTCAATGGCACCCCACTCCAGTACTCTTGCCTGGAAAATCCCATGGATGGAGGAGCCTGGTGGGCTGCAGTCCATGGGGTCGCTAAGAGTCAGACACGACTGAGCGACTTCACTTTCACTTTTCACGTTCATGCATTGGAGAAGGAAATGGCAACCCACTCCAGTGTTCTTGCTTGGAGAATCCCAGGGACGGGGGAGCCTGGTGGGCTGCCATCTATGGGGTTGCACAGAGTTGGACACGACTGAAGCAACTTAGCAGCAGCAGGGCTTCCCCGATAGCTCAGTTGGTAAAGAATCCGCCTGCAATGCAGGAGACCCCGGTTCAATCCCTGGGTTGGGAAGATCCTCTGGAGAAAGGATGTTACCCACTCCAGTATTCTTGAGCTTCCCTTGTGGCTCAGCTGGTAAAGAATCTGCCTGCAATGTGGGAGACCTGGGTTCGATCCCTGAGTTGGGAAGATCCCTGGGAGAAGGAAAGGCTACCCACTCCAGTATTCTGCCCTGGAGAATCCCATGGACAGAGGAGCCTGGTGGGCTATAATCCATGGGGTCGCAAAGAATTGGAAACGACTTCACAACTGAACAACAACTATGTTGAAATACATGATTTAGATGACTTTCTTCTTATTTATCTTTTATATTACTATAGTGAATTGTATTGATTTTTAAAATCATACATGTTTCGGGAAGAGATTCCACACTGATTCTTTGACAAAAGTAAAGGGCATTTGTAAGAGCAAGCTAGGCAACGTGCTGAGACTTCTGAAGAGAAAGAGCTGAGCTATTGTGGAGGGTGCCCCCTCGTGGTGAGTTCTGGGATGGCACCTCTTCCCCGCAGGAACAAAATTGCTCAATCTAGGTGTCCCCTCCAAGCAGAGAGGAAGAGGAGGTTGGTGATTCTAAGATACGTCCTTTAAATAAAGGAAGCAGTGTTCCCTTATGCATGCTTGCTAAACTTGAAAAAAAAAATTCTGACTCCTTTCCTCTTACAACATAACTGCTAAAATTTGTAAAATTATTTTTTTTAATGATTGTGAGATTCTCAGCTTGATGTACATTGAAAATATATTGCTGAAAAAAAGGAAAGCTCAGAACTTCCCCGACAACCCAGTGGGTAAGACTCTGCACTTCCAATATAGGGACATGGGTTCAATCCTTGGCCAGGGAACTAAGTTCCTGCATGCCACCTGGTGCCACCAAAATAATAATAATAATGAATAAGTAAATGAAAACTGATCAAAGTATCTTTCCTGATTGGGGAAATTAATGACTTACATTGTCAACCCTTTAGTTTAGAATGTTGCTCATTTCCTCATGCAGATTTTGAAATGTAAGGCATATCTTGTTTTATTGTAATTAACCATTGTTTATTTACCTACTTAGTTACAACCTTTCAGAACAGAAATGGAGATATGATGTCAATAATGACTTTCCTCTTGCTGACTCGGGCATTTCAGCCCAACTTCAATGCTCATCGTTTCATGCGAAGTAAGAGTAGTTTCACATGGAAAGCAGAAATGGAACAGGCATTTGTAGGTTTCATAGCAGAGAGTACTTATGGGATAAATTTCCTGATTAATTCAGGAGACAGAACAATGTGTGAGATCACACGTGCAAGGGACTTCCCTGGCTGTCCATGGCCAGGACTCTGAGTTTTCACTGCCTATGGCCCAGGTTCAGCCCCTGGTTGTAGAACTAACAGCCCACATGGAAAAAAAAAATCACACACAAGGTATATTTTTTATTTTTTGGCCACGCTACACAGCCTGTGGGATCTTATTTCCCCAACCAGGGATCCCTGCATTGGAACTGTGGAGTTTTAACCACTGGACCACCAGGGAAGTCCCCAAAATACATTTTAATGATTAATTCTATATAAAATTACCGTCAAGCACATTTTAGGAATGAGGATATAGAACATTGTGGGTTTGCCTGGTCACAGTGGTTTGTTCAGTTACTTTGGACAATTCAGTCTTCCTGGGCCTTTGAGGCATAATCTATAAAATTAGAGAGTTGACCTGAAGCTTTACGTATGTATCTAAGGACTGGGGTAAATTTAATTCAGTGCCATTTTAATTATCAACATGGGATTATCCATAGGAAACTATAAGTCACCTTTGTTCATTCTCAGACAAAATATACAAACTAATTTTCATAGAATAATAATATAATTCAAGCATGGAATAAATATGACAAATGTTAGACATGTTCCTGATTACCCTACTTCATAGTGTTATTCCTTAGGATAAGTCCATTTCATATCTCCCTCTTTAAAAATTTAAATATCAGGATTTAGGATTTTGAGGGCTTCCCTGATGGGTCAGTGGTAAAGACTCCATCTGCAATGCAGGAGACGGTGGGTTTGATCCCTGGGTCAGGAAGATCTCCTGGAGAAAGGAACGACAGACAACCCACTCCAGTATTCTTGCCTGGGAAATAGCATGAACAGAGGAGCCTGGTAGACTATGGTCCATGGGGGTCAAAAAGAGCTGGACAAGACGTAACGACTATACAACAACAAACGAGGAATTTGAGCTCAGAGAGAGGTCTTAGGAAGCACTGCAATCCTCTCGTCCATTAGCCACTATCTAGAAATCCCCATGCCTGGTATCCACCGCTGCAGTTCCAAAGCAGGCCTCCTTTCCATAGTTAAGAGGTTCATAACTATATTTATGGTGATTATATAACTTATCATCCAGAGCGTAGAATATTTGACAATGAATGGGGGCATTTATTAATTACATGAGGCAACGGGCATGAACCAGACCCAGGCAGGTAGCTCAGGCTATAGAGTTGCCTGTGGTTAACATCCATTCCTCAAGGTAAGAGTGTCTCCATATCGGATAAGACTGACTCATGTTTACATCCACCAATGCTAAGAAAACAGGAACTCTTTTCACACTGTTTACCTCTTTTTTAAAAAGCTAATCGGGAGAGAAGCCCATTCAAGAATCTGCATAGCCTGCCCATCCACGCACTCATGTATATACTCAATCATTCAGAGGTTACGAAGATTGACCCAACACTGTAAATCAACTATACTTCGATTAAAAAAAGCTAAGATTATCATTGAGCACCTTCTAAAATGCTAGTCTTAAATGCTAGACTGGGAATCGTAGGGATTAGAAAAAGTGGCATCTGCCTTTATGGGGCTCAGCATCTCATATAGAGAATGTTATGAGGAGGAGGAAAGCTGTCTGGGTACCAGAGCCAGCCTCTAGATCACCTCGGCCTCCAGGTTCTTAGGATCTGGCCTGGCTCTCAAAGCCAAGCCCTGTTATCTCCTGTTAAACACAGAGTGTCACAGAACCTCAGCATCAGAGAAGACCACTCTGGGACTGAGATGGATCAAGACAAGATCACTCTGTAGTCTGTCTGAACATAGATGAAAGCATGAACATTTCCTAAACCATGGAAATGACCAAATACTTCTTTCTCCCAGCTATATGACCTGCTGCTTCTTACCAGTTACAGCCTCTGGCCTGCTCAAGTGGTCCCTCCTTCCAGGTAAGATTTATTAAGATACACAATTATAGAATTGCCCCCACTTCCTGACAGCATCCAGTCCACAACAATGCCCCACCTGGTTGGACCCTCTCCAAGTCATCCAACAAGGGTCAGAATCCTACTGAGGACTCCCCATGGTGCCCACTGCCATGAGTGATGAACCCAACAATAAACCAGCCACGGTGTGGGAGCTCCTGGTGAGTTGATAATTATGACTGTCTGCACAAGGCAAGGAATCCAGGTAAAAGTGAACATACCACCCGTTCTCTGTTTTTGCAAATACGTCAATGTGTGAAACAGTTTTTGTGATTTAAGGGGCCTTGTGTCTCCTTGAAGAAGGCTGCATACATATAGAAAAAAACATTATCGGTATATATAAAGGCTGATATATAAAGGCTGTATATCTTCTGAGCAGCTAAATCTGCTTACTCATTGCCCAGACTGAAGCCTATTTTGGGGATGAAGAGAAAGTCTTTTAGCTCCACATGTCTTTTGAGAATGTCCTTTGTTCCACAGGGAGGCAAGGATGTCATCTTTGGCATCAACATGACGCCGTTTTATAATCTAGGTCTGTGATTTCATGAATTCCCAAGTCCTCTCTGCTGTGCGCTGAAGTTGTGTTTATTAATTTCTATTTTTTCTGCAGGAGGCTTCTTAAGTAGAATTTGAAGGCTGTAATTGCTTTTGTCCCTACAAAGATAAGTGAAAGGACTTCCCTGGTGGTACAGTGGGTAAGAATCCACCTGCCGATGCAGGGGACACAGGTTCCATCCCTGGTCCGGGAGGATTCCACGTGCTGCAGAGCAGCTGAGCCTGTGCTCTGCAGCAAGAGAAGAGCCTCTACAATGGGGAGTAGCTCCCACTCACTGCAACTAGAGAAAGCCCCCACGCAGCAGCGAAGACCCAGCAGAGCCAAAAATCAGTCAACCAATCATACATGTATATAAAAAGATAAGTGAAATAGGGCTGTCCCCAGAGGTACAGTTGGATGGTCTCTGGACACAGAGACCAGAGACCATGGTCTCTGGTCAGTCTAGGCAGGGGTCACCTTTCGAGGATGCTGTAGAGGAAATTCTCATCTGGGCAGAGGGTTTGCTTTCAGTGCTATAGATTTATTCATACTTCTCGCATAGACTGTAACCTTCTGTAGCGCAGAGCCAGGGGGCAGTACAGAAATCTGCACACAACAGGTGGTTGGTTAATGGGTCTTTGCCTATTATAATAACTGATTTAACTCCCCAGGGGAAAAAGTACCAGGTTAGCCAAAATGTTCCTCTGAGTTTTGTTTTTTTTTTTAATGGAGAAACCCAAATGAACTTTTTGGGCAATCCAATGTTTACAACCATAAAAGTCGCCTTTCTTTTCTTTTGAAGGAGGAAACAGAACAGGCTCTATCTTGAAAACAGGACTCCATCTTGGGCCGGATTGTGGACTTTGAGCTATATGCCCAGTATCTATGGAAATGACATACCAACTGAAAAACCAGGCCCCCAGAAGGAAGAGCCTCAGGGCTCTCAGTCTCCCAAAAGAACACCCTATTTAATACCCTAATTATCTGTGTAACTTAATAGAATCATACATTCTACTATGCTTATTGGGGTATGACCACAAGCCTATTGATAATTGTCCACTGTTAACTACCTAGGCTTAAGGCATATGAATCATGGGTTAACTTTGATTGTATCTTTCTTTTTCCTTTGTTCAGGCTAGTTTCAAGGAATTTTGGGGAGGTGGGTTTGGGCACACACGCTTAGGGTATATAAGGTTTCTACAAAAACTGGTCAGGGTCCTTGGCTAAGAGGAGACTCTACCTCAGGCCCGGCAGTGTAATAAGCTGCACTCCATTATCCACATTGTCCTTCTGAGTGAGTTTGTTTCCCGGAACGTGTGGCTACAACACTTTCCTTGCTCCTACACTGCTGCTTCTTTTTTTTTTTCCCCCCCAGAAATGAATCCTTTTCTTTTTTCCTTGCTCCTACCCTGAAAAGTTTCTACAAAGGTATCAGGTTCAAAGGAATTATTACTTAAAACAACTTAGAACTGTCCTCTGCTTAAATCTCTCCTTCCAACTAGTCATCCTGTAAGATTCTAGAATCTTAGACTATATTCTATCCCGTAGAACATTCTGGATTTCATTTGTGCTTTAATCAATAAAAACGATGGCAACCAAAGCTTTCGTCTACATCACTTCTGTATATCCTTCTAGGGAGAGACGATGGACCACAAGCTCAGTTATCTTATAGTTGTTTTCATATAGAAACTCATTTTAATCTCAACTGATAAAGTGTAGAGAAATCAAAATCAAATGCTTCAGCAGTTCCTGCCTCCTCTAGGCCTGGAACTTTCCAACATGAACCACAAAGCGATTCATACCCTTTAAAGAATTTGTAAATTCAGAAATGCTGGGAGCAGGCATTTTTTTGAGAGGTTTGAAATGTACAGAGAGTCCCTGTGTGTGATTTTTGCGTGGATTTTGGGCAGTGTACCTCCTGAAATGAACATACAGTGGACTGAAAGATGCCACTGAGAGACTGCTTTCTTCACTAAACCACAGCTGGTATTTTCACAGCACTCGGCCCTTCCTGCAAAGCTTCGAGATGCCAGAACCCTTTCATCCAACTGGAATCCACCAACCCCAGCTTTCTTCTTGGGAAAACAACATATAAGAAACAGACAAAAACAAAAATTCAGCCAAGTTAAGAGAGCCAAACCATTTAAAGTTGACAGAAGCTGTCTGACATGGAAAATACAAATACTGAACTCGCTGGTTTATGAATGTGACTGACAGCCAACCACCTTAGAGTGTGGAGGCTCAGTGACAGACTCTTGGCAGGAAAACAACGCAGAGATGCTCTGTGACCCGTTCTGTAAATACTTGTTTCCTTCATTTCTACACACTTTTCATGTATTCTTTCAAAAGATATTGCAACAGGCATTGCATTTACCTAAAAGGTGGAAAGAACTGGGCCCTGCTCTTGAGAAGGCCATGGAGAGAAAGACATTTTAAATATTAAAATAGTGGAAGAATGGTGTTAATGGAGGAAGCAAATGAACCTTATCAAGAGGAACGATGGGTCCTAGACATGCTTGTTCTCAGCTTTACAGATGAAGAAACAAAAGCACAGAGAAAAGAGGTAATTCAGGGACTTCCCTGGTGGTCCAGGGGCTGAGACGCCATGCTCCCAATGCAGGGGGCCCTGGTTCAATCCCTGGTCAGGGAACTAGACCCCACATGCCACGACTATGAGCCTGCATACCGCAACTAAGACTCGGCACGCGAGAGCGCTAGGTCACTTCAGCTGTGTCCAAGTCTTTGCAACACTATGGACTGTAGCCCACTGCAGCCAAATAAATATTCTCCTTCTGCTTCCCTCAAAACTTCAATGAGCATGTTCTGTACACCAGGCACAGACATTATCTCTCTTATCTGTCCCCAGCCCAACCTCTTGGATCCACTCTGTACCCTTTGAATGAAAAATACTGCTGCCATGTCAGTACACAAAGGATGCTGTAGCCAGCAAGCCACTGCTTTATAGCCACCCGACATCGAGCCCTGAGGGAACTCGGGATCAAAACGGGATGCCCGCTCTTAGGCCCTCAGCCACAAGCACAGCGAGTAAGGAGGCAATTTAGATAAGAAAGGAATGGGTCTTGGAGCTCTTGAGCCACTGGAGGTCTGGCCAACCCCCCGGGATCTAACGCCATCCTGTGACTCACAAGGTGAAACAAATAGCATTGTAACAAGGTTAAAGTAAAACCAGAGCTGCATTTTTGCTCACAAACCGGTAACTGATGATGATATTAGTCTGAATGTGGGTCGGCCCAATTTGGTGATGTATGTGCTGTTAACTTTTCTCTAATGTTACTATTTCTCTTATTTTAATGATTGTATGTTGAAATTAAGCCAAATAGTTCAGTTCAGTTCAGTTCAGTCGCTCAGTCGTGTCCGACTCTGCGACCCCATGAATCGCAGCACATCAGGCCTCCCTGTCCATCACCAACTCCCGGAGTTCACTCAGACTCAAACGTCCACCGAGTTGGTGATGCCATCCAGCCATCTCATCCTGTTGTCCCCTTCTCCTCCTGCCCCCAATCCCTCCCAGCATCAGAGTCTTTTCCAATGAGTCAACTCTTCACATGAGGTGGCCAAAGTATTGGAGTTTCAGCTTTAGCATCATTTCTTCCAAAGAACACCCAGGACTGATCTCCTTCAGAAGGACTGGTTGGCTCTCCTTGCAGTACAGGGGACTCTCAAGAGTCTTCTTCAACACCACAGTTCAAAAGCATCAATTCTTCAGCGCTCAGCTTTCTTCACAGTCCAACTCTCACATCTATACATGACCACTGGAAAAACCATAGCCTTGACTAGACGGACCTTTGTTGGCAAAGTAATGTCTCTGCTTTTCAATATGCTATCTAGGTTGGTCATAACTTTCCTTCCAAAGAGTAAGCGTCTTTTAATTTCATGGCTGCAATCACCATCTGCAGTGATTTTGGAGCTCCCCA
>NW_011495015.1:2465309-2472094 GCF_000754665.1 Bison bison bison
CCCAAAATAAAGTCTGACACTGTTTCCACTGTTTCCCCATCTATTTCCCATGAAGTGATGGGACCAGATGCTATGATCTTCGTTTTCGGAATGTTGAGCTTTAAGCCAACTTTTTCACTCTCCTCTTTCACTTTCATCAAGCCAAATAATCCTCTAGTAAATACTGAAATTGTTTATTGTGTGTGACAAGTGGTTTCTTTTGTTAACGAATCTTTCAAAACAAAAACAAAAGTAAATCTTTCAGCAAAACATTTTCTCAACTTTTAGGTCGAGTAGTTTCTTTTTCAGTTGACAACCCCATCCAGCTCTCTTCAGGCCTCTGGGCAATGACTGCCTCCTGCTTCCATTTGTTAGCTGGCTGGCTCAGGGAGGGAATGCCGGCCCAGGACTTGTGGCATGTGAATGGTTTTCCTTTATTCCTGTATTTATCCTGCATGAAAAACCAGGATTGGGACCAGGACCAGGGTGGGAACAAATTTCAGGGTAAGTCTAAGAGATGCCCAGCTAGTCGCTGAAAAATGTCTTGATTGAAGGAGAAATGTGTTTATTTATTTATCCATGCATTTATGTGTTTATTACCTTTGCTATACAAAAGTATAAGGACTCCTCTCCAAATATGTAGATGTGAATGTTTACCTTTTGAATTTTCAAAAGGACAGAGAACATGTCACATCAGTCCCGACTGAATACACTGCAAATCTCAAATGAAGGGGGAAATTGAAAAAAAAACATACACAGCTTTTGCTCCTGATTTGTAATATTAATAAGACCTTTGTTGCCAATTAGCTTTTGAATGGGATGAAATAGAAATATCTTGTGGGTAGTAAATTTGTTCAGGAACTAACTGGAAGGCTAACTTGAATTTATAGAAAATACAGATTCTTTTTCTTCTGGCTTAAGAAACCAGCTTTAATGTATATGAATAATGGAAACTAGGCACCATATGTTCTTTGCTTGTTCAAGCACTGGGACACCCAGGCTTAGCTCTGCCCTGTAAGCAAAGATGGACCTCAGCTGAAATCTCAGAGGACCATACTGGATCTCACTCACTATCCATGGCTTTCCTCCACCAACAGCATGATGCTAAGAATGCTGAAATACCATCCAAAAGTCATTACAGGATTAAATGAGATGTTGTATATAAGACCTTTCACGCATTTGAAACACACAGAAAATTTCCAATTAATTAGGCCTGTCTGTGACCTTTGGGCAAGTCATCCTCACTGGGTTTCAGTTCTTTCCAATTCTAAATTCTCTTTGCAAACAGCCTACAGGGATTAGAGAGAGTTGTAATTAGCATATCAAGCGCCAGCCTAATTCTGCCAGCTCCGACTCTCACTGCAATTACACTGTTTATATGTAAACGGCACTGCCAGTCCCTGGGTGGTAACTTGGAACTCAACTGAGAACGCAATATCCCATTTACTGACCCTCCTCCCTTCCTTAGCAAATTCACTTCGCTGGGAACACAGCAGTCTATGTCTGACCAGCCCCTAAGGAACTGACCAGATTAACATGATGCAGCTTGAATTCTCAAGACTTTTCTTTGCTTCAGTGATGGGGACAGTAATGACTCCACATGTGAGTAGTAGCCACTTATGGTCTGGAGGGAAGGCAGAGGAAGCTAATTATACGTTGCAATTACCTATGACACCCTCTTGAAGCTTTTGGAGGCTAAAGGAATTTTCACTGACCTGAAACCACCATCAAGATGTGTGTGTGTGTCAGCTGGTGGAAATGTAAATTGCTGCAGCCATTATGGAGTATAGAGGTTTCTTAAAAAACTAAAAACAGAACTACCATATGTATGATCCAGCAATCCCACTTCTGGGCATACACCCAGACAAAACTATAATTTGAAAAGATGCATGCACTCCTATTCATAGGAGTGCATAGCAGCACTGTGTACAATAGCCAAGACATGGAAGCAACCCAAACGTCCATCAGCAGAGGGATGGATAAAGAAGATATGGTATATATATATACAATGGAATATTACTCAGCCATTAAAAGCACAAAATAATGCCATTTGCAGCTACATGGGTGAACCTAGAGATTTATATCATACTAAGTTAAGTTAGAGAAAGACAAACATCATATGATATTGCTTATGTGTGGAATCTAAAAAATGATACAAATGAAGTTATTTACAGTAACGGACTCACAGACATGGAAAACAAACCTATGGTTACCAAAGGGGAAAACGGTGGGGAATAAATTAGAAGTTTGGGATTAACATATACACACTACAATATATTAAATAGATAACCTACTGCATAGCACAGGGAGCTATATTATCTTGTAATAACCTATAATGGAAAAGGCTGAAAAATAATATACGTGTATAGAAGTGAATCACTTTGCTGTGCACGTGAAACTAATACATTGTAAATCAACTAGACTTCAATTTTAAAAGAAGTGCTTGTATGTGTGTGTGCTTATGCACGTGTGTGCACGCACGTGAGCACGCTGACTCCAAGAGGAACCTTTATATTTGCGAAGCTTTGCCGAAACGGGTCTCAGACCTGCTGGCTGGCTCCATTTTCCATCCAAACAGCTGAATCAGCCCTAGTTAAGCCTCATTCACTCAGCAAATACATTTTGCCAAGCACAGAGAACACAAAGATGACTAATCATTGCTTTGGCCTCACAGACTCTTGCTAAGGAGCCTGCGCGTCAGCCCGGTGGGCGTGCTCCCGTGTCAGGGAGGGGGCGCTGTGGGGCAGAGGAAAGGGCCAACAGCTTGCCCTGGTAAAGGGGAGGGGCTGGGGAAGGATGGTCTAGAGAGGAGGTGGCCCCTTCTGTCTCTTCCAAATTTGCATTCCCTCCATCAAATCCCTTTCCTGCTCCTCATTCTGAAGAAAAATGTTAGCTTTTGCCACCTGCCAAGTTGGAGCTTCCTGACGGGGCTCAGTCATGTGTGACTCTTTGTGACCCCATGGACTGTAGCCCACCAGGCTCCTCTGTCTTGGGATTCCCCCAGCAGGAATCCTGGAGTGAGTTGCCAGTGCCTCCTCCAGGGAATCTTCCTGACCCAGGGATTGAACCCACATTGGCAGGCGGGTTCTTTACCACTTCACCACCTGGGAAGAGCTGGGGATGTGACGTTATCCCCAGGCTAAAGGTGTTGGAGCAGCTGGGGACAGGGGAGATGTTGCAAGGCTGAGAACTGCCAGCAGATTGGAGCCTCGCTGACCTGCTGAGGCCTGTTCCCCACCAGAAGGTCTTGGCAGGCTGCTTGTTAACCTCTTCCTCCAAGTGGGGAACCGGGCAGCTGACAGCTTGAGGTTACTACCGGGCGGCAGCTCCCCAAACACATCTGCCAGCTAAGTCTGAACTGCAGGCCAGCTTTTCACTAGGTCCCTGTCCAGGCCTCTTTCAGTGGGAGAATTAATCCAGGAGACTGAGGCCTCCCTGGGTCAAGAAGAATATGGAATCGTAGTTTATGGATGGGTGTCTCCACTTATACACAACCTGCCCAGCGATGTGCCTGGAAGGTGCCACGTTTATAAGCTCGAGTCCTTGGGGCGGCATCACCCGGGGGGCCGTTCCTGGGCCCAGCCGTAGGCCTACAGTTGTAGCTGTTGTTCAGTTGCTCAGTCGTGTCCGACTCTTTGCAATCCCATGGACTGCAGCACGCCAGGCTTCCCCGTCCTTCACCGTCTCCCAGGGAAGGCCTGCGATGGGCCTGGAGAATCTATTTCCCAGGTGAGATGGAGGTTGACCATGGCTGCCTCAGGGCAAGATGGATCCCTATGCCTAAAGAAGCTCTGCAGATGGTCACGATCAGGATCTGAGATTTAGTGCAATTTCACTCTTGCCGGGGATGTTTCATAGGAAAAGGAAAAGGTTATTGGATGATTGTTGTTCAACCAGATATGATAAGAAAAGGCTGTTTAATCAAAACTTTTGTTTTAAAGATCACTTTTGTTTTACTTGACTGGGTGGGTGGGTTTAGGGAACCGGGAAGAGCCTTCTGCTTAAGCCTGTGGGGAGGATGGCGGGGGTAAGATGGTCTTCAGAGCCCCCATCCGCCCCTTAAAGCCACACCACAGTGTCACCGCAGGACCTGGGCGTGTCCGCAGACCTGGCTCCTCCGGGAGCAGGTTTGCCAGCTCAGGGCACCAGGGAAGAGCCACACATCTCTCCTCCTCACAATTTGTCAGACTTTTTTATTTTGCAGAAAAGGTGACAAAACTTATGACTGTGTAAAATTATACCTTGCTCTTAAGGGTCTCAACCATATCATTAACTGTGATCCAAATGCTGACTGAAGGTGTGGAATTCATAGCATGAGTGTCATTTTGGGCCAATTTAAGGGGGAAAAAAAAACTTTCCTAGGCCCAACAAACAGAGACAATGGCTTATAAAAATCAGCATGAGGCATTGGGATGCGTTCTCCTGGGGAGGACTCCTTTCCTTTTTCCCTACCAGTGCCTCCCTCCCCGAAGCATCCTAAGTCCTCTTGGGACTTTGCACCGGGGTTGGGGGTGGGTTTGGAAGGGGGAGGGCTCCAGAGAGGAGGAGCAGGGGCTTAGACCTGATGTCTTAAAAAAGGGGGAAAATACTGTATATGTAAATCCCTCTTTCAGTCATTCACAAACACTCTCACTAAATTATGGGAAAAAATAAAGATTTTGTGCATCATAATCAGAAATGTGGTGTTGGAGAAGACTCTCGAGAGTCCCTTGGACTACAAGGAGATCCAACCAGTCCATTCTAAAGATCAGTCCTGGGTGTTCTTTGGAAGGAATGATGCTAAAGCTGAAACTCCAGTACTTTGGCCACCTCATGCGAAGAGTTGACTCATTGGAAAAGACTCTGATGCTGGGAGGGATTGGGGGCAGGAGGAGAAGTCTGGATGGCATCACTGACTCGAGGGGCGTGGGTCTGAGTGAACTCCGGGAGTTGGTGATGGACAGGGAGGCCTGGCGTGCTGAGATTCATGGGGTCACAAAGAGTCGGACACGACTGAGCGACTGAACTGAACTGAATCAGAAATGAAAGTACACAAAGCATATGAGGGTTTTTCCTCCGTCCATGGGATTTTCCAGGCAAGAGTACTGGAGTGGGGTGCCATTGCCTTCTCCTAGCTATGCATCAACCTCCTGTATCTCCTTATCTCTGTACAATTTCCTTTCCACCAGATCTTGCCAGCCCCCATTTATTTGTAAGTGCAAGTTCACTGCTGACATTGAAAAGCCTCTCTAGGGACTTCCTTGGTGGTACAGTGGTTAAGACTGTGCGTCCACTGCAGGGGGCTTGGGCTCAAGCCCCAGTAAGGGAACTATGATCCTGCATGCTGTATGGTGTAGCAAAAATAAATAAATAAGCACTGAGAAATTCTAGAAGGAAAAAAGGAAGCAACAGCTATTGCATCTCACCTACATTGCTACTTGTGGCCATAACTCCAGGCGAGAATTTCAAGGGATGATGAAATGCATAGGTTTGACATCCAGGATTGAAACACTTTTGTAAGTTTCCCCATCTCTTTTATAAAGGGAAGATGGCAATTTTGTAAAGGAAGGTCTAACGAATTCATAAGTTAAAACCTTTCCTTAACCTAAGGAAGTTTAGTCAACCACTGATTTAGGGAACGGTTTTCCTGGTGGCTTAGCGGTAAGGAATCCACCTGCAATGCAGGGGTCACAGAAGACTCAGGTTTGATCCCTGGGTCAGGAAGATCCCCTGGAGAAGGAAATGGCACCCCACTCCAGTATTCTTGCCTGGAAAATCCCATGGACAGAGGAGCCTCGTGGGCTACAGTCCATGGGGTGGCAGAGTCAGACACGACTGAATCAACTCAGCATGCATAATTTAGGGAAACACGTCACATTTTATGGGCTTCCCTGGTAGCTCAGTGGTAAAGAATCTGCCTGTAGTGCAGTAGATACAATGAGACAAATGAGGGGTCACAGGAGACTCAGGTTCCATCCCTGGGTGGGGAAGATACCCTGGAAGAGGAAATGGCAATCCACTCCAGTATTCTTGTCTGGAGAATCTCAGGGACAGAGGAGCCTGGCAGGCTACAGTCCATGGGGTCGCGGAGAGTCAGACATGACTTAGCACACATGCGCTGGGAAGGTGAGCCCCCCGGGCAGGAATCCCAGCTGCCGTCTTCTTAGAGCATCACCTGGCTCAGAGCTGCTCCTAAAATGCCTGTTAAACTCCTTGGTTCCATCATTGTTCTCCTTGTATAAGACACACATACAGCTCTATTTTATTTTTTATAATTTACTGTTCGGCTATGTCAGGTCTTAGTTGCGGGATCTTCCTTGAGGCACATGGGGTCCTGAGCACGTGGGCTTCAGCTCACTTTGTGGCTTGAGGGTTTAGTTGCCCCGTAACATGTAGCATCTTAGTTGCCTTACCAGGAATCGATCCTACGTCCCCTGTGCTGCAAGGTGGATTCTTAACCACCGGACCACCAGGACGTCCTCAGTCTCTCTTTAGACAAGGACGAGGTGACTTCACCTGACATCCAGATGGTCCTACAGGAAGCACCAGCCTTGGCCGTGCTCAGGACTGGAAGTGCCAAGCAGGGCAGGGCGGCAATTCTGGGTCCAGACCTGGCTGGTCACCCTCGATGGCAGGGGACAGATGGGTCGACAGCGAGTGACGATGGAAGAGCCACCTGGAGGGAGTTGGACGCTTCCCACTGGGCCCACCTCCCACTCGGGGAGCCTGGCAGACTGGGAGCCTGTGGTCCCAAGTCTGAAATCAGAGCACAAACACGGCCCACCCTTGGCTGTACTTTTCACCAGCCGTAGGGCTTAGAACAGCAG
>NW_011495015.1:2472309-2476234 GCF_000754665.1 Bison bison bison
AGGGGCTCACCCTGTCTTTCCTCTCAATTAACATAACTAAAGTGGGACCCAAGGCCTTTGTCCTCAGCTCACTCAGTCTCAAGTTCATGGCTAACCTGGGACCAGTGGTCAGGAAGGCAGTCCAGGGCCTTGCAGGTCACGACCCGGGGCCTCAGGCTGCGTTCTCCTTTCTGTTCAGAACAAAACCACTCTGCGGCCTGCTTCTTCAGAGGAGAGACCGGCGTGTTCACAGCTTAAACAGGCAGATCCCGCCGACAGCCCGGCCCTCTGGAGGCCAGGTGGGTAGGGCTGGGCATCAAGAGAATTGTTTTCTGTCTGGTCACTGGAGCCCAGCTGCAAATATGAGTTTGTAATGCGAGCTGGTAGGGGGTTACCCATCTCCACCTGCCAGCGTGACAGCCAGTTTCCTGGGCGACAGGCAGGGCTATTTCCCTGGGTAAAGTCACAGGGAGGAGAAGGAAGTAAAAGCTGAAAATAAAAATGAGCGGGTGTGCTTGGCTGACCTCTCAGTGGGTAAAGGCTGACCTCCAGCCATCACTGAGGATCGTGGGCCTTAATTCTTCTCCCGACCAAAACTATCGATGGCAAGTGTTCTTTTTTTTAAGTAAGTGACATGCAGGTTTATTTCGATGCATTTATTTTAAAAATTCATTTGGCTGCACCAGGTGTTGGTTGCCATTTCAGTCAATGGCAAGTTTGATTATTCACCATTCATTATGCACTTTGCATTCATAGGTCGAAACAGCACAGCAGTGCAATTTGAGTTTCCACGAGTGAGTTGCATTTGCTTTCTGTGTAGCAGTTAATGCTAAATTCTCAAGTTACAATATGACGTGAAGCTTGTGTGAGTGTAAAGACCTCTGTCTCCGCAGGAAACAGAGCATTTCTTCAAAGACTTCGCAGGGCTGTGGTTTACGAGTGTCTGGGTATCCATCCACACGCCTACAGCTCTGCACAGGCCCTGCTCGCTCTTCTTCCCTTTTCTCCCTCGCTCCCTGCTCCTGCCCCTACTTTCATTTTTTTCTGGCCAGACACGTTTATTGTCAGGGTCACTGAATGTCTGCTCCGGGTCAGAGACGTTTACAGAAACTGAAACTGCCCTTGCTCTCAAGTGCTCTCCAATTGTTTTTTTTCTTTTTTAGATTTTTAAATTTTTAATGTGGACCATTTTTTAAAGTCTTTATTGAACATTACAATATTGCTTCTGTCTTATGTTCTGGATTTTTGGCCATGAAGCATGTGGGATCTTAGCTCTCCGGCCAGAGATCAAACCTGCACCCTCTGCATTGGAAGGTGAAGTCTTAACCACTGGACCACCTTGGATTTTCACATATGGATTTGCTTTGAGTCCACAGGTCTGATAACATCCAAGAGACCCACCCAGGAAGCCACGTCGAATCTGAGGCACCCAGAAGCCAGCTCAGGGCCACCTGAGTCGCCACAGTCCCCGCCGGGCTGTGTTCCGTTCTCGCCAGGCAGTCTGTCGAAAGTTTTTTTTTTCAAGGCTTCTCCTTCCGGAAGCTGGTCCTGTCTGAACCTGCAGGCAGTCAGGCTCCAGGAGCGAGGAGCTCACCAGCCTCCAACTCCAGAGCGGATGGTAAGGTGCACTGCGTTTTGTCAAAGTCCACCAAGAGTACACCTGGCGAATCAGTGGTGCGATGTTCAGAAACTGCATAGCTGGTCTGCGGTGGCAGGGGTCAGAGAGGGACGAGCCGTCCAAAACCAAGCGTGAGAAATGCCTTTACAGGAGAGCTGAGCGCGGAGACCAACCCAGGGCTGAGAAATACCGCCCGGGGTGAGGGAACGTGGGAGCCAGGGTGGAGGAAATACATCTGAGCTGCCGTGCAAGGAGTAAGCAAGCTTCCCACCACCAGAGCACAGGGGAGCCTGGGCCTTTGTCACCACTCAGCCCCCAGACCATCCTGAGAGTCCTCCTCTGTGCCATGGGCTAGGTATGCCTGCCTGTGCCATCTAGGGCTCACGTAGGGCTCATGTAGGGCTCCTGACTGCGGGTGGCAAGAAGTGTCGCAGAGGGACCAGGGGACACTGAGTGCGCTCAAAGAGGGGCCTCAGAGGACCTGGGGCACAGTGCGGGCAAGGGCGGCCAGGCGGCCAGATCCAGGCCTGGCAACGGCACTAACCGGATTGGGTGAGTCCCCAACAGGGACTCGTCCTCTTTTCGGCCCCAGATGCGGGGGGATATGTACCCTCCCAGCCAGTGTTTGTCTCTGGCAGGCCCCTACGTATATGATTTTGAAGTGAAAATGAAAGTTGCTTCAGTCATGTCTGACTCTTTGCGATCCCATGGACTGTAGCCTGCCTGGCTCCTCTGTCCATGGGATTCTCCAGGCACGAATATTGGAGCGGGTTGCATTTCCTCCTCCAGGGGATCTTCCTGACACAGGGATCAAGCCCATGTCTCTTGTGTCCCTTACACTGGCAGGTGGCTTCTTTACCACCAGTGCCACCTGGCATCCTTATAATCTCATTTAATAGTAAATCGACACTTTGGGGAACTGAGTGAATTTTCCAAATTCATGGTTCCTGAGTGGCTGAGAGCTACCACCAAGCTCTGTCGAGTCCAGGGCCTTTTCCTAATTAGTTGGTGGACGTGCTGGGCTGGGCTGGTTTTGCCGTCCCCGAGTTGCACCAGCCCCAGCCACCCTGTCTCCAGCCGCCCCTGCTTCCCTCTGCAGCCTGGGAGGAAATTGAGTTTCAGTCTGAGACTGGCTATTAATCTCAGCATTGTTAGCAGCAAAGTCACATGAGGTGAAGTGTAAGGCCTTTTGCTTCCTGATCTATAAGTACCCAGACAGCGTCAATCAATAGCCATTTTATCTTCAGGTCAGAGCATCAGCTTCTGCCGCTGGGGTGGCACAGGACAACCTGTCCTTGCAAAGGCGACCTCCCTCCTTGATTGCTCCCCCAGCAGCCTCTGGAGTATCCCCAGTGACCAGCGCTGGCTCACGAGCTTACAAAGTAACAAAGTGGCTTACATGTGATCCATCCATGTTGTGTTCAAGGTGGTTGATAAGGAGCATTCAAGAGAGACACTGCACTGGGCCCCAGTAGGAACCCCTCCCTCAGAGAAACTATTATTTTGGCGAAACTGAGGCTGGAGACAGACGGGCCCCAGGCCGGGCAGCTGGGGTGGCCTCCCGTGGACAGAAACTCCCAAAGAGCAGGAGCAGCGAGGAGCCTTGTCCTGCCCAGGTAAGAGACAGAGACCATGTGCTCCTCACTGTCAAAGTCAAGGAGACCTCCCTGACTCCACATGTGCAGCGAGTCTCCTTGGATGTTGAAAGAGGGGGGCGCCACCCCATAGGAGGTGATGTCAACTACCCATAGCCCTCTTTACTGGCATCCACCTTGGCTGAGAGATGCACACACACAGGGGAGGACCCTGAGCTAAACCAAATACAGACTCAGAGCCAGGTGGAGCAAGATGACTGGCCAAAGGATACCCGGAAGAAATGCCCCACAAAAGTGATTTAAACCATCACGAGGGTGCAATGCTCTCTGAGCCTGCCTGGGGGTGTCTATCCACAGGTACCCTTCTTCCTCCTAATAAATATTTCACTTGTTTTACTACATTCTGTCTCCTTGTGGGCATTCATTTCTGCAAAGCTGAAGGCCCAGGGCGTTGTCACTGACCATTGGTCTAAAGGGCTAGGATTCCGAGCTCTTATTGCTGCTGCTGGACCTGGCTGGGACTGAATCTCTGGCTGGGAACTGAAGCTCTACCTCATGCTGCTGCAGAACGAGGCCACCTGAGATCAAAACTACTATGGTTTAAGATGGCAAAATGTCAAAACATAATAAAAACTGCCCCTGCAAGTGAGGCACAAAATCAGGCCAGTTTTTCCCCCTCTACCTTCTTAGAGTCCTTCTCTCCTCTCCAGGCCCCCAGCCCCCACCCACCTCC
>NW_011495015.1:2476334-2480495 GCF_000754665.1 Bison bison bison
CCAAGTGGTGACCATCATGGCTGCTTAAGGCTTTCCTTCTTTCGGATAAACTTACTCTGAGGACAGAGTGCTGACCGATTCCCTGCAGAGAAAAGACTCATCACTTTCTGTGGACCCTCACGCAGCCATGGGCTTCGCCCTGACAAGGAGCTGCCAAGACCAGTGTGCACAGAGCTGGCAGATCCAGCCAGGACTTGGGGGGCACTGAACGGGTATGATTCTGGTAATGCCGAGGAGGGTCCCCAGGCTGGGCCCGAGTCCCAGGCCTGAGCAAGCACACTCTGAGCTAGCTGACTGGCAGGTTGCTGGTTGTCATGGCAGTGCAACCCCTGCCAAGGGTGGGGTCCCAGGACGAGGAAAAAGCCTGGCAGCTGCTAAGCAGAGGGGCAGGGGTAGGGGAGAGATGAAGGGCATGGTGGGCTTATCAGTCCCAAATGAGCTTCAAGTATCTGTAAAACTTCCAGTATTTTTTTTCCTTAAGGAAGAATTCATAAAATTGTGATGATGAAAAATATTGCATGAATGGTGAAGAAAAGGAGACGTAAGAGAAAAACTTGAAAGGGACCAGGTGCTGGGTACTAAAAATGAAGGCGTGGGACAGTGAGAAAACCTCAGGGCACAACTTAAACCCTACCCAAGGAGCAAAGGCAAAGGAAAAAAGGAACTTGGGTCTTTGGAGCCAAAGCCAAAAGGAAATGAGAGAGTCTGAGGCAGCTTGCTCAGCCTGCAGCCTGGGGCAGCATGTGACCGCGACGGGCCACGACTGACCTTGGCGATGACAAAGCCAGGCTTGTGACAGAAATGAAAGCGCCACGGCCCCCTGCACCCAGGGACTCACCGGCTGCTTTGTATCAGTGCGGGTGATGCCTGGGGATTTTGCACTGCCTTCAACTTAAAGTATTTTTTCTTATGAACTCAGACCTTTCTTGCAATGTGAAAATGGCTTCAGTTTAAATGACAGCTTTAAACAGTCATCACAAATTATGCCAGGGTCAAAACGCATAAAAAGTGTCAGGCTGGTTTTGAGCCGTTTTGCTTTATTGTTGCTGCTGCTGCTGCTAAGTCGCTTCAGTCGTGTCTGACTCTGTGCGACCCCATAGACGGCAGCCCACCAAGCTCCCCCGTCCCTGGGATTCTCCAGGCAAGAACACTGGAGTGGGTTGCCATTGCTTTATTGTTAGATGAGGCCAAACCTGCAGGTGTTCCTGCCTTTTATCAAGTCTGTTCTCCAAGCAACTGCTCGTATCCTCCAGGAGCTGGTCAGGTGGGTGAGTGACTGTCACTGCGGAAGGAACCGGGCCCCCGGGCAGCCTGCTGGACGCTGCAGACACCGGCTCTATAACCCGAGCCTGAGGGCACCCCTGAGAGTCTGCAGCCCTCCTGACGCTCAGCAGCCTAAGCTGAAAGGCCGAACTCTGGAGTGACCCCGGCCAGAATGTATATATTCATCTGAGTGAACCTCTGTCACTGCTTCCAAACAGTGAAGCAAGGCCTGGATTCTGCTTAGTGTCAGGTGGGGCTCCTTCTAAAGCAAGTCATCAGCCAGACAAGAAACTTGCTTGCTTTGCCCACAAATCACATGGACTTCCCAGGTGGCACTAGTTGTAAAGAACCTGGCTGCCAACCCAGGAGACGCGAGAGACACGGGTTTGATCCCTCAGTTGGGAAGATCCCCTGGTGGAAGAAATGGCAACCCGCTCCAGTGTTCTTGCCTAGAGAATTCCATGGACAGAGGTGCCTGGCGGGCTACAGCCCACGGGGTCTCGAAGAGTCAGACACGACTGAGTGACTAAGGACGCTCGCACAAACAATGTGGACCACACCCTCAAGGCTGCCTCCTTCCACAACTTGCTCTCAAACACACACTTTGGAAGATGCAACAAAAAAAAGCTGTCCAGTAAGTAACAGACTCATATGTCCCTTGGGGTAAGTTCAACTTATGCCCATGTTTCCTGGAGGTGACCCTACAGTGGCATTGGCACCTGCAACCTTTGCTCCAGTTCTGGGAAGCCCAGCTGCTGCCAAGGCAGAGCTCACCATCTACAACTCTCTCCCTGAGGCTCTGTCTGCTCAGAGACACTGGTTTCTCCATATTGTGAATCTGCATTTATATTTCTGTAAGAATACTACAGGGGACTCTGTGATCAGTTGCTCAGTTGTGTCTGACTCTTTGCAACCCCACGGACTGGAGCCCACCAGGTTCCTCTGTCCATGGGGTTCTCCAGGCAAGAATACTGAAGTGGGTTGCCATTTCTTCCTCCAGGGGATCTTCCCGACCCAGGGATTGAACCCACATCTACTACATCGGCAGGAGGATTCTTTACCACTGAGCCACCACCTCCTCAGTGGAGTATGCAGGATTTGTAAAGTGTGTCTACAAATCAGTAAGCAAAAGGTGGTCAACTCAATTTAAAAAAAAAGGGCAAAAGAAGAGAGAGAGAGAAAAAAAAACATGAAAACCACAATACACCCGTCAGAACAGATAAAATGAAAAAACACAGGCAATTTCAAGTTGTTGGACTGCACCCCACAGGCCTGAAAGGCTTGCACTTGCCCAGCTGCAAGACCAAAGAAAGAGCACGGAGTTGGAAACAGAGACATCAACGGTTTAACTGATGGGGAGCCAACACGTCTGAAGCAGGGTCCTGGAGCCATACCCCACCGTGTGCGGCAGACAGTGGGCAGGACACGGCGGCACGGGAGCAGGGCGAAGTTACCAGTTACAGGGGATTGACGCCAGGTGTGCTCCTTGGTTACCAGGGCAACCAGCAGAGGCTCATGCCCCTCGCTGAGCCTTTGATAAGAACGGGCACCAGTTGAGGCCTGGGCCAAGTACATAGGAAGGTCAGTCTATGCACAGGATGTAGGTGAAGCAGGGGCTGCTCGGACAAGAGGGCAGCCAATCTTGAGTGGCCTGACCATACACAAGTTGTTAAGAGATTATACTAATATAACTATCATTAATCATTATTTAATCATTTGAATATTTATCTGATTATTTGAATAATTATAGCATTTTTTTATAAAGTAGTAATTATTATTACAGTAATATGAACATGCCAGTAGCTTGATTATAGAGCTGCCAGTATTGAAGCAAGGCAGGACCCTATGGTCCTTTCCCCGCATGTCCTCCAGCTGCCTTTTGTCTGTAGGAAAACTTTAGTCAGAGAATAAGTTAATCAGAGAAGTGAGAAAACGCAGAAACAAAGGAAAGCAGTCCAACAGAAGAAATAATCGCTGAGTCACTGAGCACAGTCAAGGACCTTTAGTTCCTCCTCCAGGGCTATAGATAATACTCTGAGCCATCTCCTCTGAGCTGTCTTTTAGACCCTGAAAAACCCCACCAGATGGAAGAAGTTAGCCACATGATGACCGGACTGTAGCCATGAGACAAGCTGCAGCAATTCCAAGAACTGGCCTCAAGCTAATGGGAGCCCTGGAACGGAAGACTAACGTACTTAAAACAAGTACCGTTAAATGATACTTAAATCAAGGTAATGACGGTCAGACCACCGGTGACCAATTTCAAGATGACTATCAGAGCTGTTGTAACCCACTTCCTCCATCTATACATCCTTGAACCTCCCCTCTAAAAGCTCTTGTCCATTGAAGTCAGGGGGGAGTTGGCCTCTAGGCAGGATTCCACCCTCCCCTCTGGTTGTCGGCCTCCAAAATAAAGCAAACTTTCCTTTCCACCAACCTGGGCTCTTTATTGACTTTTGGGCAGCGAGCAGCCAGACCCCACTTCCAGTCATAGGACACACAGACACTAAATTGGTCCCAGCCCTGTGGGAAACGTCTTGGTTGGTACCTCTGAGTATAAAGCACACCCTAGGACCCAGCAGCCACCTTCAGGTGTACCCACCAGGGGTTCACACCTGTGTTCACCAGAAGAAACAGCAAGAATGATGTCTGCATCAACCCTGCATTGAGCAACCCCAGGCCATCCGAGCGGCTTTCTGCACAGAGTGGATGAATCGTGGTCGGTTCACACGATGAATCCTTGTATGCTACTAGCATGAATGTGCCCGACCGATGGCAATGACACGGAGAAACTCACATTGCCACCGAGTGGAAGAGGTCCGCACAGCACAGCACCTTACACAGGACTCGTTTCTGTAAAGTTCAACAGAAGGCAGTCTGGGGTCTGGTATTAGCGGT
>NW_011495015.1:2480595-2481141 GCF_000754665.1 Bison bison bison
CTTGTCCACTTTATCCGCTGTACAACTTATGATTTGTGTCCTTTATCAGCTACATGGCATGCAGGATCTTAGTTCCCTGACCAAGGATCAAACACACGCCCCCTCAGAGCTCAGAGTCTTAACCACTGGACTGCCAGGGAAGTCCCTTGTGCCCTTTTCTGTATGTGATTCCGCCATAGAAACAACTGAATATAAAACAGAACCATGTAAAGAACAGATTTTTGGACTCTGTGGGAGAAGGCGAGGGTGGGATGATGTGAGAGAATAGCACTGAAACATGTATATTACCATATGTGCAACAGATCGCCAGTCCAGGTTCAATGCATGAGACAGGGTGCTCGGGGCCGGTGCACTGGGATGACCCTGAGAGATGGGATGGGGAGGGAGGTGGGAGGGGGATTCAGGATGGGGACACATGTACACCCATGGCTGATTCATGTCAACGTATGGCAAAACCACTACAATATTGTAAAGTAATTAGCCTCCAATTAAAATAAATAATTTACAACAACAAAAAAAGACCACCCCCCCACCCCCACCCCGGCC
>NW_011495015.1:2481241-2507147 GCF_000754665.1 Bison bison bison
AAAGTCTCCAGGAGAGCCTGCTGGCTAAGAAGCCAGTTCTGCCCAGTCCACAGGACCCCCGTCCCCCTGAAGCCCCCCCATCCCTGGCCACTTGGTGATGATGCCCTGCCTTCTAAGAGACCAGGAGACGACGACCTTTCCTCGGAACCTGCCATTTCTTTCCTCTTTCTCCTGTTTGCCTCGTCAAGTACTCTCTCTACCTAAACCCAACTGCCGAGGTCAGAAACCAGAGCAAATGTCTCCTCCTCTTCCTACCCCCTAAACTGACTCATCACCAAACGCGAGTCTAGCCAGAGGGGTTCTGTTCCACCTCCCACGGGTATAAGTTAGAGCACAACCCTCCAACCTTGCCAAGGCCACGGACTTGGAAAATTCACGCTGGCTTCCAGGCGAGTTCGACCTCTCTTCTTCCTCCGAGAAGGCTTTGTGCTTCCGGCCTCTTTGCTCCCGACACTGGACCCGACACTGATGTGTCCTCTTTAAACTCTTTCCCCGAGCTCAGAGGGACTCTGACACTTTGCTGAAACCGGCCCCTCGCTGCCCTCCCTTTCAGGCGTCTGCGAAGTCCAGACCCATCACCTTCCCTCTGTGTTCACCTCCCCACCTTTCCTCAAGGCCCTTCGATAAATGCCCACAGCTGTGAGTCCTAATCTCTGAGCCTGGTCGATGGCTACAATTTAAAAAGCAAACACAGGTAGATTTAGTAACTAAAACAGTTTTGTCTTCCTTCAGTGACAGATGAAAAGCCAGCAATATATTTTACCAGAAGAATTATCTTCAAAACTCTTACTGTACTATTGCCTCTAACACTTTTTTAGGCCTAAAAAAACTTGTCTTTGATTTAGAAAAATTCCCGAGTTCAAACCAAGTTCATTAGGTGTGTTCAAAGAACTGCTAAAAAGTAGGGCATTAAGTTCTAAGATTTGCATTCCTCTCCTAAATGATACCATATATTCAAATGATACTTTTAAATTACGTATGCCTTATATATATAGTGGCAAACGTGAAAATAGTAAACACTAATTTAGAAACAGTTGTGCAATTTGTAAGGGATATTTTTAACATGAAGTATTTTTTCCATTCGTACTCTGGCTCCCTCTACTGGACAGTTGCATCATTGCGGAGGCCCTTCTGAGATTATCCTGGGACTACTGATGCTTCATTGTATAATATGGTCCAAGTAGCTTTCCCTGGGGCGGGGCGGGGCGGGGTGGGTGGGGGAGAAATTCAGCTAACAGTACACCAAACCACATCCCTTCACTGGAGGTGATGATGGATTCCCCAGGTTTCCTGGGGTTGCCCAGGACATCAGAGCACAGTGAGGATAATTCCCTAAAGTCAAGACCACGGGTTCTTTATCCAGCTCTCCTTGGGGTCTTGACTTGGGGAATTTATTCACATGAAGAAAGGGAACTGGGCCTATGATTTGTCCCCTATGCGCCACATAATCTTTGATAAGTTGAGCGGCAGATATTTGAATTTTAACAGCCTGGAGTCTGGTTAACAGCGCACCTGATGAAGAGCAGTCCATATGTTCAAAGGCACCAGCAGATGGGAAGGGTACCTTCAATTCTGATGGAAAATAAAAAGCCTAATAATGGGTGGCCCCTTCGTCACCACTCTTGGCTTTCAGTTTAGGCACAATCACAGAATCTTCATCGGCTTTTCTACAACAGGCTGCAGTAAGTTACTTTCGGGTCAGTCCCAGGGGAGATGAAGGGCCCTGACAAGGCGTGGAGGGGAAGGACAGTCACCTTCACCCGTCATCTCATAGTAGTTCTGATGGTTTGGGTGTAAATTCTTTGTGAATTTCTACATAGACAATCATGCCATCTGAGAACAGATTGTTCTATTTCCTTTTCTTTTTAGTGCCCCACTGCAGGCTAGGACCTCTAATGTGATGCTGAAGAACAAATACCCCTGCCTTGTTCCTGATGTTAGAGGAAAAGTGATCAGCCTTTCACCACCAAGTACAGGTTAGTTGTTGGCTTTTATAGGTTACCCTAGGCAGGTTGAGAAAGTGCCGTTTTTTTCATTCTGAAAGCTGTGTATTTCAGAAAATACAAAAGGGTTTGTATTTTCAAGACATCTGTGCACTTTATCCAGGTTATTACATGCACGGGCACAGAACAGTTTGTGATGCTTCACTGTCATTCTTGATGTATGAAGTGTCTAATGATGTCTCCTTTTTCAGTCCAGACATGGGTAACTTGTTCTTCTCTATATTCCTGGTGAGCTTGACTAAAGGTTTGTCAATTTCGCTGAACTTTTAAAAGGTACCCTTTTCCCCCACACTTAAGTTTTTTATTGTAGTAAAATATACATGACATAAAACTTACCAGTTCAACCATTTGTAAGTGTACAGCTCAGCATCAAATACATTCAGATTACTGTGCAACTACCACCCCATCCATTTCCAGAACTTTCATCTTCCCAAACTGAAGCTCTGCACCTCTTAAATGCTAACTCCTCACCCCCGTCCCCTGGTCTCTGCTCACCACCTTTGTACTTTCTGTTGCTGTGACTCTGACCACTCTAGGCCCCTCATCTAAGTGGAATCATACAGTATCTGTCAGTCAGCTTTTGTGACTTATTTCACTTACCACAATGTCCTCAAGGTTCATCCATTCTGTAGCACATGTCAGAAATTTCCTTACCTTTTAAGTCTGAGTAATATTTCATTGTATTTCTATATCACAGAACACACCGTTTATTCATCCATCAATAGGCATGTGGGTTCCTCCCAATTTCTTGTTATTCTGAAATATGCTTCTATGAACTTGTACAAGTATCTACTGAGTCTCTACTTTCACTTCTTTGGGGCATATACCCTGAAGAATTGCTGGATCCCATGGTATTTCTATGTTTAATATTTTGAAGAACTGCATACCATTTTCCACAGTGGCTGCACCGTTTTACATTCCCACTGGCAGCGCATACAGGTGGCAGTTTTTCCACATCCCTGCCAACACTTGTTTGTTCTTTGGGCAACAGCCATCCTCAAGGGTGTGAAGACATCTCAGTGTGGCATTTCTCTAATGATCACTTTCTACCCATTTAAAAATAAAAGGTTTTGTTGTTGTTGTTGTGTGGATACAATTTTTGGTCTATTATCTTTATGAAGTCTTCTGTTTCAAATTATGGAGTGAAGAGCTGTTTTCAGGGCTGAAGAGCATTTCAACAAGTTGGGATAGATCCTTAATGGGCTGAGGGCCCCCGAGCTAACCATGGGCTTCAGTGGCTGACCCGACAAGTAGAGCTGATGACTCGTGGGCCTGCTGAGTCTGAGACACACCCTGAGCCTCTCCCAGAGGCTTCAGCATCTGGGGATGGGAGGAGAGCACCCCTGACTTGCCTTTGGAAAATGAATTTTTCGTATAATAAAATCCCCTCATTATAACCGCAAGCATTTGTGGAGCTGTATTTAGAAAAGTCTGCAGGTTTTCAAAGAAAGAAATCTAGCAGAATTTAGGGGTCCTAGTGCTGGCCTTTGGAGAAGGCAATGGCAACCCATTCCAGTACTCTTGCCTGGAAAATCCCATGGATGGAGGAGCCTGGTGGGCTGCAGTCCATGAGGTCGCTAAGAGTTGGACAGGACTGAGCGACTTCACTTTCACTTTTCACTTTCATGCATTGGAGAAGGAAATGGCAACCCACTCCAGTGTTCTTGCCTGGAGAATCCCAGGGACGGGGGAGCCTGGTGGGCTGCCGTCTATGGGATCGCACAGAGTCGGACACGACTGAAGCAACTTAGCAGCAGCAGCAGCAGTGCTGGCCTTGCCCATCGAGCCGTAATCCCCAGTTCCTCCTCGCTGCCCTGGGGCCCTGCTGTCTCTCTTGGAGGAACCTCCCCCCGCTGGGCTGTGCGGTGGGTTGTTGTCAACAGTGGGTGGACTGGGGCTGTTTCATCTTGTTCTCAGCCTGTCATAAAGGGTTATCACTTAAGCCTAGGGAACGGAGTGTATCTGTTGGCAAACGGACTAAACGCATCACCTCCCAGCGGCAGGCTTCAGAATGCTTCTCAGTAGTAACTGTCCTGTTACGGGAAGAGACCCGCTTCAGGTTTTGCGTGCAGATGGTTCACTACATTTGTAGGGCACTGCCTGGTCTCTAGCACAAGAACATCACCCATTTCCACGGAGGGGCCAGGTGTTCAGAAACCATAAGCCATGAGGATGGCAGTGCGCGCTGTAACTACAAGGTCTACTTTTTCCAGAGGTTCCAGATCGAAAGCCTGTGGACACGCTGTCCTTCCAGTCTGTGTTGCCACTGGCCGGGAGGCGGCTCCTTCCTGAAGGTGAGGAAGAGCCCCAACCTCTGCCTCGGTTCCCCAGCTCTGCACCCGCCCTTCCATGTCGGAAGTTCTGCCCTGCACTCCTGTGAGGGGTCGGTCTGGGGCACCTGATGGTTATCACGCCCCCACAGCTCCAAGCACAGGGCCGGCCTTACAGCAACCACCCGTGAACGTCACCTTTGTTCACCAAAGCATCACAGCGTCAACTCCAGCCTGCGTGTCATGTCCTGACCACCCTCAGCTGCAGTCTGTGGTCTACTTACCAGTTTTGGGCAATCATCTGTAAGCCAAGTACTTTCTCTCTCCCTGCTAATGCAGGTCACTTGTAGAGGAAAAAACAACTAACTTTAGGTGGTTTTACAGCTTGAGGCAAGCAAGATGAATCTCTTGTTTCGTTGCATGCTCAACTAATATGCACGCCTCTGAGTTTTTTTTTTTTTTTAATCTTTGGCCGAGCTGCTTGGCATGTGGGATCTGAGTTCCTGACCAGGGATTGAACCCTGTGATGAAGTGGGGAGTCTTAACCACTGGACCATCAGGAAGTGCCACCTGTCAGTTTCATATTCAAAACTTTAAACCGTTAGTTAAACAAAACCACCTACCGATTTGACCCAGCACTTCACAGATCCAGGAAGGAGAAACAGAAGACTTGCAGGGAGCGGAGTAACCACTGGTACCTGCGGTGAGGCTGAGCTGAGGGTCCTCGAGGAGCTGCAGCGGCTAGTCCGAGGTCACCGCAGGGGCCCAAGAGGAGTAGGAATGCAGGCCCCATGCCCTTCCTCCCAGCCCCTCCAGGTAGCAGGTCCCATGCCCTTCCTCCCAGCCCTCCAGGTAGCAGGTCTAAGGGGAAGGGCGGGGGTCCTCCAGAGGAGGGCCAGAGCACTGGAAGGTGACGTGGAGTGAGGCAGCAGGTGAGTAATCGACACGCTCCATGCCTAGTTGTCTGATGGTAAAGGGCACAGACGTTACAAAGAACATTTTCATGATGATGCTGTCTGCAAACACACACGTATTTCATCATGTAAAGTGTGCAGCCCAGTGACACTAAGCACATGCACGAGGGTGTACAACCATTACGGTCATCCCTCGTGACATTTTCATCTTCCAAAGGCAAACTCTGTCCAGGTAAACACCGGCCCCCTCGTCCCACCAGGCTGCATCTCTGGTCTTGACTGTTCAAGACCCCTCCGTGAGTGACACTGTACAGGGTCTGCCCTTCTGTGCCTGGCTTATCTCACTCAGCATGATGTCCTCAAGGTTCATCCATGCTGTCCATTCCCCTGCCAATGGACACTTGGGATGCTTCGTTTTGGCTACTGTGAATAAAGTTGTGAACATTTTGTGCCCCAACTTTCAACTTTTAGAGGTGTACACTCAGGACTGGAAATTGCTGGGTCTATGCCTATATCTTTTGAGAAAGTATCGAAATGTTTTCCATGGTGAAGGAGGCTACATTTTCCTTATCAAAAACACTCAAAAGATTAAGATGTGGAGTTCTGGAAGAATATCATCAGATACGTAATTTTACGGTTGCACGAGTAAGTGTAGCAACTCAACTGTCATTCATAAATACAAAATTTTATTTGCACTTCATTAGTGTAGAAGGACCACAATGCTTCTCATATCACAACACTCAAGACACGCCAAGTTATTCAAATACATAATGACTTATTTACCTTGACTAAACAAACAGTGCAGTTTAATAAAAGATATACCAAAGATAAGAGTTCACAAATTCATCATCAGACCAGGAAAAAAAAAAAAGAACACAGTCTAGGCTTAATAGGAATAAGCTTCACCGTCAAGGGGGGAGGTTTGATCATTACAAAGGTATATAGAATGTTTAGGCAAATACGTGTAAGTTCTTTGATATAGTAAAATGCATCTCTTTAAAATTCCTTTAAACAGGATTTGTGTAGGACAGCAGCGTTCTTTTAAAATCTTCTATAGTTTCAAAAACATTTCTTTTATTGAATCTTTGTAGTTCTTAAAAGCACAGAGTGCATTCATCAGGAAACCAAAGGGATTCCCAGGCCTCAGGACCAAGTCAAGTCCCACATTCTAACTAGTCATGTTCTACCATTAATGTGAATAAATAACCTTCAAGACCTTTAAGCAAGCATGGAGCTTGCTTTGTGGGAAACACTCCAATACTTCAAAGATGCTACAGCTGGGAGAAATGTAAATAAAGAAAAAGCATTCAAGGTCGCTTTTCTTCCCCCAAAGTCTTTAGTTTTACAATTTTTCTTTAAAACAGTAAGCAAAGCACCACGTTCTTTCTTCTTATCAGAGTATCCCCATCCTCATAACATAGTTAACAAGGACAACTATATTATGTGTTTCCAGAAACACTGGAACTCTCATTTCTCCTGTTCTTCGTATCAGAAGTACGACGTTCCCCAGTGTACACACACTAGGTATTGGGATGATGAATGAAATATAATAATTTGGAGGGAAATATGGCATTTATAACCCAAACTTACCCAGGACTGCATATCTGCATATTTACAAGTTAGTGTATAGCTCTGACGTGGATTACAAAGTGCGAGAGGAAACTGTCAAATGATTGTAGTGCAGAATGCGACCTTCCCCCGTCTAGGAATCGCGCCAACTTCGCCTCCAAAGCGGCGAGTCAACAGCATCGCACGTGTGGTCTGGGCGGGGGCAGCTCTGGGGGGATCTCGGGCTCGGGTTGTAACGAGAGGATGCTGTTGGACAGCTCGTTCCTGAGCATGTCCAGGGGCATCTTGGGGATAAAGGAAAAGACAAACGCATTGTAACTCAACAATGTAAAGACTCTGCAGACTATACAGTTACAGAAGACCAAAGTGTTTTTTTTATAGGAAACTCGAATCATCAGAGTTCAGTTAGCCATTCAGCCAAAACCTTAGAACCAGGTTCAGGGAGCTTCAACCAATACACAAAGGCTGTGCAGCCCATCTCGCACCCTTCAGCAAAGAGAGCAGACAGACCTCATCGACATTTCCTTTCACAGCCCAGTGTGATGGAAACTTAAAAGTATCAAAAAAATGAAAAAACGGTTCTGTGTTCTCAGGGAGCATATCATTACTAAAGGAAGAAGTACCTTCTCTTGGCAGCTATACAGACAGCCATTGTACTAAACGCTTCTGAATTACATTGCATCGAGGCGATTATGTGTAATAATAATATAAAAACACTTAAAGATCTAAGGAATCTCTGGATATAAGCCCAAAGATGCTTGAACAATGTGCTGCTGTCCAATGAGGTCATCTTCCTGGTCTGGCGCCACGAAAGGCCCCACCAGACACAAGAGCCTCGATGGGAGGCAAGACCCTCAGTGTCTGCACCTAACAGGGTCCTTGTGGAAAAACTCGAGCAGGAGAGGAGCGACTGTCAAATAAACAGCCCACAGTCTCCCTTGGGCTTCCCTGGTGGCTCAGTAGTACAGAATCCGCCTGCCAATGCAGGAGACACGGGTTTGATCCCTGGGTTTGGAAGGTCCTCTGGAGAAGGAAATGGCAACCCACTCCAGTATCCCATGGACAGAGGAGCCTGTGAGCTATAGTCCATGGGGTCACAAAGAGTCGGACAAGACTGAGCAACTAAAAACCAACCACAAATAGTCACACCCACTCCACCTGTGTGCGAGGCTGAGCGAGGATGGGCAACATGGCCCTGAGGATGTGGTGAGAGACTGCTGCTGTGGGGGGCTGAGTCCTTGGCACGGGTCTGCAACCCCAGGTCTCCAGCCTGACAATCCCTGGGGTTTGCTTTCTACATGAGAGGTTCCCAACCACAAACAGCAAAGGACATGACGAAGCGGTTCCAGGTAACATGCTGTCAGGACACGGATTCTTTTTTTTTTTTTACCTTTTTCAGGATGTCATCGACAAGCTTCAGGAAGATCTCGTCTACGTTGAAGTTATCCTTGGCACTCGCTTCACAGAACCGCATCCCGGCTATCTGCTGTGCAAACTGCGAGCAAGCACACATTATTGTTGTGTGCGTGTGTGCATGCGTGCACGCTGGGGGAGGAGGGGACGACACGTGCCTAGTATAAGCACAGGATCCGTAACCGGGAGGGGGAATAGCTCTCGGGCTTTGGGATTCAGACAAGGGCTGGGGCGAAAGGTCTGGAGAGTCCTGTTTATCCTCAGATGTAAAGCTCATTTACATTTGAACTTTAATGCAGGAAAGTGCAGCAATTTCCTACATGATGAGAAACCAGCAAAACACAAGCTGTGAGGCGACATCAGGACCCTCAAGTCAAATTACGTGCACAAGCGTCTAAACTGTAGCATATCTGACGTTTAAAAATGTGTCCAAAAAAATAAATGTGAGTGTCATCGATGTCCTGGGGAAGGCAGAGTTAGAATAGGAGAACGTCATGAACGCAATGACATGGGCTAAGAGAAGATCTCTCTGTATAAGACGTCAGGAGGGACAGTAAACAATGCTGTGTATTCTCATGTGTCTTTTCCCCTCCATCTGAAAAATGAATTTAAAGGAGCAGGAAGTGAACCAAAGCAAACAAAGACGAAGGATGTGACTGACTGCATTTTCAGAATTCTGAACCGTAATTTATTAGCAGGGCAAGCACACAGCGTGCTTGCTGCATCCATGGGTATCTCCCCCCCACTGCCCACTGCCCACTCTCCTCACCTTTTCACCCTGCTGTCTGCTGATCTCTCTGTCAGTTTCACAGTCCAACTTATTTCCAACTAAGAGAAGCTCCGCGTCTTCGGAAGCGTACTGTGGGATCGCAACAAGAGAAGCTGAATCTCAAAGCCGGGCACATCACACCCGAGGGAGACACAACCCCAGGCCACACCTCTCGTCCCTCTATCTACTTGCCCCTCTGTCCACTCGCCCCTCCTTCTCTGAGTATCTGCTCTGACCTAGAGGGCTCCTGCTGGGCACTTATGTGGTCACAGGCACGAGGAAGCACGGATGGTCTCATGACTCCTAGGAATCTACCCTGAGGAATGACTCAAAATACAGGCAAAGATTTATACTCGGTTGAAAAGAATCTAAAGATCCCACAAAGTGGGTGAAGAATGAAATAAGGTACATAAAAGAGTGAAGCCATAAAAAAACAGAAAATATGCTCTGGAAGAACATGAAGGTGACACAGGAAGCCACCCGTGATAGAATTTTTAGTGAAGTAACCATGACATGAAACGACACGGAGTCCAGACACAATCTGGGTTTTCTGGGTGACAGCTAGACTGTTTCAATTCACTTTTGTGCTTTCACTTGGTTCTCTAAAGTTTCTATACTGACAGGGTACTGTTAATTTTATGATCAGGAAAAGTTAGCTGCATTTCTAAGTTTTAAAAAAACATGCAGGCACAGTAGACTCTCTCTCTTTAAAAAGGTCAAAGTTGTCTCAAGTAACTCCCTGAACAGGGGCATTCTCACACATGATGGGAGACGGACTTCTACACAGGGTACCCAAGTGGGCGACCTTGGCCAGGTTAACCAGGGAGCTCGGTCTCCTTGCTAGTAACGGGGTGACAGTTAACAGTGCCCCCAACGGGGTTGGTAAGGGGAAGAAACGGGAGCACTGCCGCACAGAGGGAGAGGTGAGAGCCGGGTATCAGATGGAGGAGGGCAGGTTCCCCACTGAGGTGCCCTTCACACGGAGGCCACCGCCTCCCGGTAGCTCCATCACTGGGTTCTGAGCTGGCAGCGAGGACGCCCCTGTCTGGGGGCCTCGGGAGCACACCCCACGGCCCCAGCATCCCAGAGTCCAGACCCAACCCTGGTTCTGACCATCTCTGAAACCCTGGCAACCGGGGTCTCCAACTCACTTTAAAGAGACACACATTGAAAATGTGCTTGGTAAGACCTGCAGAGGAACGTTCTCCACCATCATCTAACAGATGGTTTTAATACCATCTGTAAACGAAATCAAATTTATAATATACTAAGTGTGCTCGTTATGCAAAGGAGCTAAACCTCAAATTACTAAATGAGGGGGAAACAACTCTCAAATGTGGCCACTGTCTACACACATCTCACCCTCAACGGCTGTGTCTACAGGCGCATTTTGGCTACTCATTTCTTAGCGGGGGACCCACACGTTCTATAAACTCAGTTTAATTCTACATAGTCAACTGTGATCCAAAGGATAAAATCTTTAGTTCAAAATGAGGGGGTGAAGGCTGTCTCTAGTTTGGTGACCAAGGCCTTGGCGTGTCCCTGGGCACAGTGGAGAAGGCAGTCCCTGGGAGGCTGTCACTCTGTGGACACACACAAAGCGAGCACTCACATGAACTTTCTGCAGAAATAATAAAACTGGCCCCACACCTGATCCCACGGAAGCAGCCTGCCCATGTGGGATGACCGTGTGCGGGCTCTGATGTCAGACAGCCCAGGGACCAGAATACCAAGCAGGCTTTCTCATGTGCAATCTGATCCTGAAGACACTCCCTGCACCTGATCCCACGGAAGCAGCCTGCCCATGTGGGATGACCGTGTGCGGGCTCTGATGTCAGACAGCCCAGGGACCAGAATACCAAGCAGGCTTTCTCATGTGCAATCTGATCCTGAAGACACTCCCTGCACCTGATCCCACGGAAGCAGCCTGCCCATGTGGGATGACCGTGTGCGGGCTCTGATGTCAGACAGCCCAGGGACCAGAATACCAAGCAGGCTTTCTCATGTGCAATCTGATCCTGAAGACACTCCCTGCACCTGATCCCACGGAAGCAGCCTGCCCATGTGGGATGACCGTGTGCGGGCTCTGATGTCAGACAGCCCAGGGACCAGAATACCAAGCAGGCTTTCTCATGTGCAGGCTGATCCTGAAGACACTCTAGTTCTTCTCTGCCTCACCTGTGATGCAGGACTATGCACCTACTTTGAAAGCTGTCATCTGGATTAAATGACATTCGGGACGGAAAAGCATGCTCCGTGAATGTTTCCCTTCTTCCTGTTGTCACTATTAACACCCACAGCGGAGAGTCCACCTCTGAGAGAGAAACGCCAACACCTACCTTATCGATCATCTTCATCCATTTTGGCAAATCATCGAATGTCTCCTTCTTAGTGATGTCGTAGACTAATATGATCCCCTTGGCACTTCTGTAATAAGCTGAGGTAATGCTGTTGAATCTCTCCTGACCTGCCGTGTCCCTGAGAAAGAGCAGCAAAAGTCAGTCCCCGAACAGGGCGGACAGGGAAGACTTGGCCCAGCCGTGGCAACTCCCCACAGGTCTGTGCACATTCAATATTACTGGGGGCAGCTTCTCTGAGCTAGGTGCGTCCAAACAAAATCTTAAGGAAGCCCCAATTTCTCCCACAACAAGATTCTGAAAAGTAAGTAAATGCCGTGTGTAACAGTGGAAAGGGCAACACCCCATAACTTGGTGGTTATCAATGACAAAATATACGGGTGATATTTAATTTAAACAACTTAAGCCTGGCAATCTCTATTAACCAACCTCAATGGTGAGTATCTTATCTGATTTTGCTTAGAAGACGACCAACAGTCCCCACTAATGAAAAAGGCTGTAGTCTTGTCATTTTCTTAGTCCTTCAAACAGGTAAAGGAGGAAAAGGACCCCACAACTTTGCAAACACGGTCAAGTTGACTACTCTCCAACTGTGACCTTGAAATCTAGAGCTTTATCTCTTCTCCAGGAAAAGCTGATGTTTCCACAGGAAGACATACATGTATTAACAGTGCACACAAGCTGGCCAAGACCCACTTTCTCCACCTAAGAAGCTGAGAAAGTGCATGAGAACTATCACAAATTTACAAATGAGGCTCAAGAGAGCAGGCCTTCTGACCAGCAAAATGATTTCTTTTAAGCCGATCTGTAATTTAGCTTTTACCGAAGAAGCGTAACTCTCAGCACACTCTGGGAGCCCCGTGACACAGGTGGCTTGTGGTGGAGAAAGCGAGGGGCAGTGGGGTACACAGAAAACGAGGTTCTTCCTTGCAAGATGCTCAGACTCTCACAGGACAGTGCCTAAGCTTCCAAAAGTGGGAGACACTGAAACCTCTTCCAAGTGCATTGGATGGGGTGAACTTTGTGGGGCCGTGTCCCTAACACACTTTTGGCAAAGATGTGATAGTTTACGCCTTTGTTCCAGACTAGACTTGCCACCAAATTAGCTCCCCTTAGGGATGTGTCATCATGCCAAACAATGAAGCCTGTTGGCAAATTCATTTTCACATAAAGCAATGCTGCCACTTTGCCCAGGGGAGGTAAGGCTCCCCTGTGCTCTTTCTTGGCTGGAAGGCCCAGGGCCTTAGGCTGGTCTGTTTTGTCCACCAGGGCCCAGGGGCCTGGCCTACCACAGGCCCTCCATCTATATGTGCAAAACAAAAGGCTAGTGGGCAAAATGCAGAAAGTGGATGCCAATTCAAGGCAAAATAAACTTTATTTTTTGACTCAAGACTGCCCCCAAATTGGATTCCTGAAGAATTCAGAATTAAATAAAACCAACTTGCAGACACTAAAAGGCACCTTCCAATCAGGTGAGAAAGAACTGACTCAGATACCGTTTCATTCACAGGAGGAATCAGTGAACAAAATTATTCCCGGGACCCTAGGCATTTAGGGGCGTAATTAATACTTTAAAAAAAAAGTATTTTCCTGACTGTGGTTTCTCTTCCCATCACAGTGCTGGCTTGTTCAACTTAGGATTTGATAAAACAGCTCTCACTTACTTCTTTAAAAAGCAAAAATAACACATGTTTTTCTACTCTGAAGTCTGTGGTTAGCACATTATAGCTGCACCACAAATTTGAACAGCAACTGGGTTAAGGTCTTCACTGAGCATTTTGGGAATTACGTGCTCTCCTGAGTCTTTATGATAAGCAGTTTTATGGTGGCTTTTAGCGTAAAACAATTTCACATTCGTTTCTCTAAACATTCACTCAGTTAGGATTCAGAAATCAGGGGCTGAAGAACAGAGACATCAGACATAATACAAGCTTTTGGAAAATCATTTTGAGGCTGCTGTGGTAAGAACACTTAATATGAGGTCTGACCTCGGAAGCAGGAACAACACAGCACCACTACTTACAAGCATGACGCACAGCACACCCGGGAGAGGCTTTAAAAAAACCCAACAATCAGAATCAGGATAGTAATAGGCATTTCTGATATTAAGATTCCGTGGAAAAGCAAACGGCAGCCCACTCCAGTATTCTTACCTGGGAAGTCCCATGGACAGAGAAGCCTGGCGGGCTATAGTCCAGGGGGTTGCAAAGAGTCGGACACAACTGAAGCGACTCAATAACAACAAACGGTTAGCGTTCAAGACACCAGCGAGGAAACATCAAGGCCAGTCCCTAAACTCCATCTCTCTGTGACCAGTTCTTGACTGTGTGAGGCAGAAAAGCATCTCCACTGAAGAGAATAATCCACATTTCCAAAACATCTAGGTTGCCAAGGCTATGCCTCTCCAAGGCTCCTTTGATCATTTTCCCACTGAATTATCTGCTCTCACAGATGGTCAGAGAACAAGGTAAATAGAATCCGATTCAGTTCAACAAGTATTTATTAGATTCCTACTCTGAGCCAGGACCGCAAAAATTTCACCCCAGTCTCCACATCTCACACAGCTGGACAGTAATACAATACCAATGCCCCGATCGGGCTTTTATCTATCCAACAAGATGTAGAATCCTCATATTCCCACCTTTTATCTAAATGAATCTTAATTTCCACTGTAATGACCGAGAGCTGACTTCTAGAGATTTGCAGTACATCAGCCAAATCATCATTTATTGTGGGTGGAATATGATATTATTATTATGTCTCTCTCTGCTTTGGGGGCAAATTGAAAACTTCCTGCCATCCTTTCCCCCCAGTTTGGTACTACAACCATGCTTTGAGAAACCATCATTTTTCTGTATTTAATGTATCTGGTGAAATGACACAATTCTTAATTTGCAGAAATCAACGTCAGTGTATGAAAGTTCCACCTCTTCAAGCAGAGAATGAAAGGAAACAAGCTTGATGTCGACACAGGGACTCTAGTGGAAACCAAATTCACCAACAGTGAGCACTGGACCGAACAAGAGACCTTCATGTGGAGCATCTTTTTGAGGGGGGCGGGGCATGCCATGCAACATGCAGGATCTTAGCTCCCCAACCAGGGATCAAACCCACACCCCCTGCACAGGATGCTCTGTATGGGGGACTTCCACTGGACTGCCATGGAAGCCCCCCATACAGAGCATCTTAATTATGTGTTTGCCTTAAGGCAGGAAGCCAGTTTCTCAGCTTTAAGTCTATCTCAACACAACAGCTGGAAGCCTCTGTGCGTGATTTCCAGGATATGTGCTGCTGCTGCTGCTGTGAGGTCATTCAACTGTGTCTGACTCTTTGTGACCCCATGGACTATAGCCTGCCAGGCTCCTTGTCCATGGGATTTCCCAGGCAAGGATACTGGAGTGGATTGCCATTTCCTTCTTTCCTTCTGCAGGGGATCTTTCTGACCCAGGGATCAAACCCACAACCCAGGGATAGAATCCACGTCTCCCGCACTGGCAGGGGGATTCTTTACCACTGAGTCACCATGTGGATATAAATTCATGAATCTACATTCGGGTTGACATCTTATTTTAGCTATACTTACACCAAGTTCTATATACACACATGTAGACACACTTTAAGCAGAGATGGGAAAATGGTTCTTTTCCTAACCAAAGATGATCAAGGAACATCCCAAAGATATGAAATACAAAAACACAAAACAAAAAAACAACCCCCGTCACCCCCAATCCTTCAAGCGGGTGAAACAGTCAGCGATGACCCATGGGGACGTTACCTGACACGGCCGGCGGGCGCCCCGCACGGGGGCGCGGGTGGGGATGAGACATGGCACTAACACGGAAGCGCTAGGTGACGATGGAGCCGCCGGTGCGGCAGCAATGAACGCGATGGAAGCGACACACACACGGCGGACAGACAGAGCTGAGGTCGACCTGCGAGAGGAGTTAGTGGCTGAGACGCTGCGGCGTGACTGTGTTAGCAACAAGGGCGACGTGGACACGCGGCGGGGGCTCCCACAGTCCCTCCTCCAGAGGGGCTCCTCCCGGGTCCCCAAGGAAGGTGGCTGAGGGGCCCCACACGGCTGGGTTAGTCTCTCACACGCTCCTGGGGTGCGGGGAGGGGGCTCTGGGCTCCCCGCATGGGGCACAGAGGGGGCTCAGGGCACGAGCGTGCCACCGAGGACACGCCCGAGGGGGCCTTGCCCAAGATGCGCAGCTCCGGGGAGGGAGCACGCTGGCCTTTCTCTGGACGCTTGCAGAGTAAGTAACTCTGAAAACGTGTAGACGAGCACTGGAGCGACTGTCTCAGTGATGACGGTTTGTCGGATGACATCAAACTAGGGACTAAAGGCTCCAAGCCAGTCACCATGGAAGTATAACACGACCATGTATCTCCACCCCCGTGGCAAGCGGGGCTGAGCTACAGGGGCTCTTTCCTGAATGCTCTCTAGAAGGAAGCTCCGTTCATTTCACCTGAACGAGAGCGGAGGAGAGGAGACGCAGGAGAGACAGACCCGCTCCGACGGTTAATTGTATTAGACGAGCGTGTGGACTGCTGAACACACACGGTGATAACTGGGTGCAGGGCCCCACTTACCAGATTTGTAGCCTAATTTTCTTTCCTCTTAGCTCTACGGTTTTGATCTTAAAGTCAACACCTGTAAATAAAACGGACGAAGATGAAGCAAAAACAAGGCAATCTGTCAGAAGAGCAGTACTATTTGTATGCCATTGTTGGAAAAACCAAAAAACTGACCACACTGAATCCCAAAAGGAGAGAGAAGAAATCCGCAGGTCCCCGAGACGACCACCACTCTGTGCTTCTCCACACAACGAGCAGCGTATGTTAGGTTCTACCCGGAACTGGAGATGAAGCACTTGCTATTCATAATAGAGTTTACTACTACTAGAGACGCAGCTTACAATCCACTTAAAAATCACAATGAATCATTACACAAACAATGGCTTTATACACATGCTATCTTGGGGGGAAATTCTTACGTGGAGCACTCAATCTTGATTTCAAACAGCCATAGTCTGAATTAAGAAATTATCGTAATAAATTCTTTAGCATTCACAAAAGTGACTTTATTATATTGCCAGTAGTATGCAAGAGGAATTCTTTTTGAAAAATTTTACTCATACAAATTAATTTCATTTTTTAAATTACTTTAATAGTAGCAAGCAAACCATGACAAATCCCCATCCATCTCTAGTTCAGCCTTCAAGGCTTCAGATAATTTTTTAAAGCAAAGTTTCACCTGTGGATATTTCCTTATCTATTTGTCAGTTACAGAAAACTTCAATACTTTTTTAATACAAATGTCACAATATTTGTGAAAAAATATAAAACAGTATTTTTTACACAATTCTCACAACTAAGAAAAAAAATAACCAGCTAAAAAAAATAACACCAGCTAAACGTGGGAAGTGGAAACCTAATCTCTATGGGAACAATTAATATTTTCTGGCTGCTTTATGGATCCAGGGTCCCGATGCTGCGAGGTGGAGGATGGAGGGGCACGACATAGCTCTTCAAAGTCAGATGATGTTCCTGAGGTGACGGGCAAGGCGTGTGACTGACGTTTATAATTAGCAACATGCTGCAGACATCAATGCAACCAGAAGATGTGTTTACAAGCCTGGGTGGGACTGAGGTCTGCACAACAGAGAAACGTGGCAGGAATATACAAGTCACGGCTGGAGAAGAGGCCACAGCACCTGCTTCTTACTCTCTCCCCCAGCCCTGATCTCAAAGCTCATGCACATGTTGGGGAAGCCAATTTCACTTTCAGTTCTGGAACAGCTTTGCTTTTCCGAGTCAGATGACTCTCAGACAGCCTTGGAACAGGAAGCATGTCTGTACACGACCAACATCCTCAAGCAGAGACCAAGCGGAATCCTTTGTGATTCAATCACAGGGAAGGGCAGAGCCTAACACGATACTCTTCGAGGCACAGAAACCAGCCTGCACCTATGTGCTATGCTCTGATTTTGAAAAGGCACAACTCAGACAAAACCCCTTCTTCCTGCTATCAGCGTAAAGCTAGGGCCTCACCACGTGATTTACAAATCTAACTCACACTGCACCACGGCCACTCTTGTGGTTCACTTTTGTTTCTAGTCTGTTTTTTTAGTTTCACTTAAGGGAGCTGCCACTTTCGTTAGGACTTGTTCCAGCGGCTGCCACATCTTACTGAAAAGAACTAGCAGATACTTCTCTTGTGAGCTCTGCTTCAAGTTAACTACAAGAATCTCTAGAAACAGCACAAATAACTTTTGTTTTGATTAGGCTGTTTTCTCTGCTAAGAACCGCTCTCAGTCTGATCATGTCAAGTCTTTTTTCTTCAACCAACTTAAACAACTTCCTGACTTTAGCATTCCTGCACTACAGCTATTTTGTAATCACAAAGTTTAATGAATAAAGACAAAGGAAAGGGTATTAATAGTCAAAAGTATGAATAAGTGGTAATGTTATCGTGTGATTATAAATACACTGTTAAACAAAGATGAACGAACAGCAAACAGGATGAAGAACGTGTTTAGCCCAAACTACTTAGTTTTACTGAATAGGTTAAAGACATCAACAACAAGAGAAAAATATCCAGTGGCTAAATCTAAAATTCCACAAAAGGAAACAGCTCATTAAAACAGTGCTTGCTCTTAAACGAAATCTCTTTTACCATATAGTAAGAGCCACTAGGTTAGCTGGTGATGGCTGGAAACTTACTCCAACCTATGGCTTGGAAACAAATCCTAACATCAAAGTATACAATTACACATTTTTAAAAAGCTTTTTTACATCAGGTAAAAAGTATCTCTTAGTGTCCATTGTTAACATTTGCAGGTCACAGAAATTATAATGATCCTGAATAAAAGGTAGCAAGTCACCAACCGCCTCAAGGAGCGGATTAGTTTCGGGAAAAGTCAGCACAGAGTCTCCTGACTGAGCAGGGGGGGCCCAGGATCAATGTTTATAAACAGATAAGGGACAAAAAAAGTGGTAGCTCTTATTGAAAACCCATTTCCTACAGTGTCCTGACCATCCTGGGAAGCAAGCAGCTAGTACTAGTCGGGTGGTGGAGACAGTCCCGCCTGAAGACCTGAGGCATCCAGACCTAAACCGACAGGTACCTGGTCAAACGCCCTCTCTGCTCTCCTCTCCTGGAGAACCTCCCCATCTGCCCAAAAGCCTTTTCAGGTCCAGGGGTTCCCTTCTGTGCCTCCTGACGGCTCACCTTCCCCCTCCCTCCAGCCCTGCCCGTCCAGCCCTGACCCGTGGCTCCGCTGGTCTCCCCCAGGTGACAGGAACAGGTGCCTTCTCAGGACAGTCACCTCTGGCCTCCGGAGCCAAGAAGGCTGCCTGGCACAGGGCAGCGGTCCAGTAAATCTGATGGAGACCGGCCCCTCTTCTCCATCAAACGCTGGGTGTGTACGGAGAAAGGGCGACTAAAGAGGAGGAAATTGGAGGTAACTCAGGACTGATGAGGAAACAAGCACACACATATTTAAATCGTAGGAAGGAAGTACAGGTGCTCTGTCGTGAGCCCATCTGGCTGGCAGAGCAGCAGGATTCAGGGTGCCTGGAACACATGCATCACCCTGGAACCCGAGCATTTAATTTCTCCTACAATCCCAGCTTGCGGTTGTTGAGTCCCTAAGTTGTGTCTGACTCTTTTGCAATCCCATGGACTGTAGCCCACCAGGCTCTTCTGTCCATGGGATTTCCCAGGCGAGAATACCGGAATGGGTTGCCAGTTCCTCCTCAAGGGGATCTTCCTGACCCAGGGATTGAACCCATGTCTCCTGAATCAGCAGGTGGATTCTTTACCACTGAGCCACCAGGGGAGCCCTTACAACCCGTTACTGGTGAACCATCCTTAGAGGAGGGTCAGTCTTCACATGCCCAGGTCCTCTCCATTACACACGCCACTCCCGTCCCCCAGGGGATTATTACAGTAACCGTTCACTCAGTCACTGAGACTGGAAGTGATCCACTAAGGGAACGTCCTGCTGGGTGACAGGGGTCTAAGTCTTCTTAAACATATTTCCATCAGGAAGGACACAGGTCACAGGCTGTAATCCCTCTGTTGTATAGACACAACTATTCAAGTCTTTCTTGATCTTAATTCCCTTTAATAATGATAACAGTGTCTATCAGATGCCCTGAGCCTGACGTGCAACATGAGGGCTCCTTCAGGAGCCCAGCAAGCTGGGTGCTACCCTCACAGAACAGAGGAGAGACCAAGGTCAGATCACTTCTGCTAGCTGAGCGGCAGAACCTGGGTTCAAATTGATTAACACTGTTCACAACCAAAGGCTGTTATAAAAGTCAAGCATGTGGAAACAGGGAAAAGTGTGAAACCTTCTGCAAGTGGCCCAGGGTCACCATAACCAAGCTCTTCAAGAACAGAGCTTCACCTGGTCCTGTCACCGCTGTACTCATGTTTCATAAATCTCAGCAAGAGAATAAAGAAGTGTCATCCTCAGTGCTGATAAGATTTCGAGGCTCCCTGGCAGGCAAAACATAACCAAAAGAACATTACCATGTTACTTTTTGCTGAGGCATAAAAAGTCAGAGGATGAGATGGCTGGATGGCATTACCGACTCGATGGACGTGAGTCTGAGTGAACTCCGGGAGTTGGTGAGGGACAGGGAGGCCTGGCGTGCTGCGATTCATAGGGTCACAAAGAGTCGGACACGACTGAGCGACTGAACCGAACTGAACCGAACTAGTCATAAAAATGAAAATAGCAAAAATAAACAGAAGTTTCTTTCTTCACATCCCCTTCCAGCACAAACTTTAATAAAAGCAGAACTGACCAGTGGCCCATGCCTGGGATAGAGCTGAGTATTCGTCCCCCCGCACCACCCCGCCCCCCACAACAAGGACTTGGAGTTGGTGTGAGAGTATGATTTTAGTTGACTTCAGTTCAGATACTGCAGTCCATGGGGTTCCAAAAGAGTCGGACGCCACTCAGCAAAGAACCAACAACAAAACAGGTTCTGGAGGCTGTAGGATTTCACACTTTGAAGTCAAGTCTCAGTTCAAGCAGTGGTGACAATTATTAACTGTTGCTGCCGATTTATAAGAACTATCTTGAGATCACAGGCTGGCCTTTCTCCCAAGGACATATATCTTTCACAGTGTCACCCCATCCTGGATGTAATCTTTCCCCTGATGGAGGCTTCCCTGCATTTCTACTGAGTTGACAGTGAGAAAGTAAACTAAGAAATGTGCCAAGGTCACAGTCACCCAGATGGAGGAACATTTACTATCAGAAAGTGGTCTCTTGACCATGAGGCCAGCCTTCCACCTGACCACTGTCTTTTGGGGGAGAGCACAGACGCATTCCCCCAGCAGCGCACCCTACAAAGGGCAGGCAAGGCAGACCATCCTCCCGCATTGCCCCGGAGGGGCCCCAAACCACAGTTTAATACCATGGGGCTTCTCCTACTTATGAGAACTCAACGGACCGAAGTAATGTAACTGTAAAATACTTGGATTGCCTCAGAAGCAGGTGCTACTAGAATAGTTTAAATGATTGCATGTCATTAAACAATGCTTGCAGGCCTGAGGATATCAGCGTCTGCCCTGAGTCTAACAAGACCTGCCTCCCCAGTCCAGACTGGGCGGTCTGTATCCCTGCAAACAAAGACCATCTGCGTCCCTCACCTGCATACACACAGGAGATGGCCCTGCACCCGGCTGGAACAGACATGCCGCACACGAACTTCACAGGCGAGGCGGGGGGGTGGAGGGGGGGAGCCGAGGTCATGGAGCACGTGGGCCCCGATTTTCATCAGGGCGTCTCCACCACTTGCCTCCCCTTCTGCAGGGACCAGCCAGGCAGGCAGGTGGGCTTCCAGCCCCACGAACGGCCAGTGGGATGGAGTCTCACACAAATACACACCGCCCCTCAGAAAACACTTGCTGAATGGTGTACAAAGCTATGTTTTCTTTGCAGATTCAAACAAATGCTTAATTAGAACGCTGCTCCTGGCACGTGAGGCTGGAGAAAGCTCTGGCCCTACCAGCAGTCTAAGGAACTCAGGCTGCCTTCTGAAGGCCGTCCCTGCACCCCCACAGCTGTAGGGGAGGCAGACTTGAAGGTTCTGGGTCCCTCTCATCCTACAGAGGCAGACCTTTCTTCTCCAGGAGGAGCTCCATGGTGAAATAAAGGCCAAATGCACGTAAGCCAGGTCTTTAAATAGATTATCAGCCCCAACAACCTGATCGCCAACTCTCCACACTTTCTGGGAAAGACAGCTACTTTATTCCACAAATGCGTTCTGCATAAGTCTATCAGCGTGCTCTGAGTTCATTAAATAAGCCAAACCGCACAACACACAGCACAGGCTGGCATAAAAACTGGCGCTCCTCGCCCACTCCCGTCTCCCTGAGTCATCCTGTTACATCAGCCCGGCAGGGGAGGGGCTGACGCTGGAAGGTCTGGGCTTTGGAGTGGGAATTCGGGACAATTCTCCCTAATTCCCTTGTAAGTGAAATAGTCGAGCACCTCAGCCATTGCTTCAAAGACTGCCCAGGATCACAGAAGAGCAACACAAAACGCACAGCTCAGAATTTTAATCCAGTATGAAATGTTCATTCTGGGTTTCGAACAAAAATCTCTGACCTAAATTTCCAGAATAAAGTACAAGCGATTTCCCTTGCCAGTGGTTCCACTCACCGCGTGTAGGCAAAGCAGAGTAGACCCTAATGGTGGGATCTCCTGCCTCCTGCCCGCTAACGTTCAAGGTCAACCCACAGACAGCCACTCCTGCATGGGATTTACAGCCACCTGCACCTCGGACCCGTTGGTTCTGTTTCTGGCTCTACTACTACGGGGCCGGATGACTCAGTCACCTGCACCACTAGGCTTCCCTGCCTTGGGAACAGTGAACACAGGGCCTGAAGGGATGGGCTAGAGAACTGAGACCCCGGCACGCGACTGAGTACAAACAGGGCTCCACCGAGCACTCTCATCAGGGCCAGGCTGTGAGGTTAAGTTATTGCTGCAAAACGAGAAAAACGTTGACAGGGTCATGAGGACCTCAAACTGAGTTCAAAGAACTTTTAAATTCTGATATTCTGATATTTTAAATTCTTTCCTATTTTGGGGGTCTACCTCATGTTATCTTTGTTTGTTGTTTTTTGAAAAGTTGGTGACAGTGGATTGTTAAAAAAATGTCCTTACGTGGCAAAATAATAAAAGAATTGGCAATCCTCTGTTGGCCTCTGGCATTCTGGAAGAAACTTCACTGTTCAGGAAACTGATACTCTGGTCCAAATGGTCTTACCCCTCCTTTTCCTGTATTTAAATGTATTTTAGTAAATATTTTAAAAGTTTCAGAGAGTTGGATGATTAAATATTTAGAAATGAACCTTTTAAACCTTTTCCTCCCAGAGGAAAGTGACAAATAATGGGGGCACAGTTACAGAGAATCAGTTTCAGTGCTACCATTGATGGCATCACTCTCCACCCTCACAGGGCTGTCGTGGGGCCAAATTAGATAAGCAGGAAAGAGTTTCATCCATATTTTCAGAGTAAAGTGAACTTAAATCCCAAAGTAAGCTAAGGAACAGACAGACAGAAGGAACTCACTTGCAGCCCTGGCCCTGACCACTCACTCACCGCTGGGCCACTGTGGGCGAGCTGTCTACCCTTTGGGACTCTGCTTCCTCATCTATAAAATGGGGAAACTTTCAGGATTGTTGTGAGGTTTAGAAAGAGTGTATTTTTGCTAGTACAAAGTATGTGCTCAAGAAACTGTAGCTGCCACTAACAGAATGTAACTGTTTACACACAAAGACAAAATAAATTACTTATCCAAAGTCACAGACTAGTTCATGGAAAAGCTTAAATCAAGAGCCTAGGTTTTTCAGAGTGCTTTTCTAGAAATGTAAATTGCTGGGAGTGGGGTAAGGGGTGCTGCCTGGTAAAAACATTTTGATCCAAACAAAATTAACAGCGAGCTTCCAATAGTTATATAAGAAACATAGGTCGACATGGTATTTAGAGAGTTGTGAATTTCTACAGCCAACCAGTTTTTTTTTTTTCTCCTGTTTCTCAAACTTCGAAAAGCTTTATCTGACAAACCATGCTAGCCACATCAGACTAACTCAATTCCATGAATATGAAATCCCATTTGAAAGTAATATAGCACCTGGACAATTTTCACTAAATAGGTCAATTATTAAAAGTCTTTTCAGTTTCATACCCTGGTGAGTTCTGTGTGTCTTTTAAACCAAAACAACTTCTGGTTTGATCAGTAATACGACAACAACAAAACCAACATTTTGTTCAGTTGTAATTTGATAAAATAGGCTTATTATCTCAAATCCCTCAGGGTTTCTGCTATGCTTCTTTACAGAAAGTCCGGTGAGCCTGCCTGGCTTTATCAAATGCTCACTGGAGGGGCTACTTCCAGTCTGAGGTCAGCTGGGGGCATCACCTGAGTGACCCTCCTGGGTCAGCAGCACCTGCACAAGGCGGGTGGTCTTTTCCAGACTCTGCAGCTGGACAGGGTGAGGCCGGCGGAACAGGATCTGTGCGGAGTCTGTGGAGATGAGACTCAACAGTGCGCCCAGAAGGACTCTGTGAGCCACCTGCTCAGGTGGGGGCATTCAGGTGAGGCAACATCAGCTACACCTCACCCAGTGCCGCACGTTCACTTGCTTTTCTAAGGAACTCAAGGAATGAACTTATCTCTACAACATTCCAGCGTGGAGGAAGGCCTTGACCAGCCCCCACTCCACCCAGACTAGGGGGCTTTCCCTGCGCTCCCCAGATGGTCTGCGCACATCTCCACGTTGCCCTAGTCGCCCTTGGGCATCCCCAGGACCCCTCTTCCCCACCCCTCAATCTGGACAGAGACTGTCCTCCTCACCACTGAGGCCCCCATGGGTAGCACAGCGCCCGCGCACAGTAGGTGCTCGATAAGTGATCTGATCCGTGGGAGGGAAAAGCGACTCAGAGGCAGAGATAGAAGGGGGTTTAGTTGACTTTCTCAAAGTGTTCTCACAGTCTGGGTCAGACCAGAAGTTATCATCCTTTTCTGAACTTCCCACAAATAAACACTTATCAAGCCAAGGACTATAGGCTCTGTATGGAGGAAACAAAAACAAGTGAGATAAAGTCAAAGGGCACAAGGGACCCCAGCGGCAGGGGTGTGGGGAGGCGTGTATACATGTGCATTTATGTTTGTTTGTTACGGGGACAAAGAAACTGACTGCCTGGGCCCCTCCTAATTCCCAAGTGCCCGAAGAAACTGCCTCCCTGCCAGGGCCGTACCCAGGGCACTTTATGGCTCCAGCTGATACAGAAGGCCCACCCTCCATGCTTCATGGCAGCCCAGGACTTAAAGCATTCACCCAAAGTCCCCTAATGATGTGGGGGTGCTGCTGCACATGGCCCCAGCTTAGGAAACCCCTCCCCACCTCCCCTCTGCCCTGCTTTACAGCACATCTTCACCCTCCATCTCACTCTCCATCCACCAAACCCTATTATCCACCCAGAAGGCCTGTGCTGGTTTCCTCTACATCACATAGTACAACTGTGTTATTCTTTATTTTTGTATATTTTTAAGTATTGAGCCATAAAAGATGGATAATTCTGAATTACTTTTAGTTCTATTTTACTTATGCCAGGTACTAAAATTAACAGCACAAACCCTCTTTTGATGGTTGAATAACTTCACGTACTTTATATGATCCAAAAGTGGATATTTGAAACAGGTCTAAGCTACACTACTGAACTTTAATCTCATGGTTTCAAGGCCAAGATCTTAACAACAAACGGTACAGAGAGCACAAATACATCCAAAATGGTCTATTATTAAAAAGTATGAAAGGAAACAAGTTCTCACAAACAAAATGACAACATGAGAAGTGTAAGATTAATCTTTCAATAAGCCATTTCAAATGGAGGGGTCTTCTGTAACAGGACAACAAGGCCAATTAATCTCCAAATTGTATCACCTTGGAACTATCTAAACACACAAGTGGTGTGTGGAATGAATGTTTCAGTTCTGAATTTCATGTTTATATACTATGTATTATTTCTTGGACCTCCCCGAGGGGAATCCTCCCCCCCACCTACCCATTACTGAAGGTGACTGATCTTCCCCTCAAACAACTATCTCATCTGCGCGGTTCCCCTATCTTTGACAGCTTTTAAGGGGTTTTCCAGAGAAACTACTGTTACACAGTGCCCAGACAGACCTCAAAGCCAAGGCCTATACATGTGACTCCATCAGAAAACTTCCCTGCAGTTTCAATTTTACATTTTGAGGACAGGCCACTTCCAGGCCCAGGGGGTTCCTGTAGTTACCTGGCTGCCCCCTTCACCCACCTGGCAGTGCGGGGGGCGGGGCAGGGGGGTTGCCCTTCCCACTTGCGGGTCCCCTAGGTTATTTGAAGTCACAAAAAAACACAGCTGAAGTCCTTCTGCCCACATTTATAGTTAAAAGACGAAACTTCTTAGTCTTACTCCGAATATTAACCACAGACTCTCCTCCACAAGGGATTTAAAATTCCCATTATTTCAGCACAACATAAAATTGAGTTCAAAATTAGAAAAACAAGTCGCTCGGACAGTGGAAAGGCCCC
>NW_011495015.1:2508112-2512266 GCF_000754665.1 Bison bison bison
CATCCCCTCTTTTCCTTCTTCCCTCCTCCTGTCTCTGCTGTCATTGAGCGCAGCCCACAAACACTAGGCCCGTGCGATAGCCGTCTCCCCCAAACCTGTTGCATGCACTCTGAGACTAGTCCCCCTCCCCACCCTGCCCCACATCACCGCTGCAAACTCGCACTGACCGTCCCCGACCGGCCCCCGCGTCGACCCCCGCCCCCTGGGGGGTGTCCCCTGCACCCCCGCCCCGGCTCAGGCCCGGACCCACCCACCCCTCTTGGAAGGCAGACTGACCACGTCTGATATTTTCCATAGGAAACTCGCCGAAATCAGTTATTTTTAGTCCTGATTTCTGCCTAATGCAAAGTGCATACGTTTTCAGTCCGTTTAACTCGTAAATAAAATAAATAGGCTACTCCTTTGGGGAAGCCCGTGAGTTCAAACAGTAGTAAGGAACTCCAAGACTGACACTCCAGAAGTTTAGGGACTCTGAGCTCGGGCTGTGTGTTTGGCCACTTCTGTTTGGAAGGATTTAAGGATTCAGAAAATCACTGCTCTGATCCCTCGCCAGGGATCTGTTTAGCAAATTCCTCAGCGTGAACTTGAGCACCTCAGAACACAGGGTTCTAAACATGATAGGAGCTGGCACATTCGCCCAGCATGATCGTGTAACTCACCAAATTTCAGCTTTATTTAGAACTAGGTTTAGTACCAGCTTAGTCCATGTGGGTATTACTCTACTAACCTGATTTGTGAAAGTGCAGCATTGCCCACAGGGTAAACTGGAAGCTCACACGTATGAGAGAATTCTTAGCTCTCCAAAAGCAATCACAATAGAAGTCTTTTCGGTATTCTTGCCACGATAATCCCATGGACAGAGGAGCCTGACAGGCCACAGTCCATGGGGTCACAAAGAGTCTGACAGGCTGAGCAAACTAACATACTTTCACTTAGGATGTTTAAAATATGACCAGATCTGTTATTTTAAGCATGGCTCCATCACCTAACAGTCAATGAGCCTTTCTGAGCTGTAGATTTCTCTCCCCTTCTATAGGAATGAGAGTGACTCCTCTTAGTATTCAGCCTTGTCAGGAAAACACCTGCTGACAACCTATGCAGCGTTTGTTACAAACAGTAACTTACTCCACTAATGTAAGGAATTAAAGAACCTGGTTTACTCAAGGCTTTCTAGAGATATTCCAGTTTCGCAAAGCAAGACACATCTGCAGAGGTAATCTCAAGATTTTTACTTTGGTCTATCCTGATTTGTAGCACTTCCTGTCCCAATAGGCAACATTTTGTGGTGTGGGTTGTGTAGCCAAAGACCCTCTTGCCTGTAATATAGTATCTTCCTCACGAAGCAACTCTGTAATATGTCCTCCACTGGGATAGTTAATGGGTTAAGTGGCAGGGAGTTGGGTAGCCCGCCCAGAGGGCCTAGATAAAATCCTTAGTGTTGCTTTGCACTATCTGTTATTACATAATGTTCCAGCCCGTAGAACCAGATACATAGTACAATTCAGTAGCTGTTTGTAAAAGAATGAAGGACATTTCCTATTGATATAATTAGCGGGCTCTGTAGGCTGTCCTAAATGCAGATTGTGAAATAAAGGGGATACCCTGCCCACCTGCTTTTCCCCTGGAAATTCCTCCCTATCATTTTATAAGATCCCCCTTCCTTCACTACCAGTTTAGCGCCATCATCACCACCTAAGACCAGAGAAGCTATAACTTTGACAAAGGACCAGAACTGGAAGGGCATAGAAAGTGGGTCACCAATCCCCAAAAGACAGGCAAAGAAGAGAAGCCGAAGAACCTGGGGAAGGCGGGGACAGGAGGACTCGAGATAGTGGGTCCTGGAAACGCAGGGAGGACTGTGGTTTACAAAGGTAGGACCGATCACGAGAGTCAAATCCTGCAGACTAGCCATGTCACATTAGTACAGTCATGCCGCAACTTTTGTGGCATTGAGTTACCGTGAGAATGATTGTGCAGATTCAAACAGTTTGAAATGATCTTCATAATGAATGGGAAAATTAGGATTGTTCCACGACCTTCACACATTTTTTCTTGGGATATGAAAAACATCATCAGTTATCAGTATAAAGAAATGAAAGAAATAATAAAACTAGTGTTATTTAGGACAGTGTCACTGAACACATCAGAAATGTTGATAAAGTGCTTTGTGTCTTTGTAGAAACCTTATCAAGAATAGCTTGAACAGTGCTCATCTTCTTGTCATGAGACTCAGGATAAGCCGTGGACATCTTTCCATGGTGTGGTGAATTGCTGCAATCCTTCCAAAGCTTGGATCAGCTTCCAGTATTTTGTTCTTTGCATGCTCAATGTTATGAATTATCTCCAACAGTTCATTAAATGTTACATTTTTTTGCTGGCGTTACTTCCTCTGGGATGGCTTCATCTTTTTCATCACAACCATTTTCCTCTGTTGTGTCAATAAACCAGTCTTCCCTGAGCTCCTCTGTCAGCGTGTCTGAAACTTCTCGAAAGGCGGCAGGGTCACTCATCCCAGAGTCAGCTGTTTCTTTTTAGATTTCTTTTATTAAAGTAAAGTTGATTTACAATGTTGTGGTAACTTCTGCTGCACAGCGAGATGACTCAGTTACACATGTATTACATTCCTTTTCATATTCTTTTCCATAATGGTTTATCACAAGATATTGGGGTTCCCTGTGCTGTGCAGTAGGCCCTTGGTGTTTATCCATGCGATATGTAACAGTTCACATCTGCTAATCCCAGACTCCCAGTCTATCCCTTACCTCAGCCCCTTCAGCCATTTCTTCTCTACCTCCACTCACACAGATTCAGTTTCACTTCCCATATGATCACTTTTTATTTCTTTGATATGCACCTTCCTTTTTGGTGACCGGTTTCCTCTTTCGACTACCTGTTTTTGTGAAATGTCATGTAGGTTTAGCGTGGGAGACAAGGAGGCGATACAATGACACACTCTGCTGTCAAAGGAAGGTTGTCATCGTTGTTATTCGGCCTCTAAGTTGTGATGACCCAACTTGATGACCCCACAGACTGCAGCACGCCAGGCTTCCCTGGCCTTCACCATCTCCTGGAGTTTGCTCAAACTCATGTCCATTGAGGCAGTGTGGGGCACTGAGTAACCCCACAACGACCAGTCACCAACAGACTCTGAAAGAAGTGACATCGTAAAGGAGGCTCTGACTCCAGTTTTTATGTTTGACTACTGACATCTTTTAAGCCTCACCCCTGCCTCCTGCCCTCGTGCTCCATGTCCAGGCAAGTGATAAGAAAGTCTAGGCCCTCCCTCTTGTGGAGCTGGTGGGAGATTCAAACCATGCAAGCCCCTGCCACGTGCAGGAAATGTCACCCTAGCCACTGTCCGTGACCCCTACCCCAGCACAGCAAACCCTGAACCCATCTCCTTCCCCCTGCTCTCAAGTCATTTTCAAACTATATAGCTTAGAAGACCCACCCTGTACTCCCTGGAATGCTCTGATTATGTCAACGTCAAGCATGCCTTCTTGGTGTGTGCATGGCGTCACTGATCTTGACATCCAAACCACGCTCTGGGGCAATCCATCCCTGTTCCTCAGAGTGGCCACAGCAGACATGATGGTCACTGGTTACTGCGCATACCTGGTGCTTATGTAGCACCCTGAACTAGCTGTGAAGTTTGTGCATTTTGCAATCACTCGTAGTTAATATACCATGGTCATAGAAACTTGAACTGTTGATGGTGAAGTTATTTAATAATAACTGGAGCTATTTAACAACTGGAGCTATTTAACTAAATTGAGGTAACCAAAGTTCCTGCTTATCAGAACCACACTGAAGGGGCTGTTTTGAAAAGCTTTCATCACAGTGAGGGTGGGAATCAGATTGCGTTGTTCTTCTCCATTAACTGAACATGGATTTTTGTCCATGGACTCACGTTGTTTTGTGAATCCATCTGTTCCGGGTAGAGTTTATCCAAGCGTCAGGATCTGGGGGGAATGTTGGTTTGTCTGAGTCACTCACTCAGATTCTATTCTCCTTGTCAGTTCAGTTCAGTTCAGTTACTCAGTTGTGTCCGACTCTTTGCCACCCCATGGACTGCAGTATGCCAGGCCTCCCTGTCTATCACCAACTCCTGGAGTTTTACCAAATTCATGTCCATTGAGTTGGTGATGCCATCC
>NW_011495015.1:2512521-2526014 GCF_000754665.1 Bison bison bison
GATTTCCTTTAGGATGGACTGGTTGGGTCTTCTTGCAGTCCAAGGGACTCTCAAGAGTCTTCTCCAGCACCACAATGACATATGACCAATCTCTGGCCAAAGAGACACGCAGGGAAATCTTCAGGAAAATAGAGCATCTGGTTAAAATGTGCTTTAAGAAAAGACTCAAGGAAGAGATCAGCCTGCAGATGAAGGGCCTTGAGGCTTAAGCTTCATGACTTACAATAAGTCTGTAGCTGCAGAAATACCAGAGCTGCAATTTTATAATTTATAGTGTTACTTGCTCAGTCATGTCTGACTCTTTGCAACCCCATGGACTGTAACCTGCCAAGATCCTCTATCCATGGGATTCTCCAGGCAAGAATACTGGAGTGGGTTGCCATTTCCTCCTTCAGGGGATCTTCCTGAGCCAGAGATCAAACCCACAGCTCCTGCAACTTCTGCATTGGCAGGCAGATTCTTTACTGTCTGAGACACCAGGGAAGCCCACAATTTTATAACCAACCTCGAAGTAAGCTTTTCCTCTTCTTTACTCAATTACGATGACTCAATAATTTAAATATGAATGTATAAAATATGTATCCACTAAAAAGAATCTGTTTCATATTTGGGAATTCTGTAAAAGATTTTGACAAGAAAGAGTGTGAAATTTATTGTGGGAATAACTGATAGACCAAAATCCTGGAAGCAATGGGAGGGTGTGGTCCCAGGGATGCAGGGCTCAACTCAACTCTCTTTGGCTGGAATGAGGTCACATGCCCATTCTAATGCCAGTCCTGATGCCAAAAATAGGTCCACCAGTGAGGCACACGGTCAGTCTCCATGAATCTCTAGGGGAGCGCTGGACACCCAGATGAAATTGGGGCTTTGCCAGCAAAGAAGAAGGGAAGAATGGATGTTGGGTTACTCCCCAACCGATAAGTTTCAGCCTCAGACTCAAAGCACATGGTCAGCCTCCTTCCACACCTGTGTCCTGTCTGTCTGAGACCCACCCTGGCCAGCCCATCCTCTGAAAAGGCCCAGCCTGCATGACTGCCTGCCTTCCTTCTGTTTCAGGCTTCCCCTCTTGCCATCCCAGGCTCCTGGCTGGGACCCCTAACTCTGACCCCACAGTGAGATGGAAAAGAACAGCCTGAGTGGACAGTAAGGCCCCGACAAGATGCGGAGATGGAAGTGCTAACTCAGCATGTGTTCTGGGACCAGTGAGCAGGTTGGGAATTTTGGAAGAAGAGACACACTACAGAGCAGATAGATTGACCCACTTATTCAGAACACTTAGGTCGAGCACCTGCCGTGGGCCTGCTGGTGTGTGAGATCTGGGGGCCATGATCCTGGACAAGACGGCCACACCAGTCGCTGGGCAGACGTTCCCAGAGCCCTCTCCAACCCTCCCTGCTATGCTTGGGAGGTGACCTGTCGGGGCCATGTGTCAGCCCCTCCTCCCCCACCCCTTACCCCCTGCTCCTTTCCTGGTGGGTTGGGGCCATTTGAGGCAACAGGAGGTGATCAGAGGAAGGAAGTCAGAGTGCATTTTTATCCTTAAGTTCTGCCCCCGTTGGATTTCTGCAGGTCACCTCAAGCCCTCTTAATGACACGCTGTCTGCATATTTGATTATGTTGTATCAGTATGTCCATTTTTTCCACATGTCAATATTTTCAGGTGAAATTTTGGATGTTATCTTTCACTGGACTTGAATATTCTCACTTTTGTGAAATGGCTCAAGAAAACAATATTTATTTCCATTTTATTATTTAATAACATATCACTGCAAATTACGATGCCTAAGCAAGTGTCCCTCGGAATGCATATCTGTGGGGGTGATGGTGTCATATTCCTTCCTGACAAAAAAATGGGAAATCTAGACATCTGGGAAGTAACTGACACAGTGCAGTCTACATCAAAATCTAACACTCTGAATTATGAAAAGAAATGTGTTCACACACATGATGCTTTTAAAGAAACTCCTGTATAGAGTTTCAAAGGAACCCTCTTTGGGTCAAATGATTTAAATGTAAGTCTTTTTTCTTCAAAGGAGATAAATATAGATGATAGAAGAAGGGGGCAACAGAGGATGAGATGGTTGGACAGCATCACGACTCGATGGACATGAGTTTGAGCAAACTCTGGGAGATGGTAATGGACAGAGAAGCCTGGCGTGCAGCAGCCCATGGGGTTACAAAGAGTCAGACATGACTGAACGACAAAGTTGGTTGATAGTGCAGTTCAGCTCCACCCAGGGAGTTTGCGGAATCAGAATTCCTTCCGTCATTTAATTAGAAGCTCCATAATACTTTGTTTTTCACTAATTACTGGCTTTCTTTTTAAAAGAATGAAATGTGTATGACTCACCAACCTTCTTTCTTCTTTGCAGAATGCCCTGCCTCCTTGTTACAGGACTGAGCCACAGGAGGCCTTGGTATGTTGGCCCTAGCTTGTTCATTTCTTCACAGCAGCTGAGATGTGTTAGCTCAGAAACCTGCTGGAACCAAACTCAAATGTTTATACATCCAGTTGTTTTAAACATTGCCCCAGTAAGCAGATTTTTAGCCATTTAGAACATACTTGCTTTGCATACCCTGAGAAACTGTGCTTAACATCTTCTCACTAGAGATAAGATAAAGCTTCCAGCAGCTATATAAAGACCGCAGGCTGCTGTACCCTTTGGAGTTCTCTGCCTGGAGATGTCACCTACCATGTAAACCCTGTCTCCCTGGTGGAGTTTCCTTGCCCTCCTCGTCTTCCGAGTTGTGGTCTCCTGCACAGGAGCCTCAGGGTGGTCCCAACCCCAGGGACTCCCCGGTGCAGACCTGTCCAAGCAGAGTCTGTGTGGGCTGCTGCCACCTGGTGGTCATGTCTATTTACTTGCTCAACCCTGAAATCTCTTGAACCTTCTTACACTCCTCTGTCCAAAATCTATCCTCTATTTTTCCTTGAGAAAGTAAAAATTCGAACCAGGACAGCACATTCAAGGCCCCCAAATTCAGAAACTGAGACCCACAGGGTGACTTCCGAGTCTGTGCAGGTGGCCTTGGTGACGCGGGGGTGCCCAGGACAGCATTCTGGGCTTGGTGTCTCAGATGGGAGCCCAAAGGCAGATTTCAGCTGGAAGAAGATGTTTCCAAAAGGTGAGGCTTAGCTCAAAATCAGAACCCAGAGAGGAGCTTGGAAGTTGTTGCTGTTTAAATTCACAGGTGAGGCAGCAGTCACATTCCTGGTCCTCTCATTCTGGAAAGCCCTGCTCTGTGGGGCCCACAGGCTCTTCTCCATGTTTTTGGCTCAGCTGCTTCATTCTCTGTGTCAACAGGCAGGTGTTTTTCTCTGATGTGAGGTGCACATGTCACAGGTGGTCTCAGCTGCTTGATTCTGGGTGGTACTCTCAGCTCCTGTGCCTAAAACCAGCTTATCTGGAGTCTCCAAAAGAGGGCACCTGACCCACCCAGCTGGGTCCAATGTCCAGTTGGTGTAACAAGAGCTGCAGCTGGTGGTGAGGAGGGTCATGTGTGCAGGGTGGGCCCTGTGGACCCTCCCCCTGATCCAGTGGAAATGCCCATGAGGAGGGACCCCCAGACCCAGGGGGAAGGCAGGCAGCCTGGGAAGTGAGCAATCCACAGAGATTCAGGTGTAAGGACCAGACAAGGCCAGCAGAGCATGGCCTTCTGGGCTGGACCACACTTCACATCCCCCCTCCTCTTGGCTGGCAAACGGACATGGAAAGGACATGGCTCCAGAAGCCTACCCCCAAAGCTGGACACCACTAGACATAAAAGAAGTTGGTGATGACTTTAACCATCACCAGGGAGCAGGACTGAGCTCCTCACACAATTACACACATGTACACAATGTGCACAATGCAACACACATGTAAACACAACCATACACATGTACACAGAGGCAACACATGTGCACAACCACACATGTACACAAATCACACACATGCATGACATCACACATGCACACACAGTCACACAGTACAGAAACCACATATCATTATGCATATTTACACATGCACGGAAAACACATGTACACATAACCACACAGGTACACAGGTTACACCAAAGCACACACACGCACATACACACACAGCCACAGATGCACACACATGTACACATAACCACACAGGTACACAGGTTACACCAAAGCACACACATGCACACACACACACAGCCACAGATGCACACACATGTACACATAACCACACAGGTACACAGGTTACACCAAAGCACACACATGCACACACACACACAGCCACAGATGCACACACATGTACACATAACCACACAGGTACACAGGTTACACCAAAGCACACACATGCACACACACACACAGCCACAGATGCACACACATGTACACATAACCACACAGGTACACAGGTTACACCAAAGCACACACATGCACACACACACATACACAGCCACAGATGCACACACATGTACACATAACCACACAGGTACACAGGTTACACCAAAGCACACACATGCACACACACACACAGCCACAGATGCACACACATGTACACATAACCACACAGGTACACAGGTTACACCAAAGCACACACACGCACACACACACACAGCCACAGATGCACACACATGTACACACAATCACATGTGTACACACATACACATATGGATGTATGCACAAGCACACACACATGCACACATGAATGCATATACACATGCACACACAGAGCCTCTCAGCTGTCATTTTTGTGATTCTTCTTCCCTTTTAAAATACAGTACTGTTATTTTTACTTTTATTTTAAGCACAGATAAAATGCACACACATGGGTGCAGAATGGAATCACCAGTGTGCTTTTTCTGCGCCTCTAAGAGTGGATGCAGATCCCACATGTAAATAAGGACAGTCCCAGGTCCTTGGAAAAGTTTCCTAAGCAAGTGTGCGTGCCTGCCTGTGTGCTAAGTTGCTTCAGTTGTGTCTGACTCTGCAACCTCACGGACCGTGGCCCGCCAGGCTCCTCTGTCTGTGGGATTCTCCAGGCAAGAATACTGGAGAGGGTTGCCATGCCCTCCTCCAGGGGATCTTCCCGATCCAGGGATCAAACCCCTGTCTTCTGTGTCTCCTGCATTGGCAGGTGGGTTCTTCACCACTAGCGCCCCCTGGGAAGCCCAAGGGTATGTGCTTCTTTTCAGAAAAGGAAATGACGAGTTATTAAAGACAATGTAAAGATATTAACTATTGTACTGACTTTCAGATGACAGAACTGACCAGCTTTGGTAAACAAGGCGAATTTAGTTTTAGGATGTGGGCCAGTCACAGGGAAACTCAGAAAGGCCATGTGGACCTTGGGGAGGTCTCCAAGTCTGTCAGGCCCCTCCCACCTCACCTAGGCCCCACTCTGGGTGTTGATTTCAGGGCTTATCTCTTATCTCGCTCTGTTCCCAGTCCCCAGGGCAGGAAGGGGCTGTTATCTGCTGCTCCCAGAAAGAAAGAGTATAAACTTACATCTCTTTGTTCTGTTGCCAAATTCACAGGGATGCCCTTGACTTTCTTGGCTCCTTGGGGCTCCATCTTTAGACCACAAAGAGGCACAGAGGACACAGCATCACCAAGGAGCCCGGCGGCGGTAACTAGATTCACAGATGGGGAGGCTGATTCTCGGAAAGTGCGGACAGGTGGTTGAGATGCTGGGGGCGGTGAGCTGGGGAGACAAAATTACAGCCCTCCGCTTCTGCAAACAGGCAACACAGAGGGGGAAAAACCTATAATCACACCATTAAAGATAATAGTTGGAGCATTTGAATGCCATTTTTTTTTTCACTGAGAAAGGGCACTTTCTATTCAGACTTTAAGAAATAGGGATAGGATAATGAAGGTATTTTAAAGTTTTTTCTTTTAAACATTTTTGTGTATTTTCTAAATTCTCAAGAGTTCACTTTTATAATCTAAAAAAATAACCTATATTTAAAAATAAGAGAGGTATTTCAAAAGACAGCCAAGTTTTCTGAACACTTGTAACTTGTGTTACCAGTTACATGAATCATGCAAAGAACATATGACTCATGAACTGCCATCATGAAATAACTTTATCTGTCATTGTTCTTTTAAATTTCTCCAGTGGAACTAGCTTTTCTCTGTGCCTGGGTAAAAGCTGGGGCAGCCGAGCAGTGTTCTGACTTTTGGAAGTCACTTTAGTCATGCAAGTTGTCTCAATACAGAAATGAGTATTTCCAGTGGCCTGTAATTTTCTAAACTCAAACTTGATATCATTAAGGTGTCTCTTCTCTAGCAGGTGGGAAGCATGCTGCTGGGGAAAGGGTGACAGTTTCTCACCACCAACCCTACAGGTCAGCATCTTTGTCTTGAACCTCAAGTTGGCCTGTGTTCCTTCTCATCTAAGGGTCTCGGCCCAAACCCGCAATTTTATACTGTATTATACAGAACCCACCTGCCAATGCAGGAGACTCAAGAGACATGGGTTCCATCCCGGGTTGGGAAGATCCCCTGGAAATTGTGGAGTGTAAAATGTCAACCTGCTCCAGTGTTCTTACTTGGAAAATCCCATGGACAGATGAGCCTGGTCGGCTACAATCCATAGGGTTGCAAAGAGTCGGACACAACTGAACATACACACACACACGCACACTCACATACACTTCAAATTGACCCCCTTTTTTTCTTTTCTTTCTTCTCTTTCTTTCCTTCCTTCCTTCCTTTCTTTCCTTCCTTCTGGCTTGCAGTATCTTAGTTCTCTGACCAGGGATCAAACCCGTGCCCTTAGCAGTGAAAGTGTGGAGTCCTGACCACTGGACCATTAGGGAATTCCCCCTTTTATTTCTTTAATTTTAAAAAGTAGATATAGATGCACCCTTACAAGCTGCTTTTAGTCTAGAAAAATGTTAAATGCAAACTGACTTGGTTGTTAGTTGGTCCATCCATCCTTGAACATTGGACAGCTGAGGGCTGCATCCTGCGGTGCTTCAAACTGAAGTGAGCATGCCTGTAATGTCTGCACTCTGGGGTTTAAAAAGGAGTACATCGAAACTGCTTATTCTACACTCAGCTGTTCAGAATCAGAAGGCAGGAAAGGACTGCTGATGGCCTTATGAATAATGTATCCCTTTGTGTCCGGCAAGTAAGCAAATGAGAAGGTACACAAAGGATTTAAAACTTTGGAAGACTGTACCTCATTCGAGATTACGTATAGTTTTCTTCTTTGTCTCAAATATTCTTTTACATGTACGTACTGATGTTCATGTTTTAAAGAAAATAAAAACAGCTTTCTCTTTTCCTTCCTTGAAAGGAAGCATTTGAACTTGAAGGTTAAACTGGACAGCGCTGTGTGTGAACACTGCACGTGTTTGCTGGGGTCAGAGGTGTGGCCTGTCTGCTCTCCATGTGAGGGCGGCCCCCACTGACCAGCAGGGCGTCTGCAGGAAGGCTGGGTGCAGGACCTTCTGTCACCCAGACCACATGTGCTTCTCTTATCGCTGCTTTAACTTCATTTCCCAAGGCTGAGGTCACTGCTTTCCATGGGGACTGGTCATTTCATCTGGAATAATGGCTTGTTAATGTGGAACTGGGGTTTTCTGCCACAAAAGTTAATTTTTTGTATGCTTTCAAAACCGCACTCTCCCTACCTATTAGGAGGCTGGGCACAAATGCTCTTTGTAACACATCTTGAACGTGGGTGTGCAGAGAATCCTGACCACTCGATGCTGGTGCTGATGTGCAGAGAAGCAGCAGATCCCAACGACTGCCGAGCGTGCTCTGAATCTGTGAGTTACACAAAATCGAGTGTGAATGGTTGCTGTGCCAGGTGGAACATGTTGACAGAAGAGAGGAATATTCAAGAGATCTTTTTAGATGTTTTCAATTTGCTTAGCGTTAAATGTGGTCTCTGAATAAATTTAAATTGTGCTTATCCCAGCACGTCAGAATTCTCACCGAAAATGGTAAATAACATTTAGTAGAAAATTGCTTTGCTTTGTGGGATTGCCTGTCCTACCCTAAATGAGGTGTAAATACTTTTCTAATTTAGGAAAAACAGTGAGAAGATTTTCCTGCTCAAGAAAGGCAATTTCACCTCCACTTGAAGGAACTGGAGTGCCTTACAGAGAACATCTCAACAAGAGAACACGGAGTTCAGAGAATTTCTGGAATGTCGTATCAAGGCTACAAGGAGAGACTGGATTGGGCTGGACCTGTAACTGTAAGGAAGAGGATGTGACTAGAAAGATGATGTCATTTGCAGCTGCTTCCACTGTCTAGGGAGATGTCCTGGGGTCAGCTCTTCCCTTGCAGGGACAGAGGGAGGGCTGTGGCTGCCTGCACTGCTTTGGATCCCTGACAACTTCCCCTGGGTTCCCGGAGCGTGCACTGCGGCCTTAGCCAATTTCCCCTGAGATGGTGAGAGCAGGTGGAACCACAGGCACATATATCCCTGAAGCTCACAGCTCCGCAGAGCCAATGAGTGGAGCCCAGCGGTTCTCTGAAGTACACAACTTCAATAAGCCACATCCTCGAGGGGAAGATAAATTAAGGATTCACAGATACACAGTACTCTGTATAACATAGATAAGCATATACACAACGGAATGTTACTCATCCATAAAAAGGAATGCATTTGAGTCAGTTCTGATGAGGTGGATGAACCTAGAACCTATTATACAGAGTGAAGTGAGTCAGAAAGAGAAAGATAAATATCGTATTCTAACGCATATATATAGAATCTAGAAAAATGGTACTGAAGAATTTACTTGCAGGATAGCAGTGGAGAAACAGACATAGAGAATAAACTTACGAACATGGGGAGAGGTGAGAAGAGGGTGAAATGTATGGAAAGAGTAACATGGAAGCTTACATTACCATATGTGAAATAGACAGCCAATATAAATTTGCTGTGTGGCTCAGGAAACTCAAACAGGGGCTCTGTATCAACCTAGAGGGGTGGGATGGGGTGGGAGATGGGAGGGAGATTCAAAAGGGAGGGGATATATGTATATATATCACTGATTCTTATTGGGGTTTGACAGAAAACAACAAAATTCTGTAAAGCAATAATCCTGCAATTAAAAATAAATAAATTTAAAAAATTGTAAACATAAAAAAAACCAACATAAATAAGCAAATATAGCGTAGGGAACTATAATCAATACCTTGTAAGAACCTATAATAGAAAACAATCCAGGAATAAGAATATGTATACCTGGATTACTGCTGTACACCTGAAGCTAACAACATTGTAAATCAGCTATACCTCAGTTAGGGAAAAGAAGTCCAATTCGTCCTCCCCCTTGTTCACCTGAGGGACAGGTGACCACTGAACTTCTCTCCAGACGGGCCCCCTGGTGGGATTAACCAGGCCTGGCCGAGCCCTGCCTGTGATTACTGTTTACCTGGACTTCTGTGGTTCCCCTCGTGACAGCCCATCTACATAATGAGAGGGGCCCCTCGCCAGGTCCAGTTTAGATTCTGACTCATGATGTTTCACTGAGTCAAACTCCCACTGTGTCTGCTCCCGGCTGACCTCACCTTCGTGATCACAAGAATGCAAGTCATTCCTGGTCTTTCCAGGCTCCCCTCTGGCCTTGCTCCCCCTTCTGCCACTTCCTTCCCCGCCCAAACTGGCAACTATCCAGGCTTTCTGCTTCTGCTCCTCAGTCCTGGGACTTTTCCTCTTTCCAGAGTAGCTTTCCCTCCCATCCATACTGCCCAGTACCTTCTGCTCCATAGGGCTCGTGTACCTTTCTAATGTTTTTAATTCCCTACCAAAAAGCAATTGCTCTTTTATCTTGTTGGTTCATCCTGTTTCACTTCTTTTGTGTCATTATTTTATTTTCTTCTCATGTTATTCTTTTCTCAAAAAAATAATTTTAGGTGTTTATTTTGGCTGTGCTGGGTCTTCACTGCTGCATGAGCTTTCCTCTAGTTGTGGCAAGTGGGGGCTATCTCTGGTTGCAGTGTGCAGCGGCTTATCATGGTAACTTCTCCTGTTTTGGGGCACAGACTCTAGGGGGCACAGGCTTCAGTAGCTGCACCTTCAGGGCTTTAAAGCACAGGCTCAGTAGTTGTGACACACAGCCTTAGTTGCTCCTTGGCATGTGGGATCTTCCTGCATCAGGGATCGAACCTGTGTCTCCTGCATTGGCAGACAGATTCTTTATCACTGAACCACCGGGGACACCTTCCTCATGTTATTAGATATCATAAGAAAAATATTGATGCCTTCTGCTTTCACGTATACAAGTCAGAGGGCCTTCTCCCTTCCGCAGAGTGACTCAGGTCGCAAGGCGCATACCTGATCAGAGCATTCAGACTGCACTCTGCTTTGCTGCCTCTGCCAGTGCAGGGGCCACAGTGGTCCTGTGTGACCCTCTACAGCACGATGTCAAGCCTGATGCCAAGAGGCACCCACAGCTTAGGAAGCCAGAGTAGACCATCCAGCAGCCCGAGCCACCACGGTCTGCTTAGAGCAAACACTAGGGCCTGACCTAGGTCTCCATGCCCTCTTGTTTCCATCCACACTTGTTGTGGGAAGACGGGCCCATTGACAGTAGCTTGCTTTTTGCGTGTGTGTCTGTCTTGCCTGGGAGAAGATGGTTGAGTTAAGGTACAGGTAGATTACTCTGGATGTCTAAGAACCAGAAAATTTCAGTTTCCTCCTGGCAGATGAAGTCTGGGGATCCTGGTAGGTGGAGAAGAGGAGAAATGGGGAAAGGTTAGGAGGGCAGAAGGGTGCTATTGGGGGAAGGGGTTAGGGGTGGACTTTGGGAGGAAATGACCAACGGACTTTGAGAGCAATGATGCTTCTCAAGTAACATCACTTTTGTTAATATCTATATGCTGTAAGTCACTTCTACATTAACATATATCATTACTTTAACATTCTTATTTTTTAGTTCTTTTTAAAAAATAGTAATAATATAGCTTACACATATATTATTTTATTGTTTTTCTTTAATTTTTTGGTCGCACCAAAGGGCATGTGGGATCTTAGGTCCCCAACCTGGGATTGAACTCACGCTCCCTGCATTAGAAGCCCTGAGTCCCAATGACTGGACCACCAGGGAATTCCCTGTGTATTACCTTTCAAATTTAGAACAGTCACTCACTTGCTTATTTCACTTTCAAAATAATTTCTTTTGTGAGGGCATCAGATATGTTCCTGAGTTGAAGACAGTCTAGGCAATGATTTATTCTTGTTGTGTGAATCATAACAAGGGCTGTGAGGCCACTGCTGGCATCTGGTTCCAAGTTACTAATCCTATCCAACACTCAGTAAACAGCTTAATTAAACTTCGACAAAGGAGGCAAGAATATACAATAATGGAAAAGACAGTTTCTTCAGCAAGTGGTACTGGGAAAGCAGGACAGTCATATGTAAACCAATGAAGTCAGAACACACGCTCACAGCAGACACAAAAAATAAACTCAAAATGGCTTAAAGATTAAACATAAGACACGACACCATAAAACTCCTAGAATAGATCATAGGCAGATCATTCTGAAATGAAGTGTACCAGTGTTTTCTTAGGTTAGTTCCTCAAGGCAATAGAAATAAAAACGGAAATGAACAAATGGGACCTAATCAAACTATCAGGCTTTCGCACAGCAAAGGAAATCATAAACAAAACAAAAAGACAACTTACAGAATGGGAGAAGATGTTGGCAAATAATGTGACTGACAGGGCCTTAATTTCCAAAGCATACAAACAGCTCATACAACTCAACAACGAACAACCAGCCAGACTGAAATATGGGCAGAAGACATATTTCCATAGAAACTGCTCCAAAGAAAATATACAGATAGCCAATAGGCACATGAAAAAAATGCTCAACATTGTTCATTATTAGAGAAATGCAGATCAAAACAACAATGAGGTATCACCATCATCAAAAAGTCTACATGTAACAAATGCTAGAGACGGTGTTGAGAAAAGGGACTCTCCTACATTGCTGCTGGAAAGGTAAGTTGGTGCAGCCACTATGGAAAACAGTATGAAGGTTCATCAGAAAAGTAAAAATAAAATTACCGTATGATTCAGTAATCCCACTCCTGGGCATATATCTGGACAAAGTCAAGTGAAGTGAAGTGAAGTGAAATTGCTCAGTTGTGTCCGACTCTTTGCAACCCCATGGACTGTAGCCTATCAGGCTCCTCCGTCCATGGGATTTTCCAGGCAAGAGTGCTGGAGTGGATTGCCATTTCCTTCTCCAGGGGATCTTCCTGACCCAGGAATTGAACCCTGGTCTCCTGCATTGCAGGCAGACACTTTACTGTCTGAGGCACCAGGGAAGCCCCATCTGGACAAAACTGTACTTCAAAAAGATACATGCTCCCTTGTGTTTATAGAAGCACTGTTCACAACAGCCAAGACATGGAAACAACTTGAATGTCTATCCACAGATGAATGAATAAGGTAGATGTGGAGCATATATACAATGGGATAGTACTCAGTCATGAAAAGAATAAAATAATGTCATTTGTAGCAACAAATGGACAAAACTAGAGATTATCACACTAAGTGAAGTAAGGCAGAAAGAGAAAGACTAATACCATACGACAACACTTGTATGTGGAATCTAAAACACGATACCAATGAACATATCTATGAAAGAGAGAGAGACTCACAGACATACAGAGCAGACGTGGTTGCCGAGGAGGAGGGGGTCTGGGGAAGGGAAGGAGTGGGAGGTTGGGGTTAGCAGATGTAAGCTTGTATACACAGACTGGATAAACAACAGGGTCCTACTGTATAGCACAGGGTGCTATATTCAGTATTCGATGATAAACCATGATGGAAAAGAATATTAAAAAAGAATATATATGTGTGTAGAACTAAACAACACTGCTACACAGCAGTAATTAACACAACACTGTAAATCAATATGCTTCAGTTAAAAAGCCTCCAACAATTTATAAGCGGATGTGATTATTTCTAGAACTAAGTCAAAAATTATTTCTATGAAAAATTCTGTTAAAGAAGTAAACGTTGAGACAGAAAAATAGATGTTTCTATTTTAAAAAGGACATCTTAATTTAGCTCAGCGAATTGTACAATAGTGTTGGAAAGCAGGAGCGGGTGGGGATCTATGTGGGTCTGTACCACCTTTGACCCTGGTGGTTCCTTGGAGGTTGAGACCCTGCCCTGTGCAAAGGGAGAGAATTGATCTCAATTAAGAAACTTCATGGGAAATAGATGTGGAAACAGTGTCAGACTTTATTTTTCTGGGCTCCAAAATCACTACAGATAGTGACTGCAGCCATGAAATTAAAAGATGTTTACTCCTTGGAAGGAAAGTTATGACCAATCTAGATAGCATATTCAAAAGCAGAAACATTACTTTGCCAACAAAGTTTCGTCTAGTCAAGGCTATGGTTTTTCCTGTGGTCATGTATGGACTGTGAAGAAAGCTGAGCGCCGAAGAATTGATGCTTTTGAACGGTGGTGTTGGAGAAGACTCTTGAGAGTCCCTTGGACTGCAAGGAGATAAAACTAGTCCATTCTGAAGGAGATCAGCCCTGGGATTT
>NW_011495015.1:2526132-2528401 GCF_000754665.1 Bison bison bison
GAGTTGGTGATGGACAGGGAGGCCTGGCGTGCTGCGATTCATGGGGTCGCAAAGAGTCGGACACGACTGAGCGACTGATCTGATCTGATCTGAAGAAACTTCAAGTTAAGCAGCAGGGCACTCCCACAGCAAGATATGAAAGGCAAGAGATATTAATTCCATTTGGGGATCAATGCTAATATGCAACACCTCAAAGACACCAAACGCAGCTTACTATCTTTGTAATAATAAGCATTTGCTCTGGCTTCAAACGCATTCTTTTCTGATACACTATGTTTTTTTTCTTTATCTGTTTTTTTAAAATATAAATTTATTTATTTTAATTGGAGGCTAATTACTTTACAATATTGTATTGGTTTTGCCATACATCAACATGAATCTGCCACAGGTGTCCACGTGTTCCCCATCCTGAACCCCCCTCCCACCTCCCTCCCCATACCATCCTTCTGGGTCATCCCAGTGCACCAGCCCCAAGCACCCTATATCCTGCATTGAACCTGGACTGGCGATTCATTTCATATATGATATTATACATGTTTCAATGCCATTCTCCCAAATCATTCCACCCTGGTCCTCTCCCACAGAGTCCAAAAGACTGTTCTATACATCTCTGTCTCTTTTGCTGTCTTGCATACAGAGTTATCGTTACCATCTTTCTAAATTCCATATATATGCATTAGTATATTGTATTGGTGTTTTTCTTTCTGGCTTACTTCACTCTGTATAATAGGCTCCAGTTTCATCCACCTCATTAGAACTGATTCAAATATATTCTTTTTAATGGCTGAGTAATATTCCATTGTGTATATGTACCACAGCTTTCTTATCCATTCATCTGCTGATGGACATCCAGGTTGCTTCCATGTCCTGGCTATTATAAACAGTGCTGCGATGAACATTGGGGTACACGTGTCTCTTTCAATTCTGGTTTCCTTGGTGTGTATGCCCAACATTGGGATTTCTGGGTCATAAGGCAGTTCTATTTCCAGTTTTTTAAGGAATCACCACACTGTTCTCCATAGTGGCTGTATTAGTTTGCATTCCCACCAACAGTGTAAGAGGGTTCCCTTTTCTCCACACCCTCTGTAGCATTTATTGCTTGTAGACTTTTGGATCACAGCCATTCTGACTGGCGTGAAATGGTACCTCATTGTGGTTTTGATTTGCATTTCTCTGATAATGAGTGATGTTGAGCATCTTTTCATGTGATACACTACATTTGAAATACAATATTGCAATTCTACTTAGATTTACACAGCTAGATCATATTCGTTTCATTAAAACAGCAAAAACTTTTTCTATAATTAACCAGGTTAAATGGACATGAGTTTGAGCAAACTCCAGAAGATAGTGAAGGACAGGGAAGCCTGGCATACTGCAATCCATGGGGTCACAAAGAATCAGGACACAACTGAGCGACTGAACGACAATAAAAATTAAATTAGCCCAGTCAAGAAGAAGAAAAGAGGCATTTTCCTCTTTCCTTTCTCTATTAGAGTTGTAACTGATAAAAGGCATTAAATACAAATTTCCAAAAACCACTGTCCTGGAATGATAGACACATTGACAGATTTCAAGAGGTGATGTCTGTCTCTGTGTAGATGATCTCTGTGGTTATTCAGCTACTTTTATTTCACAGGACCTATTTAGTAAACTTAGAGATCATGCTTATAATACCTAAAAGTTGGTTAATTCAGAAGAAAAAACCCAGTTCAATTACCTTATAGACAGACTATATTTTTATTACATTAACCCATTGTTTAAAAATAGGATGGTACAGTCTGTGTTCTGGTCCTAAAATAGCACAGCCGGTAACATGAGACAGGAAAAGGTGTTTGTTTGTATCACTGTTTTTACCCGTTTAACAGATAATTCTTTTTTTTCTGATCTTTTTTTTCACTGGAGGTTGGCACTAAGTTTGCCAGACCTGATCCCCCATGCCAAGTCCTTCCCACTTCCTACACAGACTCCTGGGGAGCAGAGTCTAGGCTTAGCTCTGGCCCCGAGAGGACACCATCCAAGCAGAATACACCAGCCAGTTGCTGTGGTAAGCTTCCAGGAGGATCCAGGACTTGTGGCAGACTTTAATCATTTGCCAAATGTTAACATTAAGAAATGGAGAAGGCAATGGCAAGCCACTCCAGTACTCTTGCCTGGAAAATCCCATGGAGGGGGGAGCCTGGTAGGCTGCAATCCATGGGGTCGCTACAAGTCGGACTCGACTGAGAGGCTTCACTTTCACTTTTCACTTTCACACAATGGAGAAGGC
>NW_011495015.1:2528501-2528618 GCF_000754665.1 Bison bison bison
GCCCTGGGATTTCTTTGGAAGGAATTATGCTGAAGCTGAAACTCCAGTATTTTGGCCACCTAATGCGAAGAGTTGACTCATTGGAAAAGACTCTGATGCTGGGAGGGATTGGGGGCA
>NW_011495015.1:2528718-2533782 GCF_000754665.1 Bison bison bison
CTGGAGAATCCCAGGGACGAGGGAGCCTGGTGGGCTGCCGTCTATGGGGTCGCACAGAGTCGGACACGAGTGAAGCGACTTAGCAGCAGCAGCAGCAGCAACATTAAGAAAAAAAGTAGGGACTTCCCTGGTGGTGCAGTGGCTAAGACTCCGAAGTCCCAAGGCAGGGGCCTGGGTTCGATCCCTCATCAGGGATCCCACGTGCTGCAACTAAAGATCCCGAATGCCACAGTGAAGATTAAAGATTCTGCATGCAGCGACTAAGATCTGGTGCAGCCGAATTAATTAATTAATATTTTTAAAAAGAAAGTCCCACTTCATGGGAGGGCAGGTTTGAGGATGGTAAGGTATGTGGCAGCTGAAGCCCGTATGAGGAAGAGCATGGCTTACATCTGTGAGCCAACACAGTATTGCAAAGGAAATATCATGTACCTGCTTGATGAGAAATTCACTTTTATCTGGGTCCTATAATTAGGAGTAGAAGTTGCTATATACAATAGCAAACCCCTAAAGTAAAAGGGGCTTAAAAAGTTAGAAGTTTATTTTTGTGCTGGAGTTAAATAACCTACACTGGCTAGAGTTAAATAACCTTCCTTTCACATGACTGAGCGACTTTCACTTAAGCACTTACTTGGTAGGCAATTTAATTTTGGCAACTCATGAAACTTTCCCAAGAAAATTTCCCTGTCTTCTCCCAGTCTGAAGACGCAAAGGGAAGCAGTTAGCAGAGCCCAAAGCAGGCAGCTCTGAGCTACTAGGGCTGCCCGGTGGGAGCTTTGCGTCGAGGGACCCAGCCAAGCAGAGCAATTTGGTGGAAATACACACGCCTGTCCTTCTTCCCCTTGGCCCTCTGACCTGTGGTGACCTCCCTTTTGTGGCCAAACCTAACACAAAGCCAGACAACAGGGAGGGAGGTTGATGTTGGCTTCCAGGTCAGCCCCTGGGACACATAACAGTGTGGAGAAGGTGTGGAGTGGGCTGGGGACAGTGGAAGAGATACATCTCCTGCAGAGATGATCAGGTGAAATGCTTGAAGCCGAGATAGGGAGGAACAGACTTATGATTAAAAACTCAGATCTCAACACTCATTTAAATGCTCTTTCTGCTTCGCCATGGGGAGGAGTGAATAAGAGCTAATCAGAGTGTGAATGTGGCAGCGGAGATTTCTTGCTTCAGTGCACTATGAAGATGAAAATTACAGTGCATTGCTCAGGCTACAGCTTTAGGAAGATCTTGACATGGTCATTTAAGCCTCAGGATTTAAGCCTCTAAATGCAAAGTGGCTTTAGGCAAGGGATAAAAGGAACACGCACACGTAGCACAATGAGCAGCTGGCTCTTCATCTTTCACTGTTTCCTGGTTTCCATTAAAAACAAGTTAAGTTTTAGAAGTAGTAGAAGGGAGTTTAAGTGTAGTGCGCGTGTGTGTGTGTGTTTAAATCATTTCTGATTTACTATAAAAGAACAGAGATGGCTGGTTTTCCATCACAACCAACTTTTTAGCAGTCGAAGTACTGGATAACAGCTTCAGTATTGTCATTTGGAAGTTATGTGCTTTTTACAAAATTGTCCTAAGATTTTATTTTGAAAATTATAATACCCTAAGTGACAATAGTCAGTCGATTCTGAACCCTTCAGTGACATTTCACTGTGTTTTCTATTTTTTTTTTAATTGGAGTATAGTTGCTTTACAATGTTTATGTATATTGCTTTTATGGACAGTGGAAATGATAATCCTTTCTTAGCTGGGCTTGCATAGAGAGCACACACTGACCTAGACCTCTGAGTCTCCCCACCCTGAGCATCCAAGGGTGTAATGAAATCAAGGTCAGCTGCTATAGCTTCTGCCTGAACTCGACTAGAGGGGGACTTAACGGAAAGCAGTGTTGAGAATGTGACTAAAGTGATCGATTTCTGAAAACTGAAGTTGAAGCCCATTCTTTTTAAATGGATCCCTATATATATATATTTTTATATACATATATTATATATATAGGGATATCTATATCTATCTTTATATATAGGGACACTCTCAGAGCTCCAGCTTCAGCTTCAGCATCAGTCCTTCCAATGAATATTAAGGGTTGATTTCCTTTAGAATTGACTGGTTTGATCTCCTTGCTATCCAAGGAACTTTCAGGAATCTTCCCAGCACCGCAGTTCGAAAGCATCAATTCTTTGGCACTCAGCCTTCTTCATGGTCCAACTCTCACATCTGTACATGACTACTAGAAAAACCATAGCTTTGACTAGACAGATCTTTGTCGACAAAGTGACGTTTCTGCTTTTACTGTGCTGCCTAGGTTTGTCATAGCTTTCCTTCCAGATCACCCACATACTCAGTCCATCACGACAGGACCCATGCAGCTCTCATAGGGGGAACTCCTAGCACCAATAGCTAAGCAGGTTGGGCCGCGTGCAGGGTCCCACTCTGGGGGTCCTTGGATACTCTGCCTTAGCACCTTCCAGCTACAGCCTGGGGAGGGGGCTGTATCAGAGGTCAGGTCTAGTGCACTGCTAGGAGGGGAACCCCAAGGCAGGCTTGTGGATTTAAGGTTTATGTGTGTCCTTCGACCCTCTCTCAGATCGTGCCAATAATTTATCCCAAGATTTAAAAGGCTGGTTAAATGCAACAGTTTTATCTCTGCATGGCATTAATCTTCATCATGTTTTAAATAGTAAATATTATTTATTTTTTGTAGTACAAATTATCACAGCCCCTAGGATGGAAACATCTGAAGCTGGAGAACAGAGAAAAGGAGAAACTGTTCAGTAAGATCAGGAGGGCTTCATGGGTGGCACAGTGGCAAAGAATCCACCTGCCGTTGCAGGAGGCTTGGGCTCAATCTCTGGTCAGGAAGGATCCCACATGACTCGAAGCTACTAAGTCCGTGCGCCACTGTCGAGCCTGTGCTCTAGAGCCAGCACTCCACAACGGGAGAGTGGCACCTGCTCCCTGCAACTAGAGTAAAGCCCTCGCAGCAACAAAGACCCAGCAAAGCCAAAAATAAAGAAAAGAAAGATTAGATTAGGAGGAAGAGATGAAATCTGATTTTCAATGCAGACGAGAGCCCTCAAAGAGATGCTTGTGGAGTCTGTGGTGCGGGGGTGGGGGGGCGGTGGGGGCTGGGCACCTCCTGACCCTCACGGCTCCTTCACCTGTGCTGTCAGTACCAATCACTTCTACACTCATCACTGCCGGCATCATCACGACGCAGAGGATGGAGCAGAATGAGGGCAGGAAATGGACGTGAGCTACTGAGACTTGGAGGAGTAAGGATTAGGGGGTACCTGGTATCATAATTAGTCCCAACACAGCCAGTAAACAAAGATGGAGCACATAAAAGCAAGGCTTCTACTAAAAATCCCATGATTAAAAATATGAAAGTTCTTGTCCTACAATGAAGCCGAAATCGTTTTTTTAAAATAGACATTGCCTCCTGGAAGAGCTCTCCAAGCAAACTAACTTTTAATCCTGCTATAAATTCATGCCTAATATAATATTTCTTTTCTGCACGGGAGAATAAAATGATTCTGTCTGTGAGTAAATAGAAAAGTGAATTGGAGTTTGGCGTTCACGTGAAGTACAAATAAAGTCATAAAATTAATGTGCAGTGAGAGATTGGCCTTTATGACAGCATAGAAGAAAATGCACCAATAATAAATTTGCTCAAAGGATAAATTATTTTTTTCTGCTTAAAGCCCATCTGGCTGTCACCTTGAAATGAATATTTATTAAGGGAATAAAATAAAAGCATTTTAAATCCACTGAAGCAATGTGTTTAAATATATATGATGACAACAATAATAGATGATGAGATGGACTGGATTTTTAAAATAACAGAATAAATCACATGCTCCAGGAAAACTGTGTTAGGAATATGTCTTTGGCATCAAAGGCACAGGTCTTCAATCAAAATGGGAAGCCAGTGAAGGAAGAGAGGACCAGTTTTGGGGAATGGGCTCTGTGCTGGTACTTTAGAAGGACCTCAGTCCATCAATTAGCCGGATGCCTGGGCTGGTACCCCAGCTGGATAACGGATTAGAAGTTCTCCACGTGACGCCCTGCACACCTGCTCTGGGCAACGTCCCCTCCTGCACGGCCCGTGGCTCTGCTCCAAGCTGCTCTGCTCTAAGACACTCGCCTCGCTCATCCGGCACAGGGCCATCACTGAGGAGCAGGGAGGACACAGGACCACTGACACGTCGTGCACTGACACAGACACCACCCTGTGCTTCCTTCCCAGCTGCAGCTTCCGCCTCCTGATGACATCCATGGGTTCCACCTGGTCATCCTGGCCCACCTGGCACTGGCCTGGTGTCCGTGGTGGGGGTGCCTGGCGGGGATTTCATCCTCAGGACCTCGAGCCATATAAGTCTCTCTCTTCATCTGACTCTCCTCAAAGCCAGGCATGGATGACATTTTCAGTCCCTGGGAACCTGGACTGATCTTGCAATTAGCCCCCGGAGGTGCCTTGTTACTCAACACTGACCTGCCTGGTCCTTCGGTTCCGTCTTCTGTTGTTACCTTCATCTTCAGTAATCAGATTATGGTCCCTATAGTGGACACCTGTTTGCTGCCAGAGCCCTCCCTGTCCCCTCCACTGCCCCCCACCTCCCTCCTGGTAAGTATTAAGTTTTCATTTGTTTTGTTTGGGTATTTAAAACCAGCCCTTCCTCTGTTCTCAGCCATGGGGTTTGAGTGGGCCTGACTCCATCTTCCAGTCTAGGGGTCAATTTGAATATTCCTGCCCCCCACTAGATCCCAGTGCCAGGGACGTAGCTCAAGGAGAGGCCACGAGGTCCCCCTGTCATGCTGACTCACCCAGAGGTGGCCCACGGCCTCAGTTTGCCTGATCATAGAGAACTCAGGCCCACTTTGGGGAACCTACATGTTTTGTTCTTGGGCTCAGGGGTGCATGGATAGGAGGCTTGGAGCTGCTGCACCCATAAGGTGGAGTGCCTGGAGCTCCATTGGAGGTTCAATGAAACCCTGAGAAGGTGCCTAGCCAGTGGATGTGGAGCTCAGAGATGGCTCCTGCTGACAGTAAGTCCTAGATCAAGC
>NW_011495015.1:2533882-2563070 GCF_000754665.1 Bison bison bison
TATGTGAATGGAAGACTGCCTTCTTTGCCCTAAGCCAGTTAGACCAGAGCAGTTGTCCATCACTTGCAACCTAAAGAATCCTGACATTTCCTTCTTTTAGCCACTTTCACGATTATTTCTCTCAATCTTGTTTCCTGAAAGATTCATCATCATCATTCAGCTTTTCTGTCCTAACCTCTCACTTGACTGTGTTGTGCCCCTTCAGCTGTGCTGCTCACATGTACATTTCTGCTATCTGTAAAGTGATTTATCCTCTAGTCCAAAGAGCCCCTCAAATATTCCAATTGGAACTTTCAGGGATCAAAGGATAGTCCTCAGTTTTATAAAACCATAATGCTCACACTCATATCCACAAAAATCCTAACAAATGAGAAAAATTGGGAGAAAGATTGCACTAAAAGGAATCCAGCAAATACCCAGCGGGTGTGGTCCTGTATATCCCTGTAGAGTCACAGTGCGGACCCTCCCCTTTAGAGACCCCTGTCCACCATCTCTGAGTCCCTACTTGCAGGCCAGAGGGTTGGGCACATGACCCAGGCTAGCCAGTCAGAGTAGTCTATTCCCTGTGGCCACAGTGGTTGATTCAGGGATGGACATGAGGTCCAAAGAGGCTCTTTCAGTGTCTTCACTGGGATTTAAGATCTAAACTACTAGAATTGTACACTATGGTAACATATGTTCATGACCCTACCAGAGATGCATAAAGAAAGTTATACACCATAGGAGGGAAAGAGGCCAATGCATAAAAGGAGGATGAAAAGCAGAGCCAATAAACAGAGAGACAGAGAATTGAGATATAGCTTCTGGATTTGGATAAAAGCACTATATTCTTCAACATGAGCCAGTGAATTCCCCTTTTTCCTCCTGCCAGTTCTGTTCATTTGCCTGGAAAGGAAAAGTAGTTTAAAAACCTTTCTGTCTCTGATTTAAAAATTTCATGTAACGGTGGTATGTCATTAGAGAATTAATGTGTAATTAATGGATATACATCAGGAAGTCCCACTAAAGACAGGAAATTAATTTAAATGAATAAATACTTTGTAAAAACCAGGCATCTATTTACTCATGACTCCAGGTGAACATGGGTGTTAATATTTTGTCATATTCCCTTCAAATTATTATGTTTTTAAGACATGAACATTACAGTGACTGTCCTTTTCCTCCTTGTCCAGGAGTTTCTTCTGGTGAATTCTCCTATCAAAGCTATTTTAAATTGGTTTTCTGTCACTTGCAACTGAAAGTTTTTACTAATAAATATGCTTCTCATCCCACTTAAGACAGACAGCTCCAGAGCTGAGACTTGCTTGAATCTTCATCTCTGATGGTGTCTGACAAGCTGTTGGTGCATAACGAATATTAAATAACAGCAACAACTGTTGTTTAGCTATCTGCCAAGTCACAAGGTTGAAACAGCATAATATTCAGGAGTTTTTAGCTTTAAAAAACCAACTGTATCTAGAAGAAAGATAAGAATGTCTTTTATCATAGCAGGAGATTTCCTCTTTGTTTAATTTCAAGCTAAGCTCTCTTTTTTTCTGGTTGAATTTTAAAAAGCAGTATTTCTTTCATCAAAATCACACATAGCAAAAGAAAAAAAAGTAAATAAATTGGACTTTGTCAAAAGTACAAATTTTGTACATCAAAGGATACTATCAAGAAAATGAAAAGACAAACATCTGAATGAGAGAAACTATTTGAAAATCGTATATCTAACAAGGGAGTAATAGCCAGAATATATGAAGAACTCCTACAACACATGCTGCTGCTAAGTCACTTCAGTTGTGTCCCACTATGTGTGACCCCACAGACGGCAGCCCATCAGGCTCCCCCGTCCCTTGGATTCTCCAGGCATGAACACTGGAGTGGGTTGCCATTTCCTTCTCCGAATCATGAAAGTGAAAAGTGAAAGTGAAGTCGCTCAGTCGTGTCTGACTCTTATCAACCCCATGGACTGCAGCCTACCAGGCTCCTCCGCCCATGGGATTTTCCAGGCAAGAGTACTGGAGTGGGGTGCCATTGCCCCAAGCAAACCAATTTGGAAATAGACAAAGAAATGAATAGACATTCCTCCAAAGAAGATATACAGATGGCCTATGAACACATGAAAAGATGTTCAACATCACTCATCTTAAGGAAAATGAAAATCAAAACCACAATGACCTACCACTTCACACTCATTAGGCTGGTGAAGACTCTGGGCTCCCAATGCAGGAGGCCCAGGTTCCATCCCTGATCAGGGAACTAGAGGCTGCATGGCGCAACTACATCCCATGTGCTGCAAGTAAGACCCAGCACAGCCAAATTTAAAACAAAAGGTAAATTTCAGTATGTATCAACTTATTCTACCATGGTAACAACAAAGCAAAGGTTCTTAAGGAAAACTTATAGAGACAGGCAGCAGATTAGTGATTGCCTGGGGCAGGGGGCTAGGAACAGGGATGAGCAGTCAATGGGCAGGAGAATTTGGATGGGGTAGCAGGAGACAGAAATGCTCTAAAACTGATTTATGATCGCACCACTTCCATTTTCTAAACAGCATTGAATTGTATACTTGAAATGGGTGAATTATATGATCTGTAAAATATGCTTCAATAAGGTTGTATAAAAGAAGCAATGTTTCCAGCAATATTTCTCAGCAGGATCCTATTTCTACAAAGTGTGAAGAGGAGTTCTGCAGTCAACTGTGCGTGGGGCAGACTATAGCTATTTCCCACTGAGAGATTGGCAGGGTCCCCGGAAAGGCCTGGGACCAGGGCACCCACCCAGCCTGCCCTCCCCCTAGGATGTCCCACACACGTGGAAACTGCTCCATCCTCCTCCCTCCTCAGGGCTCTTGTTTTCATCACCCACTGAGGTCCATGGAGCACACTTCAGTGAGTGCAGATGGAAAGTGTATTAGAAGCCCCTTCTGTTGGAGGCAGCTACTCAAGATCATCCCCATCATTCCGTCTGTGTCCTGGAGGTTGTCTTCCCGATGAGGCTGCCCCTGGGCCGAGAGGGGAGGAGTCCTCTCAGCTAGTGCAAGAGCCAAGGTCACTAGGTCCTCCAGGGCCTGCAGCTCTGGGATGTCACCCACCACCCCCTCCTTGGGAAGGGGGAAGGAAGGGGCAGCATGAGCTTAGCCCAGGCTCGTGTCTCTTCCTGCCCCAGCCTGGCTCTGCAACCAATACACCCTTACCGATGGCACCCGAGGTAAAAGCCTGCATGGAAAGTTTAAAGGGGCTTGTGAGACTCCTGGTGGGCCAGTGGTTAAGACTCTACACTCCCAGTGCAGGGAGTCAGGGTTCGATCCCTGGTCAGGGAACCGAATCCCACATGCTGCAAGTAAAGATCCTCTGTGCTGCAACTAAGACCGGAGCAGTCAAATAAATATTAAAAAGGTGGGTGGGGGGGGCGGCCTGTAAAACTAACTAGGAAGTAAAGAGCATTTATGAAGCACCTGCTGTATACTAGATCTCACACCAGGTGAGTCCCTGTGCCTCATTTAATCCCCTTGGCAGCCCCTGTGACAGGTACTGTTCCATCACTCTGAAGGAGAGGATCTCAGGGTGGGAGGCAAAGTGGTGGTCACACCTTGAGTCACACAGCCAGGCTTGGGTTCAAATCCAGCCCAGGGCACCAAATATCAAAACTCCAGGTGAATGGAACCCAAGAAGGTCACAGATAATGGAAAAGAAGGTGTAAAAGATAGTATGGACAGGGCTTAATTTGGCAGAAGATCCTAGGTCAGACGCATACACACACACACACAGAGTTAACACTGTGACCACGTGAGTGGCCTGGGACACAAAGAGACAGGAGGCTGGGCACTCTGTAAGCGAACAGCTGGTGTCCAAGAGGCCCTGGTGGGGAGGGGCCACAGCAGCATGGCTGAGCCAGGGACACAGGCAGGAGGAGCAAGGGAGAGGCTGTAATTCACAGGAGAAACAGAGCTCCCAGACCCACTGGAAGGCAGCTGAGACTGACGTCAGTCGGCATGTAATCAGGCCAAGCCAGGGAGAGGGTGGGGTTTCCTGCTGTCCTGGCCAGACCGGGGGCCCTGCTGCCCTGTGAGGCAGGAGGTCAGTCACTGCCTGCCCTCCCTCCAGAAATCAGGAGCAAAGTGACTCTGACCCAGGCCACATGGACCTTCCTGGCTCCTGGCAGTTGAGGTTACTGGGTTCAAGCCCCAAGACACTGGCCGCTGGGGCCCTGCTTGAGCGCAGACTGTGGTTAGAGCCGGGCCCCTGGAGGCGATCCCAGACGGCCATGCTATTGTCATCGCCACTGCTGTAATGCTCCAGGAGTAAAGCCATGAGCACATCACAGGAGCTACCTCATTTATTGCCAGCATCCCATCATCTCTGATGCAGGCACCATTGCTCCACTCTATGGAAGCACAAACTGAACATGCAAAGGTTAAGAACGTGCCTGAGTCTCAGAGCTAACAGATGTGCCCAGGTCTCTGCTTGTCAACCCATGCTCTCAGCAGCTTGAGAGACCAGGCCAGATGAAGTCACCGTGCGTTACCTTCCCAGGATGTTGACACAAGATCGAAGTACCGAGATCCTAAATCAATTCTCATCCCATCGTGAGAACAGCCGTCAGCTCTCTGCTTCAGCACTAGCTTTATCCTCTTGGTTTCAGCGGCTTGCATCTGAGATCCAGTCTACCCAGCTGGCTCATGTGATTCTCTAGCTGGAGCCACTTCTCGCCTGCTGAAAGCCCAAAAGCCATGCTCAGCACATGGTAACTGCTTCTTCAATACTTCAGTTAAATGTACTGGGCTCCCCAAGGCATCCTGGCAAAGGGACTGGAAGAAGTTCTAACTAAGAGGTTCTCACTAACCATCTCAGCTGCCAGCACCTAGGTAACAGGAAACCACAGGTGCCCCCAGTCCTGGGCCTGTCCAGGCTGTAGTCCTGCTTCCCCTTGTTCCTTCCTCCAGCAAGGGCTCCTGGGGGACCTCAGCTGGGATGCTGGCCCTCCACCATCAAGGGTCTTAAAAAATATATATATATGTGTGTATGTATATATATATACACACATACACACACACACATACATACAAGTAAGCTCTCTATTCCTATCTTTTTCCTTACTGGAAAAATAATATATAATGTTCATTGTTGTGGGTTTTTTATCCAAAAAAAAAAAGGAAAAAGAAAAGTAAGCACAAAAAAATTAATTTCACCTTTGATACCATGATTGAATCATAATTAAGGCTAAAATTTGGCTACATACTCTGAAGTGTTTTTTCCTTAAATATACATATGTATATTCCGAAATGAGCTCTTGTTTTGTAATCTTTCCTGCCAGGGTCCAGCCCTGGCTGATCCAGGGTATTCGAAGGAGAGACGGCGTAGGCGAGGATCAGGAAACAACTGCTTAATTAAACGTTAATTAAGGATATAAAAAGTAATAGAATGAGGATAGCTCAGTGAGGAAATTCAGTGGAGAAAAGAGGCTGAAATAAGGATAGCTCAGTAGGAAAATTCAGTGAAGAAAAGAGGCTGAATAATTCAGCCAGAAGGTAAGAGAAAGAACGACATGGGGAGACCAAGTTTCGGTGAACAAGGCCCGCACTTTATTTTCCAAAGTAGTTTTTATACCTTAAGTTATGCATAGAGGATAATGGGGGAAGGGGTGGAGTCATGCAAGGACAGCAGTTCCTCGTCCTAATCGAAGCCAGGCTTTCAAACGTATCATATGCAAAAGTTCAGGTGAATTACATCATCTTCTGGCCAGGAGGCCTGTTAACATTTTAAGAAACTTATTTTTCTCTAAAGGTGATTATTCCAAAGTCAGGCACCAGCCTCCAAAAAAGCATTGGACAAAGCTGCATTCCTATAGGGCAAAGGTGAGGTGGGCTCAATCAAGAAAAGAATTAACTCAAGGGTCCAAGGTTACAAACATTGAGGCTACTACTTACATTTCTATACACCCATTATATCAATCAATACACTGCCAAGAACACAGTAGGTAAGGGGTATGGAGACTTAGCAGCAAACATTGGCCCAATAAGTGAAAAACCCTTCACCAATACAATTTCTAATCAATCTTTTAACTACTCAAAGGAATCTGTGTTTAGACAGTTTAGAACATCTCCTGTCTCTCACAGTTGGGAGGCTCTGAACAATCACATGTGGCCGGAAAAACCTATTCAGGCAGGCTAGAGGACTTCCAAAGGAGTTTGTAGGTTGAAACACTGTCACACCCAGGAATTGTTAACTGGAGCTGTAAGCTAACTCTTTTTTCAGAGAGAGGTAGTGGGGGACAGCTCCCCATAAAGTCAGAGGTGTAGGTGAGAGCACAAAGCAGAAAGTAGACAGACTCTGGTTTTGGGGGTAGATGCTTGAGAATTTCCAGGGGGACTCCTGAGGCTCGATCCCGCCTTTGCGTATGCCAAGCCTCCTTCCTCATGACCTTTGTCATGGGCGGAGTTCCTCATGCTGGCTCCCGGCAGTGATAGAATTCCAGTTGAGCTATTCCAGATCCTGAAAGATGATGCTGTGGAAAGTGCTGCACTCAATATGCAATATGCCGGCTCCCGGCACTTTCCCCTTTTTAATTTTTGTTTAAAAATCTGTCTAAATAGTGAACAGTTTTTCATAACATGAAGTGTTTTTCTACAATATAATTTTTGAGGTCTGCCTGTATTTCACCATTCTAAGTTATCTCTTACTGGTGGATGTTAAGGTTGCTTTTAACTTTTTTATTATTATGGAAAGTAATTTAAAGACAATTCAGATGATGTGGCAGGGCATGGCCTCAGAGGGAACGACTTCAGCTGCAGAGGCAGCTATGCTGCGGTCCAGACCCAGGGAGGGCAAACGGGAGACAGCTAAGAACAAAAAGGAGGCTCCCACAGGGAGAGCGGTGGGGAGGCCAGGAGGCAGGCAGGGCCAGAGACCACGAAGGCCTCTGAAGCTGGTTAGGAGAAATGGGACCATTGTCCATCTTCCCAAGGAGAACAGAGAGTTACAGGCGGAACTTGGGCAGGAATATGGTGGGACCTGAGATACTCTTGTCAAAGATTATTCTGGACTCTCTGGAGGCTGCAGTGGGAGCGGATGATGCAGGAGGGAACCTGGGGGGAGCAGTCAGAGAAGTGGTCCAGGTGAAGGGATGGATAGGGTGAGGACACAGAAGGGCTTGGTGGGCTTTGGAGGGTCAAATTTGTTGATAAGCATTGATGTGAAGTGCGATGGGAGGGGGACAGGCATCAAGGAGTCTAGCTGGAGTGTAGGGGATTGAACCCAGGCCCTGGCTGTGAAAGCACAGAGTCCTAACCACTGGGACACCGGGGAATTCCCCCTAAGTGTAGATTTAAGCAGTTGTAGGTGGGGGGTGTAACTTACAAGAGAGGAAAGTCTGGGGGAGGAATAGGTCATATTTGGGATGAAATTTCCTGCTAGTCCAGGGAGATGAAGGCTTGATTTGGATTTCATTTCTTTAAGAAAATAAGAAATGGCATATCTGAGCCACCCTCCATGTCAGCTGTCTTCTTTCCTCTCCTTCCTCCCATTGTCCTTTGCAGCATTTATCACGTTCTAATTTTTCCTGCTGTTATTTTCTAAGACATACCTCTTACATTCCAACTATCGTTTTAAATTGGTTAAAAGCAGGTGCAGTTTTAGTTTCTCTTACGTCTCTGTATCTTCTTCACTACCTAATACAAACAGCAGACACGCAGTAACTAGGCTGTATTATTATATCTTAAATATTCACACCACCTCACTTCGATTTGACAGATGGAATGTAAATATTATGTTACATGTGTCAAAAGAGTAATTGGTTGACATAAAGCAGGGGCAGGAAAAACACATTAAGTCCTTACCAAGTACGTGCCAGGCATGTTCCCATACATTAACTCTCTGATTTTGCAGAGAAGCACTATTATGCCATCTCTATAAGAAGAGCGATAACCCCCTCTTCTCCCCCAAATCACAGAGCCTACCTGCTAAGGGCAGTGTGAGAAGCTAGGTCTAACTCCAAGCTTCATACTTTCCAGCAACCATTATTGTACATACTTAAGACAAAGTTGCACTTAGATATTTCTCTGTGTAACAATTAGCAGTGTTTTTTGTGCATTTGATAGCACAAGCTGCTGAATTTGGTTTGGTAGTACTTTGTTGAGGATTTTTAAAACAATGTTCATAAGTAGTATCGGTCTATGGTTTTCCTTTCTTACAGTGTCTTTGTCTGGCTTTGGTATTAGAGTAATGCTAGCCTCAGAAAATGAATTAGGAAGTGTTTCTCTTCATATTTTTGGACAAGTTTCAGAAGGATTAGTATTAGTTCTTCTTTAACTGTTTGGTAGAATTTGCCAGTAGAAGCCACGGGATCCAGGGCTTTTCTTTATCAGGAGATTTTTGATGACTGATTCAATACTTATAGGTCTATTCAGATTTCCTATTTCTTTGAGATTTAATCTTGGTTGTTTTGTGTCTAGGAATTTGTCCATTTAATCTAGGTTAAGGAAAGTTATGACCAACCTAGATAGCATATTTGGGGAAGGCAATGGCAACCCACTCCAGTACTCTTGCCTGGAGAATCCCATGGGTGGAGGAGCCTGGTGGGCTGCAATCCATGGGGCTGTGAAGAGTCAGACACAACTGAGCAACTTCACTTTCACTTTTCACTTTCACATATTGGAGAAGGAAGTGGCAACCCACTCCAGTGTTCTTGCCTGGAGAATCCCAGGGACGGGGGAGCCTGGTGGGCTGCCTCCTATGGGGTCCCACAGAGTCAGACACGACTGAAGTGACTTAGCAGCAGTAGATAGCATATTAAAAAGCAGAGACATTACTTTGCCAACAAAGGTCCATCTAGTCAAGGCTATGGTTTTTCCAGTGGTCATGTATGGATATGAGAGTTGGACGGTGAAGAAAGCTGAGCGCCGAAGAATTGATGCTTTTGAACTGTGGTGTTGGAGAAGACTCTTGAGAGTCCCTTGGACTGCAAGGAGATCCAACCAGTCCATCCTAAAGGATATCAGTCCTGGGTGTTCATTGGAAGGACTGATGCTGAAGCTGAAACTCCAATACTTTGGCCACCTCATGCAAAGAGTTGACTCATTGGAAAAGACCCTGATGCAGGGAGGGATTGGGGGCAGGAGGAGAAGGGGATGACAATGGATGAGACGGCTGAATGGCATTGCTGACTCGATAGACATGAGTTTGGGTAAACTCCGGGAATTGGTGATGGACAGGGAGGCCTGGCGTGCTGTGATTCATGGGGTCGCAAAGAGTTGGACACGACTGAGCGCCTGAACTGAACTGAACTGAATCTAGGTTATCAAATTTGTTGGTGTACAATTATTCATAGGATTCTCAGAATTTTTTTTTTAATTTCTATACAATTGGTAGTAATGTCCCTGCTTTCATTTCTAATTTTAGTAATTTGAGTCTTTTTTCTTTCTTAGTCCATATAGTGAAAGCTTTGTTAATTTTTTTTTTTTTTAAGAACTGGCTTTAGGTTTCCTTGATTTTCCCTATTGTCCTTTGTTTCATTTCTTTCTGCATTAATCTTCGTTATTTCCTTTCCTTCTGCCATCTTGGATTTAGTTTGTTCTTTTTCTAGTTTCTTAAGTGTAAAGTTAGGTTGTGGATTTCAGATTTTTTTTTTCCAGTTCAGTTCAGTTGCTCAGTCGTGTTCAACTCTTTGCGATCCCATGGACTGCAGCACAGGAAACCAGGCTTCGCTGTCCATCACCAACTCCTGCAGCTTGCTCAAACTCTTACCATCGAGTTGGTGATGCCATCCTAACAGCTCATCCTCTGACGTCCCCTTCTTTTCCTGCCTTCAATCTTCCCAGCATCAGGGCCTTTTCCAATGAGTCAGTTCTTTGCATTAGGAGGCCAGGGTATTGTAGCTTCAACTTCAGCATCAGTTCTTCCAATGAATATTCAGGACTGATTTCCTTTCAGATTGACTGGTTTGATCTCTTTGCAGTCCAAGGGACTCTCAAGAGTCTTCTCCAGCACCATAGTTCAAAAGCATCAATTCATCAGCGCTCAGCTTTCCCCATGGTCCAATGCTCACATCCATACATGACTACTGGAAAAACCATAACTTTGACTAGATGGACTTTTCTCAGCAAAGTAACATCTCTGCCTTTTAATATGCTGTCTAGGTTTGTCATAACTTTTCTTTCAAGGAGCAAGTGTCTTTTAATTTCATGGCTTTAATCACCATCTGCAGTGATTTTGGAACCCAAGAAAATAAAGTTTGTCACTGTTTCCATTATTTCCCCATCTATTTGCCATGAAGTGATGGGACCGGATACCATGACCTTAGGTTTTTGAATGTTGAGTTTTAAGCCAGCTTTTTCACTCTTCTCTTTCACTTCCATCAAGAGGCTCCTCAGTTCCTCCTTGCTTTCTGCCACAAGGGTGGCGTTATCCGCACATTTGAGGCTACTGATATTTCTCGGTAGCCTCAATTTTTTAAAAAATATAAGCATTTATAGCTATATTTTCCCCCACAAATTTGACAACATAAAAATCAAAACTTCAGTATGTTAAAAAATAAAATACCATCACTAAATATAGGAAGTAAAAGGTCATCCCTAAACTAGGAAAAAACATAGTTATGATGTACATGAAAATAGCTAATAAAAATATTTCTTTTAAAGCAATAAAAGTGGTAACACAACTTTACAATAGGCAAAGGGCATGAGCAGGTATACAATTCAAATAACCAGTAACTATATGTACCACTGCTGCTGCTGCTGCTGCTAAGTCACGTCAGTCGTGTCCGACTCTGTGCGACCCCATAGACGGCAGCCTACCAGGCTCCCCCGTCCCCGGGATTCTCCAGGCAAGAACACTGGAGTGGGTTGCCATTTCCTTCTCCAATGCATGAAAGTGGAAAGTGAAAGTAGGAAGTCACTTGGTCATGTCCGACTCTCAGCGACCGCTTGGACTGCAACCTACCAGGCTCCTCCGTCCATGGGATTTTCCAGGCAAGAGTACTGGAGTGGGGTGCCATTGCCTTGTCCGTATGTACCACTAAAATTCATTAAAAAATAAGATATCACCATTAAGCTATCAAATTGGCAAGGTTGCTTTTTTCTTATAATTCTTAGTATTATAATTTAGGTACATAGAAACTCTCATGTATATTGGTAGAATATGAATTGGTCTACTCCTAGATAATTTTTAAATTGCCTTTAAAATATGTATAACCAGATTAACTTCCCTGGTGGCTCAGTGGTGAAGAATCTGCCTGCAATGCAAGAAACCTAGGTTCAATCCCTGGACTGGGAAGATCCCCCAGAGAAGAGAATGGCTACCCACTCCAGTATTCTTGCCTGGAGAGTCCCATGGACAGAGGAGCCTGGAGGGCTGCAGTCCATGGGGTTGCAAAGGGTCAGACACCACTGAAGTGACTTAGCACACTTACACACAATGTGATTCATTAGATGTAACAAATGTCCCATCTGATGGGGGTGTGAATGATGAGGAAAGCTCTGCTTGTGGGGAGCAGGAGGTGTGTGGCAGATTGCTGTACCTTCCTCTCAAGTTGCTGTGAACCTAAAACTGCCCTTGTCTTTTAAAAAAGCTTTTTAATTTTATATCGGAGGATAGTTGATTGACAATATTGTCTTGGGTTTAGGTTGTACAAGGCAGTGATTCAGTTATACATACATATGTATCTATTCTTTTTCGAATTCTTTTCCCAATTAGGTTGTTACATGATATTGAACAGAGTTTCCCATGATATACAGTAGTTAGAGAGTTTGGGGTTGACATGTACACTCTTCTATATTTAAAATGGATTACCAACAAGGACCTACTGTGGAGCACAGGGAACTCTGCTAAATGTTATGTGGCAGCCTGGGTGGGAGGAGAGTTTGGGGAATGGATACATGTATATGTATGGCTGAGTCCTTTCACTGTTCACCTGGAAACTATTGAAACATTGTTAAGCAGCTATACTCTAATACAAAAGAATTTAAAGAAAAAAAATTAGTGGATAACGGACAAGGACCTACCTTATAAAAAAGTCTTTTAACAAAAAAATTTTTTTAACATGGGTAACATTCTCTGATATAATTATTCTATATCTAGAAATTTATTCTAAGGAAGTCATCAGCGTTGTAAACAAAATTTTATATATACAGTGTCTTCATTGCACCGTTATTTTTAACTGGAAAAATACACACCCCAGGTTCAACAATTTGGGCATGGCAAGTAGATGTTGCTATGGCTCTCTGATGGGATACTAAGTAGACATGAAAACTCATGAGCAGACTGTTAAGTGACAAAGGAAGGGGTTCATGATCTATTAAGGCAGGGGTCTCCAAACTCTGGGCTGCAGACCGGCACCTCTTGTCGGAGCAGCAGCAGCATTCAATTAGAAATAAAGTGCACAGTAAATTTAATGTGTTTGAATCATCCCCAAATTATTGCCCCCCTCCCAATCTATGGAAAAATTGTCTTCCCCGAACTCGGTCCCTGGTGCCAAAAAGGTTAGGGATCACTGTATTAATGAAAGAAGATTTCAAGGAGTATTGACAATACAATCTAACTTTGTGTGCATGGGATGAAGTGCGCATGGGTGTGGAGTAATTACCTGCAGAGAAACAGATTGGAAGTATACATCGGAAATGCCAACTGTAGCTATCTCTGGGTGATACCATTGTAGGTGAGCTGTATTTCCTTTTGTTATTTTCTGTATTGTTTATATTTTAATTTACAACGAACCTGTAATATTCCTTTTCCCCAAACAATAAAGCTAGCCAAATTATTTTCCATTGTATTAGTCATTTTTATAGAACATATGATATTCTAGTTTTCAGCAAACTAAAATAATGCCAGAAAAATGCTATGCTATAGAAGTTGGATATTAATCTTTTTCAAAAAGGATCTGAATTATTTGCATTAAAACTATACTCTTGGGCTTTCCCTGGTGGGTCAGTGGTTAAGACTCTGCACCTCCATTGTAGGAGGCATGGGTTCAATCCTTGGTAGGGGAACTAGATCCCACCTGCAACACAGCATGGCCAAAAAAAGGATGCTCTTATTTTACTGGCTTCTGATATATTTCTGGGAGGTCTGATATGGAGACAGAAACTATTATTTTGGAGGACAGAATACCACTGAGGTTATTTTTTAGCAAAGAATAGCAGCAGTAGTACTTAGAGTCTGAAAAAAATCTCAATTAAAAAAAATCTCAACCATTTTCATCGTCACAAATGGTTAGTGGAGACTCCTAGTAAGAGGATTTTCCCGAGCTGGAAGTTACTGGTTGTGTTTTGTAGTAACCTGTAATTTGAAAATGAAAATGATCTTGTTCGTTTTCGTTTAGGTAGCAGTTTCAGAAATTGAATTGTTTAAGATGAATGTGCGTGAGTAAGCACCATGTCTTCTTTTAAATCCAATTGTAGTTTCTAAATTTACCTCTAATATACAAAGAAGCTGGAAATTAGCCTGATACCCAATGGGGCCAAAAACTTACTTATCTTGATGAGAAAAAGAAAGATGCTGGGGAAGCCACCCAATTTTACATTAAAAAAATGACAGAATTGCTCACTGTATGAATTATGTAATTTGGATCTGTATCCACTGTTGTTTGGACTTGCAGATTTTCACTGTATGTGGGCAAACTCACCAATAGCTTGTGTTTGGTGCCTCTTGAAGAATTACTGAGGCACAAACAACCTTTGGTAATTCCCTCCTTCAGAAACGATTATGTTTTCTATCATTAACTGTTTGCTTATGCTTCATTAACACATTCTACCATGGAATCAGCTGTCAGGCTGTTTTAAATCATATCTTCAGTTTCCAGGAGTTTCAATAGAAATGTCTTAGAAACAAAAAAACAAGCCTTTCCTTGGGGTCTGGAGCACCTCTGGGTTTAACCAGGTCCCTGGCCTCACAGGTAGAGGAACTTCTTGGTTATTACTCACAGCTAGAGGAAATAGTGGGCCCCACTCCAGTGTTCTTGCCCGGAGAATCCCAGGGACGGGGAAGCCTGGTGGGCTGCCGTCTATGGGGTCGCACAGAGTCGGACACGACTAAAGCGGCTTAGCAGCAGCAGCAGCAGAGGAAATGGTGAGTCACGTACATTTTACTATGTTTTCTATCACTTTGTCCACTTTCTTTTGGAGATGCTCGAAGAATGGCAATGACTAGGGGCCTCCTCTCTCTCTCACCACTCACGTGGGCTCCCTCAGGGCTCAGCCCATCCTGAACCATATGGTCTCTTCTACCCACACTTTCTTTCTGGATGAGCACATAATTCAGTTCAGTTCAGTAGCTCAGTTGTGTCCGACTCTTTGTGACCCCATGGACTGCAGCACACCAGGCTTCCCTGTCCATCGTCAACTCCCGGAGCCTACTCAAACTCAGGTCCATTGAGTCAGTGATGCCATCTAGCCATCTCACCCTCTGTTGTCCCCTTCTCCTCCTGCCTTCAATCTTTCCCAGCATCAGGGTCTTTTCACATGAGCCAGTTCTTTGCATCAGGTGGCCAAAGTATTCGAGTTTCAGCTTCAGCATCAGTCCTTCCAATGAATATTCAGGACTGATTTCCTTTAGGATGGACAGGTTGGATGTCTCTGTAGTCCAAGGGACTCTCAAGAGTCTTCTCCAACACCACAGTTCAAAAGCATCAATTCTTCAGATAAGCACGTAAGTTCTCCTGAATTTAAGTCCCATCATTATGCCGCCATCTCCCCAGTGCATGTCACATCCTGGACTTCTCTGAGACAAAACCCAACAAGTCCAGCTGTAACTTCCACAGAAAGACACCATCCTCGACTGGAGAGCTGGGGTAAAGGCTGTTCGGGTGGGTGAGGGGCGATGGATTGTACCCCATCTTTTCATTTTCCAGAGTAGGAACCTGAGACCAGAGAGGATTCAGATTGTCTGCTTGGCATCTTCAGAGAACCTCCAGTTATGCCTGTCTGAAACAGGGCAAAATTAACATGTCTTCAAAGTCTCTTGATTTTTCCCCCAAACCAGCTTGCACTCCCCAGCTGTGCCTGTGACAGCAAATGACATCATGACCGGAAACCGGGCCCCATACTGGGCTCCTCACTTGCATGAGAATCCAGCTGCCAGTCCTGTCAGTTCTCCCGGCAAAACACATCTTGAGTTCGTTCCCTTCTTTCCACGGCCACGGTCTCTATGTCATCCGAGTCGCTGTCCTCTAGTCCCTGGGCAAGCAGAGGAGCACACTTATAGTCTTGCAGGTACCTACCCTTTTGCCGAAAAGCTGCAAAACTGACCATCTGAACTGGAGTGGGTTGCCATTTCCTACTCCTGGTGACCTTCCTGACCCAGGGATTGAACCCTGGTCTCCTGCACTGTGGCAGATGCTTTACCATCTGAGCCACCAGGGAAGTCATCTTAAAATGCAAATCAGAACCAAAGATTAACGAGATTGGCATCTCAAAGGCTCAGGGCAGCAAAGGTGATGGTGAATCTGAAGGACTAAGGAGACCCAGGGGCTGGCGGGCACAGGGTTATAGCCCAGGGGACCTGGCAGCTGTCCTGTCCTGAGGGCTTATGGTGTCCGGGCACCTGAGCAGTAAGTGCTGACCCTCTCCTGGGGGTACTGATGTTGGGCATTACTGGTCATTGCACTGTCTCTGTTCCACTCACCACGGTGTCACTCCCTGGTTAAAGGAATCTGGACACAGCCCTGACCCCCGAGCTTGCAGGGGAAGGGTGGGTGAAAGATATAATGGTTCCTTTTAGCTCTGTCTCTCCGTCAACACATGACCCCAGGCAAGGGTGGGTTTGGGTCTGGCTGCTCCACACCAAGGGCCGTTCCTGGGAGTGTGAATTCATGGTGAGTTTTACTGAGGCCCTGTCTGGCCCAATGCAAACTTTTGAAGAAACAGTTTTTCTTTTGGAAAACACCTTTACCAAATACTGAATTTTTTAAAGTTAATCAAAAAGTCCAACCATCACTCTATCTTTCTATCACAGTTACTGTGAATCTTGAGTTATTCCTCGTATTCTCTGCTAGCAGTCTCGGGATTATTTCAAGTGGTTCGAGAAGTTACCATGAGATTCCTTTTAAAATTTGATAAAGGTTTTTATTAGGTTTTCTCCAGGCTTCACAGCAGTCATAATTAACAAACCAGCTGTCACTCAAATTGGAATCCCTCAGATCAGAAGGACAGAGAGCACACTGGCCGGCAGTCTGCATGTGTCCCCCCAAAAAGCGAGATGATCCAGACCAAGCAAGGAACCTCTAGAGCCTGAGTCCCAGAGCCAGGATGGTGACCTGTGCTACGGACAGAAACACAACAATGCAAACGCATCCTGCTGAAATTTCTTTTCCCAAAGGCAGCCAGGCTTCGGGCTCTGAGAATTGTTTAAAAAAAAAAAAAAAGTGCAATGTCCTATATCTACCATCACTGTTTCCTCGTCTCGTAGACAAGGCTAGGCAGCATTTTCTCCCAGCCTTGGCCAGGTGTCAGTTGTTAGGACCGTGGATAGAGCATCTAATTCCTCCAGCATTAGACTTCCCCAGGCTCAAGTTCTCATCGGCTTATAAGCACCCTTTTTCCGCATTATCCATGTTCCCTTCCTCGGAAGCGGTCTGCAAACATGCATCTGTGCGTGGAGGGATGGATGTCATTGATTACAAACGGGGATTTGTCTCAGCTGCATTTGAGCAGAGCTATGACACAGAGACGGGCTGGGTGCAGTGTGTCTCCTGGCCCTAATACTGCACAGCACCACGAGATGGCTCTGCAGCTACAGCAAAGGTTTTCTAGAGCCCACGATGTCTGGGTCAGAGGCTGCCAGCGGGAGGCAGGCGCTGGCCGGCACTGTGGGTGGTGCTCGTGGGGCAAATGACGATGCTATCCATCCCGGTCTAGAGATAGTGCTTTTCTCTTTTCCTTGAAAGGTTTCTTCCTTTGTTACCAGGAGGCTTTACTGGGTTAACCCTCAGGATACCAATGCTATACAAAAGCACGTCTGGAAACAGGTATCTTGTACCCAGCTGTTCTAGGAACCACCATTTTTTTTTTCTTACAAACTTTGTTTAAATAGAAAAAGAAGCTGTGCTTAAATGAGCAATTTTTGTCCTGTAAATCCCCAAAAAGACATTTCTCATGGCAATTTAAAAAATGGGTTGTTTTCTGCTCTTAATAGGCAGGATGCACTTATGAGATCAGCAACTCAAAGGCTCAGGGCAGCAAAGGTGATGCTGAATCTGAAGGACGGAGGGAACCTGGGGGCTGGTGGGGCACAGGGTTATTGCCGAGGGGGCCTGGCAGCTGTCTTGCCTCGAGGGCTTGTGGAGTCAGGGTGGGCAGTAAGTGCCGACCCTCTGCTGGGGGCACCGATGCCAGACATTGCTGGTCATCATACCGTCTACAGACCAGTCACCACCGTGCCATTGCCTGGTTATAGGAACGTGGACACAGCCTTGACCCCTGAGCTTGCAGAATAAGGGTGGGTGAATGATGCTATGGTTCCTTCCAGCTCTGTCCCTCCATCAGCCCACAATCCAGGCAAGGCCGGGCTGGGTCTGACTGGTCCCAGGGCCATTCCCGGGAACCAGAACATATGTGAATTCATGTTTAGTTTTACTGAGGCCCTGGCTGGCCCAATGCAAACTTTTGAAGAAACAGTTTTTCTTTTGGAAAACACCTTTACCAAATACTGAACTTTTAAAAGTTAATCAAAAAATTCAACCATCACCCTATCTCTCTATCACAGCTACTGTGGATCTCGAGTTATTCCTCGTATTCTCTGCTAGCAGTCTCGGGTTTATTCTGAGTCACCCCGACCCCATTCAAAGCTCTCTGCTCACAGCACCTGCCATGCAGCCTTCTTTCTCACCTCCTTACACCCCCCCGGCACCAAGGATCCAAACTCTGTTGTTACTGTTCGGTCACTAAGTCGTGTCCAACCCTGTGACCCCGTGGACTGCAGTATGCAGGTTTCCCTGTCCTTCACTATCTCCTGGAGTTTGCTTAAACTCATGTCCAAGCTCTGCACCTATGGAAAGTCCCACATCACCTGAGTGAGCTCAGTTGGGAAGCGGGGGGTGGCAGGGGAAAGGAGGGCTAAATTAGGAATTTGGGATCAGCAGATTCACAGTACTATACGTAAAACAAATAAACAACAAGGACCTACTGTAGAGCACAGGGAACTCTACTTAACATCTTGTAATATCCTATAATGGAAAAGAATCTGGAAAAGAATATATACACACACACACATATATGTGTGCATAACCAAACCACTTTGCTTACACCTGAAACTAACAGCGATGCACATCAACTAGACTTGAAAAAAAGTTTTTTAAAAAGTTCCACATCACTCGAATGAGCTCAGTTCACCATGACAGATCCCTGCCCCAGCATCCCTGTGCCACGAACCCCAGGGACCTGAGTCTTGATTCCACATCAGAGTCATCCTGGACCTAAAACCTGGCTGACCCCAGCTGGGAAGCTCTTAAACGCCACTGTTCTTCTCAGACCCCTTAAACCCATGGCTTTCAAACTCCAGGGGACATTAGGATCTCCTAGAGGATGTACTAAGACACAGATGGCAGGGTCCCACCCCGAAGGGCTGGGATGCAGCCACTGACTGTGTATTTCTGAGAGGCAGGCAGGTGGTGCTGACGCTCTGGATGTGGGTTGCCCTGGAGAAGCTCAGCTTTGGGGGCTTCTCAGCACCGACTGCAGATTCAAATCACCTGGGGAGCTTTAAAGCCCACAAGCCCAGGGCTCCATCCGAGCTTATTAAGCCAGAATCTCTAGAGACAGGTGTTCTTGAGCACTGTAAGTGCCCCAGGTGACTCTGCAATGCAGGCAGAATGGAGACTGCTCCATCCTGACCCCACGTCCGTCCCCTCAGCTTCTGCCAAGGCAGCAAAACCCCAGCCCCCGATCGTCCAACTCTCTGTTTCCACTTTGAAACCTGATTGCCGAACGCACAGCACCACTAGGTTCCGGACCATTAGCTTCACAGTGTCTCCAGTCCCTGCCGGGTACTCAGCACTGCTCAGCTGTCCCCCAGTGGCTCCCTTGTCAGCTCTCTCCCAGCTCCTGCCACAGAACTTTCTTCTCCAGCTCCTTGAGCGCTCTGCTCAGATGCCACCAATGTCCTCCAGGCCTCAGTGGTCCTATCTGTCAAAGGGTGATGGTAACTGCCCAGTAGAGGATTGTCCAAGGGTTAGAGACGAGGGGGCTGTGCCAGGCATGTGAGGGGACTTGCTGACAGTCTCGTCACTGTCGGTCCTGATGTCCTGCCTGTTCTCAGAAGGTGGTCCCATCACCAGCTGCATAATGGCCATGAAACCCTCAGTTTCCTGTTTGCCTCCTTCCACATTTTTATCATCTCCTCTTGTCTTTCCTGCCTGGGTCTATTAAATATGACATCTTGTCCTAGCATTTGGATGTTGGGAAGAGCCTCTCACCTTCTCCGCTTCCTCACCTCCTGCCCCCTCTTCCACCTGCATCCTGCCTGCAGCCCTAACCATCAGGTGAAGCTGCTTCCTCCAAGGCCACCACTGGCCCCCTTGTGGCTTAATTGGGGGCTCATTTTTTAACGCTTCTCTTACTTCTTGACTTGACAGCACTTGACACCATTGACCAAACCATCTGCTTCCTATAGCCGACTCCATCATTTCCTTCTCAGGTTTTCCTCCTGAGAACTGCTTGACCTCTGCTTCCCTGACCCCTGGGAATCCTCCCTTTTTTCTCACTGCCCATTGAGTGGTGGTGTCCCCTGGGGTGGCGTTTGTCCCCTCTGCTTCCCACCTTGCCCCCTTTCCTCACTCGAGCATAGCCTCTCCCATGGCCCAAGGGGACCCCCAGGGCCAGGATCATAGATTTAGCAGCTGGGGGTCCCAGAGGCACCTCAACCAAACTCAGAACTGACCTGCCGAATTTGGCCCCCACAGTCAACCCCAACAAAAGAGAGAGCGCTTCAGCTTTGCCCAACTCCTACTTCAGGGTAGGGTGGGCCCCAAGGCCTCATGACCTTCCATCTGACCAGCTGTGGGGCCTCTTCCCCACCCACCCCCACTGGAGGCTTTGTGTCCCGGGGGACAGCCCCCTGGGGCTCACCCAGTGGCCAGGGTGATCCCACCTACCCAGTGTGGCCCTTCCCATGCAGCCTGCAGACTCAGCCACCAGCATGGCGTCTGTGAAGCCTCCAGGGGCCCATCCTGGCTGGCGGAGTGCCCCTCACGTGTTCCCCTAACACCAGCTGTGTGTGTACCTACAGAGGCCTGGGGCCTCTTGAGCAACTCAGGACTCCTGCCTCCTAGCGCCTGGCACAGAGCAAAGGACTGAGTTTGGCCTCCCCTCGAGGGGCCTGAGCCCAGCTGGGAGGACCGCATGGTCCTGGCTCTGCAGCTTGGCTGGGGGTCTTCATGTCTGATTCCATAGAGCGGGATGGTGGTTTTCACTGAGTCAGTGCTTGCTGAGTGGTGCATTGGTGGCTGGAAGTTAGCAAGCAGTGTGTGATGGGGTGTTATCTAGGTTCTGAGAGTAGGGGTATGTTATCTACCTGTGCCGGGAATGGGGGAGGCAGCTCTGCTCAATGGGGGAGGGGGGAAGGGAGCACAGGGTGAGCTCTGGGGAAATGGGGGGATAACATATCTTTAACCATGATGCTGAAGCTGAAACTCCAATATTTTGGCCACTTGATTAGAAAAACTGACTCATTTGAAATGATCCTGATGCTGGGAAAGATTGAAGGCAGGAGGAGAAGGGGACAACAGAGGATGAGATGGTTGGATGGCATCACTGACTCAATGGACTTGAGTTTGGGTAAACTCTGGGAGTTGGCAATGGACAGGGAGGCCTGGGGTGCTGCAGTCCATGGGGTGGCAAAGAGTCAGACATGACTGAGTGACTGAACTGAACCACGAAAAGCAAGAACTCCCACTTCTTCCCAGTGCTATCCTGGGGCATGCGTGCTCATGTGAGTGTGTGTGTGTACGTGTGTGTGTGTGTGTGTGTGTGTGTGTGTGTAAATGACCCGGTTTGCACTATAGGCTTTCTGACATCTGAAGTGTGGGCATAAATCTGTAAAAGGATATAGCTTGTGATTTGACCGCTTTTAGCCCTAATTCCTCATTTATAAATCAGGGATTATAATGCTGCTTTTATAGAGACACTGCAAGAATTAAGTTACTGTTTTCAAGATTTTCCTCAACCTCTTTTTGAAAGGTGTTAAGTAAGAATAGAGCATTAGAGTGATATTATCATGAGTCAAGCCTGTAAGCCTCAAACTCTGCATCTTGTTGGATTTTTAAAATACATTTTAATCCTCTTCCCACTGGCTATCAAAGACGCTGGGAGAACACTAAAGTATAATGAACAATGATAAAAAATAAATGGAATCTGAGTCAAACATTTGAAACAATTGATAAGAAGTCACTGTGTATGGCTCTATTATAAAATGGATCAAAGATATGTAGAAGGTATTTCATAAAGTGACCACTTGTGGATTATTTTTTTCAGATTAAAACACTCCCAGTCCCTATGAGAAAAGCATCTGAAAAAGAATATAGATATATGTATAACTGAATCATCTTGCTGTACACCTGAAACTAACATTGTAACAACTATAGGTCAATAAAAATAAATGGAAAAATAAAAACACAGTGAACCAACAAAAGTAAGAAAATTTCTCTCTCTTAGATTTGTGGGACTATCTTTCAAGATACCCTGACTGTTAGGGCCGAGGCATGTGGTATGGACATTGCTGATGCCACACTGGACCCACGTCCTTTTGCTTTACTGGGACAATGACACTGAGACATATCAAGCTGTACCACCTTCCACATGAAACCAGACTGCAGCATTCCGCGGGGTGGCTGGACTCATCCCACCTGAGCAGGTGGGATTTGGGAAGCCAGATGACTCACCACCACCCGGAGCCACTCCGAGGTTTCTAAGATGAGACTGCGTCTTCTCGTCTGTCCTGCTGTCAATCAAGATACTCGGTAGGAGAGTGACTCATTGTTTCTGACTCCTCAGCCTTCAAGGGACCATCAGGGGGCAGTGACGCTTCTCTGGACTTCCTTCTCCAGCCACAGCGCCATGCTTGCTGAAAAGGAAGAGCAGATGGCAAGCGGGAAAATACGGAGAAGACCGACTTAGCAGTACCAGCAGGCAAGGAAATAGAAGGGAATAACCCTGAGGGCAGCCAATGGGGGTGACCGGAGCTGCCTGTCCTAACCCGGTCCTGGCCCCCATAAGGTGTGTCCCATAACATCGTTAACAACTTTCATCAACCACGAACTTACCGTCGAGGCTCGGGTCAGTCCAGAGAGGCCTTCACCATTCATCTGTCTACTCATTCATTCCATCAACATCCCTGAGTGTCACCTCCTAGGGATTATCTAACCAAAAAATAAAGTAAAATTCAAACTCAATGGCTGTTCCAGATAAATCCAGATATATTCATTTTTCTCGGGGTCGTTGGTATTTTTCCCTGATGCTATTTGGCTCTCATCCTCAAAAGACTCAACCTGGTTTTCCAAGATGATGACAGCGGGGTTGAAGATGCAAATAATCAAAACTAGGCTGCCCTAGCTGACCAACTTGCATATTTGAAGATATAATAGCACAGCCTCCGGTCTCTGATTAGTTTAATGAACTAGTCTTCTGATGACTCTAAAGGAAATCGTATTCCTGAGTGCAAAGGACGGTCAGGTTCTCATTGCCTCCTGGAAGCTGGGTGCCCACTGAGGAGGGCTGTGTCAGCCTGAAGAATCTGTCAACAGAGAAAAGCGGTCTAAATGGTCTGGGGCCATTTTTGTCATCAAAGGCACTGGAAAAAATTTAATACATAGACTCATCATCAAAATAAGTGCCCCTCAATGTACCAGCTCATTCCTGGCCCTTCTAATAAAGACCCCTGAACAGCAGGGGCCTGAACTGGCTTCTTCCTGTCTTACTTGTTCCAATGCTGATACACACACTGGTATGGCCCCTTTTGAACAGACTCACAATACAAATATCATCTATCCTAAAAGGAGAGTCCATTTCCTATTTTTCTATAGAGAATTGTGGATTTCCTTTTATTAAAAAAATGCTTTTTAATGTGAAAAACACCAAATAAGAGGGCCTCCTGATACACAGCAGCAGACTAGAGCACACTACTCGATAAGAGACATGAAGTTCCCTTCCAAGAATCTTAAAATTAGCTCACTCTTTTCATCAACTGGCAGCAGCTGGTGGAACCCTGACGCAAGGGAGTGGAAGGGAATTACTCCCCAGGGCAGCAGGTGGGGGAGACCGGAGCAATCTGCCCTACTCGTGACCTGGCCCTCCATGAGGTGTGTTCCATGAGGGTGTCCCATGAGGGACATGGGGACACACGGGGTTTTGCCACCATTAACAACATTCATCAACCATGAATGTACTACTCAGGCTTAAGTTTTTATTTTTTATTTATTTTTTTATCATGGTGGTTTATGTGCTGGAGAAGTGTGTCAGATCAGCTGACATCGTGTCTGGGGAGGGGATGATGGGCTGAGCGGAGGCCAGGTTTTTATAAAAGGGCACATTATCTGTTTTTCCTGTTGATCAGTCGGAGAAACAGGAGTGGCTGAGCTTCCTGCAGCTTCAAAGGGCTCAGTGACTCACATGATGCCTCATCCTCCCGGTGGGAACTCTCGGGCCGCCCGCCCCGGTCATGGGAATCATCCTGTGGTTCTTCTGATACCGCGAGACTTCTCAGGCCTGGCACATCCCAGAAGGTGGCCCAAAGCCGCTAGCACAGGGGTGCTCTTCCTTCTGGGAAGGACGGGGGTTTGGAAACCACTGTGCCCTGGGACAGTCTTTCCTCTGTGCTGAGTAAGACCAGCCCGTGGGCTGGACACAGAACTTCACTCATGATGTGTGTTTTCTCTCTCACCCCTCCCAACAAAACTGAAACTGGTATCATTATTCAGATTAACAGATGAGGGGACTGAGGCTTTGAGAAGCTAAGTTTCCAAACCAAGAGTGCACTGGTAACACACACATAGAAACACACCAAAGTAAGATAACCCGACAGTGTTTGTAGAATTCCGTGGTGTCACATTGCACTTCTGGTCAGTTTCAAGGTACCAGTGGTTTACCACCGGCTACAAAGTCCACACACATTTAACCATCTGTTCCCCTAAGCTGACAGGGTGGACCCAGGGGCACGAAGCCACCTCTGAATGATCCCTGGGCACCAACATGCCATGCTGGCCCTCTGCATAGGTGGACATGGGCTTGCTGAGGGCAAGATCCGTCTTTGGAGCCATTTCTTGCCACATGCAGGAATGAAGGCTTTGCGATTCACTAATTCAGATAACAAACACTTACTCTGTTTCGGCAGTTCACCTAATCACCGAGACCGACAGGATTTCATTTCCTGTGAAAGGATTCTGTCTCATGTAAGAGGGATGGACTGTGTGGCTTCACTGAGGGCCCGACTGCCACCTGTGATGACACAAGTGGCTGCCAAGCACAGGGGATGGAGAGACCAGCTGAGCAGCTCTGTCTCAGTGCCCTGTGCCTTCCCCTCCTCTGGCCCTTCTGTCCCCGTGTTATTTTCTGCCTCACGCTGTGTGTTGTCTCCTGGTGTTGAAGGTTAGCCCTCTCGTGGATCCCCAGTTCCTGGCAGGACTCAGAGGACCAACTTTCTGAGCATCCAGCTTAGCATCTAGCACGAAGGACAGGCTCAGAAAACAGTTATGGGCCCATCAAAGTCAATCCAGAGATGCCCTTCAGTGAGGGTATGTGTGCTCAGTTGCTTAGTCATGTCCGAATTTTTGTGACCCCGCCAGTCTCCTCTGTCCATGGGATTCTCCAGGCAAGAATACTGGAGTGGCTTGCCATTTTCTCTTCCAGGGGATCTTCCTGACCCAGGGATCAAACCTGTGTCTCTTGTGTTTCCTGCATTGCAGGCGGATTCTTTTACCACCGTGCCACCTATTTCCAGCTTTGATGGGACCTAGACGGGTTTGGTGCTGGCCTCAATTTTCCAGCTCAGAAGCATCACACACAGAAAAACCTCTCTGTTGTGACTGGAGGCAGATCACAGCATGCTGAGATAACCCTGCTGTAAGAGAGCTTAGTCCAGGTGGCCCAACCAGCATCGGCAAGTCCCATTCCTGCCCAGCCCAGCCCTTCCCTGTGAGCAACCACCCTGCAGAGCGCAGAGCAGCATCAGTCCCCAGGCTGGAGTCAAAGTGTCCCTCTCATGGTGAAAGCAGGAAGCAGCGATCAGGAACTTGGAAGAAGGCTGGGGTGACGAGGATGACAAAGCTACGGGGGAGAGGAGAGTGCTCCAGAATGTCTGCATCTAATGAGCCTGGAGTCCAGCGGGAAGACCGCTGCTAAAAAAGCACAAGTGCCTGCAGCTGGTCTCTGCCACACACATGGCAGGGGTCCTTCTGCTGGCTCAGAAGGGAGCCTGGAAGAAGGGGTCACTTGGCTCTGACGCCCCCCGATCTCTGCAGCAGTGCCAGGTTGTGCTTCACTGGGGTTGCTTTGTTTTGTGCCTCGTCTTGCACAGAACGTCACCTTCCTTCTCACATATGGGGCTGAACCTGCTTAGCTCTGGTTTCCACGTCCAGAGTGGAGGCCACAGAGCTGAGAGCACGGGAAGCTCTCCAGGAGACCCTGTGATTGGGGAAGCCAGTCCAGCCCACGTACCTGCGGGGTGCCACCACCAAGCGCAGGCGACAGCGCATCCGGACAGAACAGGCCACAGGTGTGCTGATGGCTGCTCCCTCGCAGGGTTTTAATTTGGCCCCCAGCCCAGCAGACGGAAATGGGAGGAGAACAGGTGTTAGGTCTGCCGTTCCCATGGAGTCTCACGTGGATTTAGCAGAGTGGAGAAAGTGGTTTCAGTGTCTCTGAGGGAAGATCCAGGGCCAAGCATTTCTTTCTCCTGTTCGCCTCATTTAATGATGCCGGATCCTGGCAGAGAAGTAGACTGAATAAAATGTATCGTATGTGTTGTTTGCTGTTGTTCAGTGGCTCAGTCCTGTCCAACTCTTTGCAGCCCCCACAGACAGCAGCACTGCAGGCTTCCCTGTCCTCACCATCTCCGAGTTTGCTCAAACTCATGTCCACTGAGTCGGTGATGCCCTCCAACCATCTCATCTTCTGCACCCCCTTCTCCGCCCACCTTCAATCTTTCCCAGCACCAGGGTCTTTTCAAATGAGTCAGTTTTGCTAATCAGGTGGCCAAAGTATTGGAGCTTCAGCTTCAGCATCAGTCCTCACAATGAATATTCAGGGTTGATTTCCTTTAGGATTGACTCCTTTGATCTTGATGTCGAAGGGACTCTCAAGAGTCTTCTCCAGCACAATAGTTGGAAGCATCAATTCTTTGGCGCTCAGCCTTCTTTATGGTCCAGCTCTCACAGCCGTATATGACTACTGAAAAAACCATAGCTTTGTATGTTATAGGTAGTACGTAGGAAAAGGCAGTTGCAGTTCCAGCATTTATCATGATCGTGACTCACCATCAAGCACGGTACCCTGTGTCAGGGAGGTGGACAGGGTGTGTGGGACAGCCAGCTGGACTCTTGCTTCTGAAAGCTTCTGATCCTTTCCGGAGAACCATCAGGGTATCCACCCAGGCTCTTGTCATCACATCTTCCCTTCTGTTAGTGTTTGATTGGTGCAGAGGAACCAGCATCCGCATCTTCAGTTCAGTTCAGTTCAGTCGCTCAGTTGTGTCCAACTCTTTGTTGGACAGCAGCACGCCAGGCCTCCCTGTCCATCACCATCTCCCAGAGTTCACTCAAACTCATGTCCATCAAGTCGGTGATGCCATCCAGCCATCTCATCCTCTGTCGTCCCCTTCTCCTCCTGCCCCCAATCCCTCCCAGCATCAGAGTCTTTTCCAATGAGTCAACTCTTCACATCAGGTGGCCAAAGTACTGGAGTTTCAGCTTTAGCATCATTCCTTCCAAAGAACATCCAGGGCTGATCTCCTCTAGAATGGACTGGTTGGATCTCCGGTCTATTTTATCCCCTTCCCTTTGGGCTGAAAAGAGCAAGTTCAGTGAAGAGCTTATTGCCAGCAACTCCCATCATCTGAACTCACCTTAATCACAAAAACGACAAGGCAGCCAGCTGCTGGGAGGCACAGCATCTCTGAGAATAAGTGAAAACTCTGATGTGGGTGTCCAGACCTGAGGCTTTGCTCCTCGTGTTTGGAGCAGCCCGCCATCCCCGCACCCACAGGGCAGATAACAGCTCTGTTCCCAGGAAGAGGCTTTTCTGAGGTGACAGCGATAGCACATGTGCTGAGAGGACTGTTCAGCTGTGTCCCCCAGGGTCTCCGCTCACCTCCTGCTCTGTTTCACAGTCCACTTCCACCCTATTGAGATCGATATGCACATCAGCAAGTTCGGCTCTGAGCAGGCACGTCAGCAATCCGGGAGGCGGGCTCCCCGAGGTCCCACACTGCACGTTAGGCACTGGGCCAGCGGGTTCACCTCCGAGAGAGTGCTCCATGTCATTAGCTTCTCCCGTATAGCAGAAAGCGTGGCCATCTAGGTTACGGTAATCAGGGCAGGACTGTTCGCAATTGTGATGGTAGATGCACCACTGGACTGCCGAGACTTCAGACAACGCTGCTCAGTGAACTGTAGGGTTTCAAAGCAGCACTAAGGGTAGAATCGGAAGTGGGCTCATCCAGCCGCGAGGTTTCCATCCTGGGTACCTTGTTCTGCCAGGGAAGCGGGGAAGTGCTTGCAGGTGTCAGCACTTGATCATCAACAACCTCAAGGAAGCTTTTCTCTTGGCTCAACAGCCAAACACAAAACATCCCAGGAAAAAGCCGAAAATGGAGTTTGCTCTGCTCTGCATCCTAGCAGGGGCTTTCAAAGTCAAACAGGACTTGAGAGCCAAGAAGTCTTTTTATCTGTAACATTAACCAACTGGGCCTGAGACCAAGGCTGAAATGATCCTGGTGTCTGGGTAGAAGCGCACAGACGGGGAGAAGTTGTTTTGAAGGCTGTTGTTGATCTTACTCTTCACCTGCTTTTCAGTGTATCACTCACTTTCTTACCCAACAGAAACCCAGGGAACCAAGTGGGTAGATGAAGGGCTTACGTTGGCAACATTTGTAGACACGGTATTTCACTTCTATGAACAGTTCAGTTCAACACACTGACAATCCCGCTAAGTTTCAGTCATGGTGCTGGGCCTGAGAAACCTCCTGGTTTATGGGTTGAAGAGGGGCAAGGGCAGCAAGTGTCCTCAGGCCCTCCCCATTGTGATGCTGATGTGGGAGACTGATGTCTGGGACACAGGTCTATTAAAGAGCGCCTAAGCTCTTGGCCAAGAAAATATGAGAACATAAATCAAGTGTTGCTTTACATAGAAATTGCACATTAAATTTTAATAACTGCACAACCTTTCTTTCTTCTTCCATCATGTGGCGAGGAGAATAGCCCTGCCTCCTGGCCAGCAGCTGCCTCCCCTGGGAGGGACCGGAGGTTGGTTTGTCCGGCTCTCCCAAGGTGATATAAAAATAGTAAAGGCTATCAATAGTGATCAATTAATTTTAATAACATAAATAATGGTTGTAATTGCAATTTATGATAGAGAGAAAGGCTTTCCTCTTTGATTAATCTGATCCTCTGGGCCACCGTTACCACAAGCGCAGTAGAATGCTAATCAGAAATCACGCGGAGACATGGAGGCCGCCTGTCAGGAGCTTGGCCCTCCTGGTCTCCCGGGCACTGCCCACTGCTCTCTGCTCCGACCCTTTTATTGGCACCACAATCCGGATGTCCCTCCATCAAACAGGACACATCACACCTCATCTCCTCTCTGGGAGCTGTTACCACTGAAAAAACTTTCTGGTTGAGACTTTGGAAGTTGCCCCGAGTGATGTGAAAGCTTTGTGTGACCCTCAGCCGCTGGGGGAGTTGGCCAAGTCGCTGGGTCTTTCTCCCCATTTTACAGATCTCTGGTAGGAATACCGAGAGGTTAAGCAATGCCTCTGAGCAGCCAGCAGGCAGGAGGAATAGGGGAGCAAATGTGTCCCTTCACCACGCACCCCTCATTCCAGCCCCGCCTCTCCGGTCACCCGCCAGGAGCCTCCGGAGCCACCTCCTCTGCTCTTCCCTCCTCTGGGTCATCCTCAGGACTCCAGGCGCTCACTGTGCCCCTCGCCCTATCCACCTGTCACGCCCCAGCCTGCAGAGCCACTGCTGGGATTGGCGCCTGGGATCTTGGCAGGTTCCTCTTCTTTTACAAAGC
>NW_011495015.1:2563170-2576939 GCF_000754665.1 Bison bison bison
ACAAAGCTCAGCTCCCACAGTCTGGGACAGTGTCAGAGGACTGACCCACGAGGCCAGTCGGCTCTCACCACTTGTGGTCCTGCTTAGAACCACTGTCACTTTGTCCCTGCGCCCTGTCAAAGCTGGGTCAAACGGCAGAGTCACAACAGAGATGGTACGGCAGGCGAACGGCGTGTTTGGAGTGGAGACCTGATCCCTGGGTGCCCACAAGCTCCCTGGGAAAGCCTGCACTCAGGGCTTGGAGCTCTTCTTCCTGGGACTCTGACCCTGCTGCCTGCAATTTTAAAGAGAGACAAGTCTCTTTTTTTGCAAACACTCAATAAATGTTACCATTATTTTTTTTTTAAATTGAGGTATAGTTAACATTTAAAAACAATTAAAAAAAAAAAAAGAATGTTAACATATAACATTATACTAGTTCTAGGTGAAAAGGAGTCCAAGTGTTAAGCTAAAGGAATACATCTCCCAGGGAGGAACTTCTGGACCTCACAGGGAGGAAGTCACAGAAAAGAAGGATCTGGGGGCTGTGAAGAGCAGAGTGGCCGCTGTGGTCAGGAGGGACCAGGGAACATTTGAGGAGCCTCTGGCCTTCCCAGCACCCCTGAAACCACACATCCAAACAGCCCCTGACGATTTTCACTACATTTCTTTAGCAGTGCTGTGCCAATGTTTAGGGACTCTTCCCCCCATCAATAAACAATCAATGTAAATGTACCTTTCATGATTTGTTCAACATGTATCAGCGTCTATGCACTGGGTTCCAGAGGATCTGATAAAGTTTACCGGAGGTCCCACTGTTATGTGCAACATTTTTATTTGAAAAGGCGGGCTTTGGAAGACAGGTGACAGGTGGTGCCAGCTCTCCAAATGCCTGCTGAGAATCCTCAGTATGTTTCAGTGTGGGAGAGAGAAGACTTTCCGGTCTGTGCTTTGAGCTTAAGGCCAAATGAAACCAGTTTTTGTTTTGCTTGTTTTTTTAACCAGGAAATCCTGATGCTCCCGCTGGTCTTCATCTTTCTCAGGCTGCCTCAGCTTCTCTGCATCCCGTTCATGCCTTTCCTCTCTTGATTCCTCCTCCCTGGGACTGTTCTCATCTGTGTCCACTCTTAACTGATCACAACAGATATGTGAAATTCACAGAAAGTTTTTGCTTTTATTTTACACATTTTTCTTAAGTTACAAAAGATGAATTGTTGTTGTTCAGTTGCTCAGTTGTGTCCAACTCTTTGTGACCCCATGGACTGCAGCACACCAGGCCTCCCTGTCTATCACCATCTCCCAGAGTTTGCTCAAACTCATGTCCATTGAGTCGATGATGCCATCCAACCAATTCATCTTCCATCACCTCCTTCTCCTCCTGCCCTCAATCTTTCCCAGCATCAAGGTCTTTTCCAAAACCATTTTTATTCCTCTTTCTGTCTCACAAGACAAACCCCCACAACTCCATAAGGTAACACTGTTGGTAGGAGTGGTCCCTGTGGGGTCTCTGCCCACCATGAGTCAGTTTCTAGAATCAGTTCTTCCACTTGATGGGGATATTTGTAAGTACATTCCATGGAGAGTGCAAAGGCTTGTGATTTCCTCGAATAACATTATCTCTGAAAGGAACAGAGTTGATGACACAGCAAAGAAAGGATGAGCAGTTGGTGAGAAGTCTTCATTCTGATGCTCAAAGGCCATTGGAAGTGTTCGGATCGCGGTTCAAGGGGCAGGGCAGGATGGACCCAATGGACCTGTCTGCCCCTTAGGCCTGGGTCATTGTCACTAGGAGTCAACTGTTGATTGCTTCCTTTTCCACTAAGGCCAGGTTCCAGCTGGCACTGTAGGAAACTTTCACAAGAGCTGACTCTAATTGGCAAAACTAGACAAAACCCACTCTCCCCACCACATTCGCACACTCATGCATTCCACAGTGAAAGTTCTCAAAATCTAAAGAGGTTACTGTGCTTATGCCTTCATATCCAAGAGGCATAGAGACCATCCCCCTGCATCCTGCCATGCACTTCCACCCTTGTCTGACGGTGTAGGATCAAAAGTTGCTATGACATCACCTTTGGAAAGTGACAGCTTACACGATAACCCAGAAGTAATTTGCATGAAAGCATTTTCAAAGGCTACAGTTACATTCAGAGATTTGTATCTTGTATTTTTTTTAATTAAAAAATTTTTTTTCAGTTGCACCCTGCAGCATGTGGGACCTAAGTTTCCTGACCAGGGATCAAACCTGTGCCCCCTGCATTGGGAGGCAGAGTCTTAACCACTGGACTGCTGTGACAGTCCCTGTATTGGTATTTCTATCAGTAAATGAAAGTTTTAAAAATGGATATGGTTGTGTAAATGTGTTCAATTTAACTTAGGGAACAAGTGGATTTTTCTCCAAAGGAAAATCAGAGCGAGAACACTAATGGGGTAATTCTGTACCTTGTATAAAGAGGCAGGATTTTAAGTACGTCAGACTGCATAATTCACCTTAAAGTCATTTGAAGTGATTTTCTTTAAGGAGGCGACAACCAGGATTTGCCATGTCCAAAGGGCAGAGTGGCTGCCCTTGTAATTTCTAGCAGTCAGCTCCACGTTCCCTGTTACAATGCAGAGAGAGTGCCTGCTGCATGGGCTGATTTCTCACTAAACCATGACCAAATGCCTGTAGCATTGACATGATTATTTTTTTGTTACTATCAAGCTCCCAAAAGACAATTTTTAAAGATCACCCTTATCTATGTCTTAGATTCCATGTGTCAAATTGCAGTAATTTCTTAGTTTAGTGCAAAATAGTCATTGCTTAAAAATAACACCAGAGTGTTTTTTTTTCCCCCTTCTGAGCAATCAGTAAACTTCAAATAGCCACTGGTGAGTAGTAGCTTTCCTCCCCCTCTTCCTGTCAGATTAGGGAAAAAAAAAAAAACACCAAAATCTTCAACTAGCATGAAATATGACAACTGCATTTAAATTCAAGCCAAGAGAAAAGTCCAGATTGTATATTTTATTCTGCCCAGGGCTAAGAAAAATACTTTAGCAAATAAATGTCCCCTATAAATAGAGCAGTTTTTCTTTCTTTTCTATTAGCCTACCTTCTTGGGGAAGATTTCTTCCTTAAAGTTAGAGTATATTAAAAGGAAGCAGGGGACAGGATATTTTTCAAAGGAGATCATGCTAGTGAAATGACACAACTCTGTGTAGCACTGCACTGCTTTGAAGCTACCTAGAACATAAGAAGTCTCTCTCTCACTCCAGGTTCTGAAATCCCAAAGCCAAGGATCTTAAGCAATCCCTTATTCTAGCAGCAACTGACGAGTTATGTTTCTAGCTGCTCCCAGAATTCCTTGTTGCAATCCTGTACCATCTCCCCTTCCTGGAAAATGTTTTCCATTGGTCACCCACAACAATCTAGACAAGGATTCAGATTTAAGGAATTGCTGCAAGAACTCCATGGTGACTGAGATGTTTTTCAGTCTTGTAGTGCCCAGCACCACAAGGAAGTGAGCCGAGGGCAGACACTGTCCCTGAGGGCAGGGATAATCCTTGTACTGGTATTTAGGGACTATCAAGGCATGACCAGCAGGGAGACTGGGAAGTGGCCCTGTTGGTCTCAGAGGGAGGAGAGCCTTGGTCACCCAGAGAGGGAGGGCAGGAATGGCAGGACCCTGGTTGATGAGACTTTCTGAGAGTCTCCTGTACATGCATATGTGCTAAGTCTCTTCAGTCATGTCCCCATGGACTCTTTGTGACCCCATGGACTATAGCCTGTCAGGCTCCTTTGTCCATGGGATTTTCCAGACAAGAATACTGGAGTGGGTTGTCATGTCCTTCTCCAGGGGATCTTCCCGATGCAGGGAATCAAACCCCGGTCTCCTGCATTGCAGACAGATTCTTTATCCTCTGAGCCAGTAGGGAAGTCTGTGCAGAAAATCACCCAAGATGGTGTGAAAATGCAGCTGTAATTCCCCAGGTCTGGTATAATCTGCATTTCTGGCTGCTTCCTGGTGATGCTGATGCTGCTGGCTCTTGGACCCTCTTGGGGAAGTAGGAGAGGACTGCAATGTGGGCCCATCACCTGGGAGCTTGTTAGAAATGCAGATTTCCGAGCCCCGCCCAGACTGAGGGGTCTGGAGTTTCTGGTTGTGGGCCCAGGTCTCAGAGTCTACAACTTGCCGGAGGGACTCTCATGGACACTGAGGACTGAGGAACTGCCCTGGGGCCACACCATTCAGAGGGATCCTGGATGGGCAGCATTTCTGTTACCCAGAAGCTTAGCAGGAATGGATGTCTCAGGCTCCACCCCAGACACTCTGGATCAGAGTCTGCATTTTATTTAATAACAAGATCCTCTGGTGACTGGTCTGCTCCTCAGAAATGGGAGCTTCAGGAAAGCTCCCACAACCCCTGAGTTCAGGGTGGGGACCCACTTGAGCCTGAGGTGGGGATGCAGCCTGCTTGTGTCAGCCTGCTTCAGCCTTGACTCCAGGTCCGTCGAGATGGCCTCCTGCCAGCACCCAGGCTGCTCAGAACTGAGCCTCCCTGCCGGGCAAAACCAGGTCCCAGAGGGTCACCTGCACGCTTGGCCACGTGCCTCACCCGCCACAGCCCACGGGCACTGGCATCCAGGTAACCAGGCTACCAGGCCACAGGCCACGAGGCCACCAGATTGCCAAGCCAACAGGCCACCAGACCACAGGCCACCAAGACCCCCAAAGCCACCAAGCCAACAGGCCACAAGCCCACCAAGTACCAGACCACAAGCCACCAGGACTTTCACTCAATATGCTTTTTCTCCTTTTTTTTTCCTAGTTGGAAGAATAATATATGTCTATTGTGGGAAATATAAAGTGAAAAGAAAACACAGCCCCCCACAACCCCATCACCAGCGAGAACCACTCCATTTCAGTGCATTTTCTTCTGGCCTGTTTTTTTCCTACGCATTCTTAGAATTCCACTTTTTCACTAAGTATTGTTTTAGGCCTTAAAAGTGCCTGATAGACATAATTTTAATGCCTATAAATACTCTATTGAAATAACAAAAATTAATAACATTTTATACCAACGTTAGACATTTGGGTCACTTAAAAATGCTTTTCCTCTATGTGCAAAGAAGATCTTTATTTCTTATTTCCCTTGGATGGAGCCCTAAAAGTATAATTACAGTAATTACTGAGCCGTGCTGGTTCAATACCTGTGAGGCTGTTGTTATCTGTTGCCACTTTACTTTTCACAAGGTTTTGAACAACTGGAATGCTCCTAGATCAGGGCGCCCATCTCGTGGCACCCTCCCAGTTTCGAGTACCACTGTCTGTGGGATTTTTACTGATATTTGCTGGTGTGATGAAATGCAGCCTGTCTATCCGTTCCTGTTCTCTACAGTGGTGAACCAGCCCCTTGCTGCACAGTGAGGCCTGGTGGGCTTTGCATAACACCAGGACAGCTTTACTTTCTCCCTGCATCTGCCCTTCAACCCTCCTCTGCTCTGGGAAGCCAGCCTTCTCCTCGAGGGTCTCCTCAACCATCCAGAACAGGCAGGGCAGGGACTGCTGCCCCCAGGCCAGGCCAGCCAAGCCAGGCCCACACCTACTGCTCCTCTCCAGCTGGGCTTGGACGCAGGCTCTTAGGCCATGCAGCCATCTGTGGCCCACAGTGCAGCCCTCCCTTCTCTGGCCCCCTTGCTCCCCTAAGAGGGTCTGAGAGCCAGCAGCTTCAGCATCACCTGGGAGCTGGCTGGAGATGCAAATAACCAGGCCAGGGGAGTGTAAGTGATGCTCTCGGCAAATTAGGAGGCGTCTTTCCTCCCGGCAACATAGCGGGGTGTGCTGGGCTTGGTGAGGGAACAGGGCTTTCAGCCCCCACTTACCTCCCGGCCACGTGTCAGCCTGCAGCACTCAGGGCAGTCCAGAGGGTCAAGCTCTCCGAGGGTTCTTCCTGAGACCTCCTCCATCTCCCCGTCACCAGCAAGTTCTCTGTAGGATTCCTTTCCTCTCAACATGGCGCCAGCTCTCACCCTGCGGAGAGGGTTGAGCTAAGGGCTGCACGACCACAGGTTTTCCTCGTCTCATCCTAAATCTGGACCCTCCAGCTGGCGCTGTCTCTGAACGCCTCCCTCACCTACCTCCTCCCTCCTCTCACCTGATGCTCATGGCCCCAGAGCTGGACCAGCCCACATCTCGTGGGAAAGAAGTAGCTGCTATCGCGAGAGGTGTGCAGGTCTCTACTCTGAGCCCAGGAAGAAGGACGAGAAGGATGGAGTAGGAATGCTGGCTTAGCGAGAAGAGAATCCACTTGCCTTGAAGTGACAACTGGAGAAATGGAGAAGCTGTGGGCCACGGGGTCTAAATGACCATCACCCAGGAGAAGAAGTCAGGGGCGGCTCCTTCCGGGGATAAAGATCATTAGGAATAAACAGAAGTGACAGTCAGGGTTCAACACTCTGCTGCTCTCATCCCAAAATGTGAGAGGTGTGTTGCTCAGACCCCAACAAGGGCCTAATAGTGGTGATGTCTGTTCTATTGCCGTGAGGAGCTAAAAGCGGTACAGAAAATTGTTAGGGTCATGCTTTTGTTCTGTACTTTAGTTTCTAAATGGAGCTCCATGCTGTTTATAAGCATCATCAAAAGTGATTAGTCTTCTGTGTAGATCCTGGAAGAGGGGGTGGGGGTGCATGGCTGTGGTGTGGGACAAATGAGGGGGAAGCTTCCTGGATGGAACAGAGTACCTCCCATCTCTAAGCCACGGGGAGTGTGTGCTCGGTTTCAGCTTCTTCCCCAAATGACATCAGGTTTTTATGTTGATGGGCATATCAGAAGGCTATGGCGGGGGCGGGGTGGTGGTCACTGCACAAACTTCCTTTACATCAGACATAAACAGCTCACTCAAATGTGAAATATAAACTCAGGTTCAACAGAAGACCCCAGAGCCATTCCCACTGATGGATGGAGTCTAAAAAACAATACACAACTAAGAAACTCAACGGGAAGTAGGTACAGAGACTGGGTTGCTTGCTTTGGTCGCTGCATGCAAATTTCTTTCTTTAGAGGAAGCAGCCTTCAAGCAAATAAATACTTGAATAAACTAATGAGAAGAGAATTACAAGCCCTCTTAGTGGCTGGGTCATATCACAACAGGCTTCCACAGAGCCAGATTTCCTCCTTAAACCAGCATCCAGCGCAAAGAAATCAACATTCTGAGTGATCGTTATTTTTACCCAAAGGAGTTTTCCTCATAGTTATGTCACTCTCCCCCAACCCCCAATTTCTCCACACAGTCCAGATAGGTATGTCTCATTTATGTTTTACACATTATCAGGTTTACACTTGACAATGCTTGCATGCATGTGTGCTAAGTCACTTCAGTCGTGTTTGACTCTGCAACACCATAGACTGTAGCCCACCAGGCTCCTCTGTCCATGGAAGTTTCCAGGCAAGAATACTGGAGTAGGTTGCCGTGCCCTCCTCCAGGGGATCTTCCTGACCCAGGGATCGAGCCCGTGACTCTGCATTGGCAGGCGGGTTCTTTACCACTAGCGCCACCTGGGAAGCCCCCAAAATGCTTGACAATCATATAATTCTCTTCACCAACGAGTGACACTGTGTAACACAGAATCATATTAGAACACGGTTAACATGTAAAAGATTTGTAGATCACTAAGTGGCACTAGTGGTAAAGAACCTGCCTCCTAACGCAGGAGACGTAAGAGACTTGGGTTCAATCCCTGGGTCAGGAAGAGCCCCCGGAGGAGGGCATGGCAACCCACTCCAGTTTTCTTGCCTGGAGAATCCTATGGAGAAGTCTGGTGGGCTTAAGTCCATAGGGTTGCAAAGATCTGGACACAACTGAAGTGCTTAGCTCACATGTAGCGAAGACCAGCATCACTGAAAGGTGTTGACTAGGTTCTGCACAGAGGTGTTCGGGTGGCCTTTTATGAAATGCACAAAACCATGGGAGGAAGGTCAAGCTGACTCCCACCCCATCCTGAGAGGTGAGCCTACATTCACCCACACCAGGGTAAGTCAAAAGACTTCTGATCTGCAGACCCATGTGAATTTGGACAGAGAACGGAAAGTGGGGGGTAACCCCTAACAGCACAGCTCCCTGTGGTGACACCAGCCACAGTTCTGCTGCACTGCATGGGTTGGGGGGACTGTGACAAGGCTCCCTGTGACAGAGAGGACCAGAACTCCAGCCCCATTAGACATGTGGCCAAACTTTACCTGTGCGACATAAAAATCTGCATCACAGCAGGACCCAAGGAAGTGGGTGACAAGACTCCCAGGGGGAAAGTGACACATCAGAGGTGACATGCATTTCCAATCTGGCCAGGTTTCATTCACATCCCAGAGGTCTTACACACAACATCTTAAGATTGTCCAGACGCCAACAGAAGGTTTGAAGCATGGTGTCACTCTGGACCCTGGAGTAGGCAAGGTACATTTTCCATCCCTACAACACATCACTCCCAGGGAGGGAATCACTGATCTGGGGGTGTCACTTAGCCTCCAAGGTAATTCCCTCTGTGGTCGACCATGCTATTGTAAATCACCCTGGATGTTGTCATGTGATTCCTCTTTTTTAACTTAAATTTTGCTTTCTTGAAAGTTCTACTCCTTGGCCCAAATGAATCAACCCAAAATATAGGTCTCCTTTTCTTCTGTTCAATTGTTTTCAAAATCTTTGAGGATAGCCATAAAATTTAAATATTTTCAAGTTTAACACATGGAGTTTCCCCAACTTTTCTTCCCATGGCATGGGTTCTGTGTACACTTTACAATCAGACAGTTTGAGTTTGAAGGCCTTGGGCCAATTACAAAGTCTCTCTGAGCCCAACATTTCTGTTTTGTAAAGTGGGGCTAATGCTGTATTGATTATTATTATTTTGTTGTTGTTGCATAATGTCATGGGTGAAAAAGATTTTATTTCATTTATTTTTTACTTTTTGGCCATGCCATGTAGCATACAGAATCTTAATTCTTCCACCAGGGATGGAACCTATGCCCCCTGCACTGGAAGCATTGAGTTGTAACCAGTGGACTGCCAGGGAGTCTCCAAAAAGCATTTATTTAAGCTTGTGATTCTGGTGGGTGGTTCTTCTGGTTTAGACAGAGTTGGCAAGTCTCCACTGGGCTTGTACCTGTGTGTGAGGACAGTGGGCAGGCTGGCTGCAGGCTGGCTGGTCCAAGGTAGCCACATTCAAGTCTGACACTTGGACATAATGGGGTGACTAGGCTCCATGTCTCCTAGGCTGGCCTGGTGATGATGTTTCAAGAAGCCCAGTGTGCACACCTTTCCAAGTCTCTGCCTATATCCCACCTGTTCACATTCACCAGAGTAAGTCCCATGGTCAGCCAGACCTCAGGGGCTGGGGCCTGGACCTGCTTTACAGGAAGGCTGGAGAATTGAGGCTATCTACAATCTGCCGCAAGCATCAACCATAAAGTGATGGCAGGAGAATTCAACGAGAGAAAAAATGCAAATGGCGAGACACAGCCTGGCACACGTGTATCCTGGTCTTCCTCACCCATGACACTTCACAGGCTGTTCACTGAGGACGGCAGACACCTTCTCCACAGAACCTACGTGTCAGGATGACGATGGGATTAATCAGATTTTAAAATTGCCTGGTAAGAGTCAATTAGTTCTTTAGAGACACAGAGGATGTAAATTGAAGGTGTTATTACATGATTATGGCTTTCTCATCCCGGCTGGGGCTGTGAAATCAAGACAATCAAATATTATAGGCTTTCTGTCCTATTTTTACAATCAGAGTACTGGATAATAAATTTAAATGGAGAGACAGAAAAGTGAGATGACTTCTTTCCTGCCAACTGTATCAGTTGAGAATTCAGGTCTGAGAATTTTGAGAACTGTGCATCTTTTGTTCTGGGGAGAGAATTGAGATTCAAGGGTTTCTGCAAAGGTGGTAAAAAATAAACCATTTATGGAGCTCAGCCCTGCTTGCAAATCTTTATTGAATGGAACTTAATGGCGACCAGTTTTAGCCGAACTAAAAATTTTTTCCCTCTTTCCATCATGTCTAAGTACATATCTTTCTTTTTCTCATCTATTTCAAAACATGATTTAAAAATATTGAAGTAATATTTCTTTTTCCCTTTAAAGATGCTTGTTCCAAGCTGAGAAACTCAGGTTCACCCCACAGCCTCCAGCATTTAATCTATAATTTTGTAGGTTACACTCATTTGCAGATTTTAGAAAGTGCCTTTTATTCTTCTCTAAGTGTTAAAGCAATTTAGATTAATGGGCCTCGGACTCTTTGATACCCATTTTTAAAGCATTTCAAAATGTGTAGAAGATGGTACCCTTTCATATGTGATAAGTAAAAATCTTGGCAGATTAAAGACTTTTTTTTCCCTTTTTGTTTTTGCACACAAAAGAAATCTTTGGAGCTGCAGCTATAACTGTGGAATTCCGTGTGGTGATTTTCTTCTTTTGGGAAGGCTGCCCTTTGCAGCTGCTCACAGGAGGTGGGGAAAGAGACAGCATGGGACCAGCTCCGTAGAAAGGGGACAAGCAGGCCGAGGCCACTGGTTCTGGGAGCCATCCCATGCTCTGTTCTGGATGGTCACAATTTGCATCCGAAACCAGATGTTTACAGAGACATATTCCATCTCATACTCCTTGCATCAATGCAGGATGACTCCACGAGGATCAAGGTTCTCTAACAAAGAGAGAGCCAGTTCCCATGGAGGGGAATTGGTTGATGGAGGCCCCGAGGGATGCAGTGATGGCTGAGAGGCAGGCCCTCTGTGCAGCCACGTCAGCTGGGAGCCTTGGAGTAGAAGAGATGCCCACAGCTTCCGTTTGCTTCTCTGATTAAGGACTGTCATATCCTAGGTCCCCACTGTGCTTGAAGGGGGCCCCCGGGAGACCTGGGTGACTCCTGGCCCAGTTCATCTTCCTGAGCCTCTCTGTCTGAGTCTCTGTGTATGTATCTCCATCTGGCAGGAAGGATGATTAAGGGCAAGGGCAAAAAACGGTGAAGGAGTTGCAGACTGTTTTACTGCACCCAGTCACAGACTCATGCTTTTTCTTCTCTTTGAGACAAATAGCAGGATGCAGTGGACCGTGATTTGGCGCCCTGTCTTGTGTTAGTCAGTTAGTCGTGTCTGACTCTCTGCGACCCCATGGACTGTAGCCCGCCAGGCTCCTCTGTCCATGGAATTCTCCAGGCAAGTATACGGGAGCCATTCCCTCCTCCAGGGGATCTTTCCAACCCAGGGATCGAGCTCAGGTCAATTTGGTGCCTATGAGAGCAGAAACGCCCCAGCCAGACACCCAGACACCCCCAGGAGCAGAGACTGAGGGCCACCTGCTGGGACAGGACCATGTCCACTCCGCTGAGCTCAGTGCCTGGGGCACCCCTGCCTCGGCTTCATGGTGGGGTGGACAGAGTCGTGGCATTTCAGAGTCAGGAAGGGTCCCTCCAGAGATTCCTGACGGTGACACTACTGAGGACACATCTCATTGCTTCTCCCTCTGAGGACATCAGGTTTTGGGAAGCTTTGTTTATCACATGGCACTGAGTTATGTTAGAACCAAAGACCCTCCCAGAACCTCCAAGAAGCTGAAAATCATTCTAATACATCTCATTTTGCTGGAAGGTTTTTAAAATTTTAAAATACAAGGTAAATTTTTTCCTTTTATATTCATCCAGAAAATATGAAGGATTCTGGGCAGTTGAAGTAACAGCAGCTTCACACATCCGGATCTTCCAGTATGTCCTCCCCAAGCCAGAGGCAGACAACAAGAAGGGCAAATGGAACCCAGCTGCCAGCAGAGAGGGACAACGGAATGCCTGGGCTTTAAATAAGGCTTTGAGGGACTTTCCTGGTGTCCACTGGTTAAGAGTTTGCCTTCCAAAGCAGGGGGATGTGGGTTCAATCACTGGTCGGGGAATTAAGATCCCATATACCTTAAGACCAAAAAAAAAAAAAAGAAATCCCACAAAAACAAAGCACAAATGACTTTGAGTAGCAAAATAAACACCCAGCCTCTGTAGCCTGTTTCCACATCCCGCCTCAAGACTCTTGAAGGCAGGAGTAGCCTGGGATAAACTGAGTGGATGACAATCTGGGAGCCTAGTGGTAGGACCCAAAGTGAAGTCGCTCAGTTGTGTCCGACTCTTTGAGACTCCATGGACTGCAGCTTACCAGGCTCCTCTGTCTGTGGGATTTTCCAGGCAAGAGTACTGGAGTGGGTTGCCGTTTCCTTCTCCAGGGGATCTTCCCGACCCAGGGATTGAACCTGAGTCTCCCGCACTGTAGGCAGACTCTTTACCCTCTGAGCCACCAGGGAAGTCACCTAAAAGCTCTGAGGTACAAACATGCCCCGGGAGTGAATGTGACTGGAAGGGGCAGTCTTCAAAGGCGAGAGAGAAGTTCTTTTCAGGGGAGAAGTTCTAAAGGAAGGAAGAGGCACACTTTGGAGGACAGGCAGGGTGGAAGGAAGAAGCCCAAGAAGTCTATGGGCTCTGAAGGGCAGGAAAGAGGCAAAACATTCACACAATCCCTTACTCAAACCCATCCAGAAAAACTATTCATTACAGAAGCCACAGTTCCCCACGCTGACAGGAGAGGTGCTCTTGAATGAGGAAATCTTTTTCTTTTTTTGGCTGCACTTCAAGGCACGTTGGATCTGTTTCCTGCGTGTGTGCTCAGTCGTGTCTGACTCTTTGCGATCCTATGGACTCTAGCCTGTCAGGTTCCTCTGTCTGTGGGATTCTCCAGGCAAGAATATTGGAGTGGGTTGTCATTTCCTTCTCCAGGGGATCTTGCCCATCCAGGGATCAAACTTGCGTTGCTTGCATCTCCTGCATTGGCAGGCAGATTCTTTACCACTGAGCCACTTGGGAAGCCTTTAGTTTCCTGAGCAGGGATCAAACACAGGTCCCTGCATTAGGAGCGCAGAGTCTTAACCACTGGACCACCAGAGAAGTCCGTAGGGCTAACGAGGAATCTTTAAGCCACTCAGGACAATGAATAGGGAAACAGACTAAATATATGCAAAACTACCATAACATAAAGAAGTCCTCAGCTGCTAAAAATCTGCTTCCACCAAATGACCCCAAAGCAGAAGATAACTGTAACATCATCCTCAGCACTGAACTAAATGTCATCAAGCATTTTAGGATCTATGATACCACTCTGAATCAGAAGTTCCAAAGTCAAAGCCAGAATCAGGCAGACACAGGAAGAAATGAAGAGTTGATTGATCTCCAGAAAAAAAAGGACGAAAAAGACAAAATGACCTCAGAAATGAAAAATGAGTTGCAAGGGGAGAAAGATGCCCATGCATATTCAATAAGGTGCATGGAAGAAAGGTGGGGACATTGCCTGAAGAAGAAAAACGGATGTACAGAAAAGAACAAAAAGGCTCGGAGAGAAAGCCATCGAAAGGCAAGTGTGGCAAACAAAAACCAACAGACATCATCAGAAACCATGACAAAGAAAAACAAAACAACGGAAAAAACCTAATATTTAAATTAGAATGTGAGGAAACCTGCCAGGAGCAAGAGGAAACCTGAATCTGCATATTGAAGGAACTCAGTCCCTGGGGGAATTGACCAAGAACAGCAAACTCCAAGACACATCTGGTGAAATTACTGGAATTTAAAGACAAAGGAGAGCTTCCCAGTGGCACTAGTGGTAGAGAACTCGCCTGCAATACAGGAGACGTAATGAAACGTGGGTTTGCTCCCTGGGTCAGGAAGATCCCCTGGAGGAGGGCCTGGCAACCCATTCCAGTGTTCTTGCCTGGAAAATCCCGTGGAT
>NW_011495015.1:2577156-2582154 GCF_000754665.1 Bison bison bison
AGCGACGTCACTTTCACTTTTCATCTTCATGCACTGGAGAAGGAAATGGCAATCCACTCCAGTGTTCTTGCCTGGAGAATCCCAGGGACGGGGGAGCCTGGTGGGCTGCCGTCTATGGGGTCGCACAGAGTTGGATACGACTGAGGCGACTTAGCAGCAGCAGCAGCAGCAGCCAATGCAGGAGACATGGATTCCATCCCTGTTTGGGGAAGATCCCACATGCTGTGGAGCAGCTAAGCCTATCGGCTGTAACTATTGAGCCTGTGCTCTAGAGCCCAGAAGCCGCAACTACTGAGCCTGTGCGCCCTAGAGCCCAGGCTCCACAACGAGAGAAGCCCCCACAATGAGAAGCTGGAGCACCGCAATGAAGAGCCGCTCTCGCTTGCTGCAACTAGAGAAAAGACCGCGTAGCACTGAAGACCTAGCATAGCCATAAATAAATAAATAAAATTATATTTAAAAAATAGAGAGAAAGGAAAAAATAAAATCCTCAAGGCTTCCAAGCCGAAGGATCGAGTAATTTAAAAGGGCAAGAAATGTAAGAATTGCATCATTGTTCCTAAAAAACGACATAGCCTTAAGGCTGTTATTTTCAGAAAAAGTTGTGGAATGTAGGAATCAACGATTTTATATCAAGCCAAGCCATTCTTTACGTATGAAGTTTACAAAAAAGAGAATTTTAAATAAACAAGCATGTAGCAAATCCTCTGTCTAAGGAATGGACCACAGGATAAACTGTATCAGTCAAGAATTAAGGGGAGAGGGAAATCTAGAAACCTGCATGTGTTGTTTACTAGCAGATGACATATACAAAAGGTATTTGAAGAACATCCAAAACTTGTATTTTTTTGTAGACTAGCTAGCAGGTCTAATATTTAAAAAGGTACTTCAGCTAAAGGCAAGCTTACTTTTCCTACTTCAAACTACCTTGATTGTAAAGTATATGAACTGTAATTTTAAAATTTATACTGCCACATGATTGTAAATTTCAGTTGTCTTAAGTTAGGTGAAAAGTTATTTATGCTGGATATGGGTCAAAATGACTATTATTTGCAAAAAATATATATATATATAAAAATAACAGGAAGAAAGGGCTGCATAATGAGATACTGTAAGACTCAGACACTGGTTGGAAATGATCTTCAAGTTTCAGTTTCTCAGAAAGAATGAATGAAATGAAATATAGCAGAATGTTAACCCATATAAAAATAAAGTGTACCCAAATATTGTAAAAGAGAAAGAACTAAGGGGAGAGTGTCAGGATTGGTAAACAGACGGAGATTTAAGGAGATGCTCTATTGCTCTCAGGGGCACAGCAGCTCGGTGTCTTTCCCCCAGACCTTGCCCTGTGCCTCTCTTTCATCTCATTGCTCCTGAGTTAATCCTCTCACAACAAACCCGCAATCTAATCGCTTCTGTGATCCAGCAAGTAGCCAACTTCCTTGGCCTCCTGCCAGGAGATTACCAGGTGGAATGCATCAAATCCCACAGGACGTCACAGTGCTGAGGTCAGGTCTTTCATCTCCAGCCACAACTCCTGACCCACAACCCAGAGGACTGCATCCAAAATCCAGCCCAGAAAACCCTATATTCAACCTGAGGCAGTGCTGGAAAATGATGATGCAAAAACTGCAGAACTCACAGGAGAGGCTTACCCCTTTAGGAGGTGAAGGGGGCCTCAGAGGCAGCCTGGTATAATGTCAAAGAGAGCCATAGCATCCTCCGAGAATTTGTCTCTCCCTAGCCCATCTCCCCCCAGGGCTTCCCTGGTGGCTCAGATAGTAAAGAATCTGCCTGCAATGTGGGAAACCTCGGTTCAATCCCTGGGTTGGGAAAATCCCCTGGAGAAGGGAATGGCTACCCTCTCCAGCATTCTTGCCTGGGAAATCCCATGGACAGAGGAGGGTAGCGGGCTACAGTCCATGGGGTCGCAAAGAGCCAGACATGACTGAGCGACTACAAGACGCTTTAAAGATTCTGATTTTCAATGAATTAAAGCAAATTAAAGGTTAAAAAAAAAACACACCCCAAACAAAAAACCCCAGTTATGGCCTTCAAAAAAAAAAAAAAACAAACAAAATAGAAAGAAAGAACTGAAGGGAAAAACTTCAATGAGAGGACTTATAGTAAAGCAACTTAATATATATAAATGTAGATTCATGAATACAGAAAAGTCACAACAAGGGTGGAAGAATAATATTTTATGTGCTACATGTTATTTATATATATATGGGCTTCCCCAGTGGCTCTGCCTGGAATATAAGAGATGTGGTTTGATCCCTGGGTTGGGAAGAGTGGCTACCCACCCCAATATTCTTGCCTGGGAAATCCCAGGGACAGAGAAGCCTTGTGGGTTGCAGTCCATAGGGTTTGCAAAGAGTCAGACACGACTGAAGCAGCTGAGCACACATGTACATTGCTATATATTATCACGAAGGAGACATAATTCAATCAGAAGTGGAAGGAGAAAGGAGCAGCAAAGAAGAAAGCAAAATAACCTCACTGATTGCTGTCTAGGCAATTAGCGGGAGACAAAGTGAAAGATAAATAAAATAATTGGAGACTGGGGACAATTAAAAAGGTGTGAGTTACAAAGGTAAGCTCTAGAATAGACTATAAACCTTCCTAAATAGCAAAAGAAGATGAAAAACTAAAGCAACAAAGAAAACACATCACAGAAAAAGAAACATAGCCCCTTCCACATAATGTGGTCATTTGAACATAAAGTAATTTGAAATTATTAAATTTCAGACTTCTAAACACAGACTTCTCACCTTTGGAACAAATACTAACACACCCCTGGCTCTTGAATAGTACAACTGAGCAATATAGCAAGAATACTGGAGTGGGTAGCCCTTCTCTTCTCCAGGGGATCTGCCCGACCAAGGGCTGAACCTGTGTCTCCTGTGTTGCAGGCAGATTATTTACTGTCTGAGACACCAGGGAAGCATAGATATGCCAGTTCTATTTTAATTCATACATTGAACACAATCCCAATAAAAATACCAACCAATTTTTAAAACTCAGACAACCTGATACCAAGCGTCATTTATTCATTCAGCCCTGGGTGTTCTTTGGAAGGAATGATGCTAAAGCTGAAACTCCAGTACTTTGGCCACCTCATGCGAAGAGTTGACTCATTGGAAAAGACTCTGATGCTGGGAGGGATTGGGGGCAGGAGGAGAAGGGGACGACAGAGGATGAGATGGCTGGGTGGCATCACTGACTCGATGGACGTGAGTCTGAGTGAACTCCGGGAGTTGGTGATGGACAGAGAGGCCTGGCGTGCTGCAATTCATGGGGTCGCAGAGTCGGACACGACTGAGCGACTGAATTGACTGAACCGATGGGTTTATTTATTGACTCCAGTGCAGATTTACTATGAAACTCATGAAATAAAACCCTGGGGGGTGGTGGCCCCCTTGCTTGCATGGGCCCCTTCCAAGGCCCCTTCTGTATCCCTAGGTTGCATTCTTTTTCTTCAAGTGGATCCCCCCAAATAGCACAATAACTGTCGCTGTCTGCAGAGGGGGACAGAGGCCTGGGGAGACCAAGTAGCTACTGAAGGTCACCCGATGAGTGGCTCAACCAGAGTTCAACCTGGCGCTCTCCCCCTCTCCCCGCAACCACCTCCCAGTCTTTGAGCAACCCACACTTAGGACTCCTGCACAGTTGGCTGTGTCACTGCCGTTATGTTAAAACTGTCCCAGCAGTTCATTCATCTTACACCACAACACACTGCCGCCACGTGACAAAAAGCGAAACAGGGTCTCTGTGCCTCTGTAGTTGGGCTATTTACTGGTTTGATTGAGATTTAATGAGTGGACATAAAAAGTAGTTTCAGTATCTATACGTCATCAGGTAATATATATTCAAAACAGGATATTCAAAAATTAAACATCTGCTCAGATACATTAATTTGGGTGGGAACATTATCGCCTCATTATGACAGAAACTGACTGACAAAACCCATCACTCTATATTTACATCACTCTGCTTTTCAGTTCTGGGCAGCAGACTTCCCCGTAGGGAGGAGTGCTTCATGTGGCGTCTGGTGGCTAAAACGTTATTAACCACAAGGAAGATAGGAGTTGGAGCAGGGCCTTGGGTACAGTGATCAAGTTATGGGTAAATTCTATGCTTGTTGATGGGAAAATTTATATTGGCAGCCATCCTTCCTGGTTGCCATGGTGAGGTGTTTCCTACTCTCACCAGTGGAAGCCCTGCTTTCTCCCACTAACCGCCCCGCCCCCCGCCCACTGTCGTTAACCCCGTCCCTGCCGACCCCCTCCGCCACACACACACCAAGGAACTGGACTCTCAACCACATCAGTGATGCTGTGGCCTCTGGGTGACACAGCGTATGCAACTGTCATGATTCCAGCAAAGCAGGTGATTTTACAACTTAGTTGGGCCACAGAGCCCCCCGCCGCTGCAGCAGGGCTAGGCCTCCTACAGGGAACACCAGCCGTAGAGTGTGGCAAGAGGAAGCTGTGGGCTGTTCTCTCCTTCCTGGGAAGGAAACCTGAGCACAGAGAAGCAGGGAAGTAGGTCTTGAACCTCTTTCACTGTGGAGACCACACTTCCCCCAAGAAGACGGACTTTAACACCTTCCTCTACAGAACAGGAAGGCCCAGACGTCTGTTCCCACAGAAAGGATGTGGGATGTCCAGTCCAGACTTCGAAGGGCCAGGTCCGGCAGGAGAGGCAGCAAACTTCCTATTTCTACACTTAAGCTGGGGGAGAGATGCGTTTGAGTCAATGCTTTATATTTCTATCTATATTGGATATATCTACTATCTCTCTCTTTACAGCTGTACATCTAATATAGGCCACAGAGGATGAGATGGTTGGATGGCATCACTGACTTGATGGACATGAGTTTGAGAAAACTCTGGGAGACAGTGAACAGGGAAGCTTGGCATGCTGCAGTCCATGGGATCACAAAGAGTTAGACACGACTGATCAACTATTTTTTTTTTTAATATAAAGAGACAA
>NW_011495015.1:2582254-2620308 GCF_000754665.1 Bison bison bison
GACAGATTGTAACTTAATGAGACTCACAATCAATGATAAAAAGACACTTGGGTGCCTGTTATGTGCCAAGTATCCTACTAGGCTCCATGGGAAGTTAAAACTGAGGTCAATATGCTCCCAGTGCTTTTTTTTTTTTTAAGTTGAAGTATAACTGGCATAAAATATTATAGTAGTTTCGGGTGTACCACCTAGTGATTCAACACTTATATACATCATGAGCTGATCACCACAATGAGTCCAGTTATCATCTATCACCATTTAACACTATTACAATATTATGGACTTTATTTCCTATTCTGTATATGACATCCCCGTGACTTACTTATTTTATAACTGGCAGTTTGTGTCTGTGAATCCCCTTCACCTATTTAGCCCAACCCTCCACCCTGCCCTCTCTAGCAACCACCAGCTTGTTCTCTGTATCTATGAATCTATTTCTGTTTTGATGCTATGTAAATTTTCTCACAACAGCCACAACAAAAAACTCTTTGAGTTTCTGACTTTTTTTAAGCTGAAGTCAAAAATGTCCTATTCTGTGTTGGACAACAAACTTAGCTCTGAGCTTTGCAGCCGCCAAGTCTAAGGCACTTTTCCTTGGAGAGTGAGGGGCTTACCTGACTTACAAAGCACAACACTTAGCTCTAATGGCCACTTAAGTACTGACAATTAAAACCAATACCCATTACACGGTCATTTAAATGTGTGACAATTTGCTAACGCTTTTATAACCTAATGGGATTGGAAAGAGAAGGTGAATTATGTTTAAACCAATGTACATAATTGAAAATGAGGGTAATATCTGATAAATTAGTGTTTTACAAAATAGATGGAGATGCTAAGATAGCATGAAGAAGGGAGGGGACTTCGGCAGATGGACACAGCATGCCTGTGTGCTCAGTCACTCGGTGGCCTCTGACTCTCCATGACTCTGTGGACTATAGCCTTTCAGGCTCCTCTGTCCATGGGCTTCTCCAGGCAAGCATACTGGAGTGGGTTGCCATGCTCTCTTCCAGGGGATCTTCCTCATGCATGTCTCCTGTGGCTCCTGCACTGGCACGTGGATTCTTTACTACTGCATCACCTGGGAAGCCTCGATGGACACAGACCCCTCGCTAAATCAGCAGGTGATGGGAAACCCAGTGTCCTGCCCCAGGCTGGGCTGGGGAGCCAGCTCTTGGGTCATGCACACCCCAAACCCAGTCAGTTTCTAGTGCTGGGACAACCTCTCTTCAGCCCAGGGAAGGCTGCCACCAGTTTCTGGGCTTTGCTAAGCCGCCAGGAGCCCTTAGGTCAGATGATCTGGGACCTGATGGCACTGAAAGGATGCAGAACACTCACGAATGGCTCCTCAATGGCAGATTCTCTTGCCAGCCGGGAGCAGACCTCCAAGGAGCACAGCTATCCAGGCTGGCCTGGCCTGGGTGCTGGCCGGGCTCCAGCACGGGGGTTCTGGGGGTGGCGTAAGGGGTGGCCTCACCTGCTTGCTCGTCCCGCAGTCCTGGCCTCTTGCTGGAGCCGCCTCTCTGGGGAGCTCGAGGCCCATTCCTCATGTTGCTGGCTCTCACCCCCTGGAAGTCACATATGGGCCCCAGTGCCATCCCAAAGCACCGTCACCTGCTCTCCCCGGGAGGCCAGGATGCTCCCTGAGCAGGTTTCAGACAGTCGGGCCTTGCCGACACCTTGGCTTCACACTTCTAGCTTCCAGAGCCTAGATAGCACTTTTCTGTTGTTTTAAGCCCCCCAGTCTGTGGTGTCTGTTACAGCAGGTCCAGGACCCTCACCCACCTGGGCTCGGTGGGAGTACCTCATAGGTGGACAGACTGGTGGGCAAGCACAGAGCCTCCCTCAGTCACAATCCACATTCAGGGTGTTTGTCTTACGCCAGTAATATTATTTGAAGTGTCTTTTTAATTGCTTTCCATTTTAATGTTAAATATATTATAAAAGGAAGCATTATCTCCCCACTGTACAACAATCCTGGACAGACAGTCTTGGTGATTTTTAATTATTTTGTTGTGCCTCGTGGCATATAGGATCTTAGTTCCCCAACCAGGGTTCAAACTCTTGTCCCCTGCAGGTGAAGCACAGGGTCATAACCACTGGACTTCCAGGGAAGTCCTAGTCTTGGTGATTGATGGAATCAACTAGATCCATTATTATTATTAGAGAGATGTGGGTAATTTGATGATACACTAACTTTGAGAAGTCAACATATATATATATGGACTTAAATACCATTGACGTTTCTGTTGGAAAAAATGTCCCAACAACAAGAGAAACGGCATTTCTTTGAATATTTGAAGCTCATGGATGCTTGTGGGGCCCAGATTTCGGTCTTTAACACTCTTTTCCAATGGAAAGGAAAAAAAAAAACTGAATTGGGGATTGAAGGCATGTTTTGGAGCATGCATATAAAAAATATCCAGATAGGTAATATAAAAGATGAAAGAATGAAGTTATTCAAAGAAAGTGAATTTGATGGAACATGTCTCACCCTCGTTATTTTTCATAATGTAAAAGTGTTATCTATGCTACCTGTGGTTCTCATGTTTCTTTGGAAAGCTCCTGTCTGTTTATCAGATGTTAGATATGGACTAGCAGAAGCAGAAGGAGTGACTAAAACTGGTGAGTCAGCTACAGTAACCCCAGTGAATAAAGGAACGGTGCCGAGAGCAAGAGTGGATGGCACGTGGGAAGTGAAGCAGCCATCAGTGAGCTTCACTGATCTCGCCAGTTAACAAATATACAAACACGTGTTCCCAGATAACAGAATAGCCAAATGTCCTTAACAGAAGAAAGCCCACTCCAGACTTACTCTGTCTTTTCTCAAGGAATGAAACCCTTGGCAACACAGGGAGATCCTAGTGAGCACACTCCAGGAGATAGTGAAGGACAGGGAAGCCTGTTGTGCTGTATGTAGTCCATGGGGTTGCAAAGAATCCTAACACAACTGAGCGACTGAACAACAACAGATAAGACATATGTCCAATTATGGTAATAGACCAGACTGGTACATCTCAATGATTGCACAGTGAGTGCACATGAATCTTAGAGGCCACTTTATTCCTGGAAAGACTCCAAATCTCAAAGTCAGCATGGTTAAGGAAGAAAGGAACCTAAACGTTCCCTGATAGAACAAGTGCAGCTTCCTTGCAAGAAAAGGAAACTCACCCCAAAGACCACTGGCTTTGGTTTGAATCAACTTGGTCTGTTCAACTGAGTCCCCACTAAGAATCAATAGGTCTCCAGCTCAAAGCCTGGATCCCTCAGGGCAGTCAAGGCAATAGTCCTTTACTTTGGGGTCTGGTAAAATTTCCAAAATTCTAGAAAGGTGCAAAATATTGGTTATTGAGCTGATATTGAAATCCTAGAACAGTGTAAAGCATGTGACACTGGGAATATACAATAAAAAGAGTGAGGACCAAAAAAGAAAACCAGTGAAAGCCATAGCACCAAATCTTTGTAACCTCTCTTAGTGTAAGGACATTAATTGATTCTGTAGCTTTTATACTTTTTGTGTGACCATTTTGCATTTAAAGAGTCTTAGCATATTGAAGGGAATTAATATGTTGGAGTTGAGATTTTAATTAAATGCCTAAAAGTTCTGGGGTAAGTTTGTAATCTAGGGTTTTTATTGATTGGGAACATTTATTTTGTTGAATCTATAATATGTTATTTATTAGTTGTAAGTGAATATAAATATTTAGGGCAAAGCTGATTGTTTAATATCTAAAAAATGCTAATTGTCTAATAAATTCCTAAGATTAATAACTGGGGTGTAGCCTAAATTACAGTTAGCAGTGTCTATTCCTCTCCTTGCACAGATGCCCCTCCAATACTAAGAATTCCATCAGCACTGAAAATGGAAAGCCAGTACTTTTCTGGTACATACTGAAATACTCAGAACTGTGATCAGAATAAATGCTCATCTTTGTACCAGCTTACAATTGTCATGTGAACCACCTGGGGTCTGTGTGCCATACTTCAGGAAATAATCCCTGAGCAGAAGGTTCTAGAACCTAGGGGGTAATAAAGAGCAGTGATCTACACCTTAAATTTCTTGGCTACAAGTACCTCTTCCTGAGGTACTTTAGACAATTAGCATTTTTTAGATATTAAACAATCAGCTTTGCCCTACCAACAAAGGTCCGTCTAGTCAAGGCTATGGTTTTTCCTGTGGTCATGTGTGGATGTGAGAGTTGGACTGTGAAGAAAGCTGAGCGCCGAAGAATTGGTGCTTTTGAACTCTTGAGAGTCCCTTGGACTGCAAAGAGATCCAACCAGTCCATTCTGGAGGAGATCAGCCCTGGGATTTCTTTGGAAGGAATGATGCTAAAGCTGAAACTCCAGTACTTTGGCCACCTCATGCGAAGAGTTGACTCACTGGAAAAGACTCTGATGCTGGGAGGGATTGGGGGCGGGAGAGAAGGGGACCACAGAGAATGAGATGGCTGGATGGCATCACGGACTCAATGGACGTGAGTCTGAGTGAATGGACAGTTCCGGGAGTTGGTGATGGACAGGGAGGCCTGATGTGCTGCGATTCATGGGGTTGCAAAGACTTGGACACAACTGAGTGACTGAAATGAACTGAACTGAACTGAACCTCTTTCTGAAAGCTCCTATTAGGTACTAGAATTATCCCTGAAACCCAGTAGCTTAAAATATGTATCATCTCACAAACTTTCCAAGGGTCAAGAACCTGGGAGCTGCTTAGGTGGGTAGTTCTGAAAAGCTCAGATTTCCTGATTAAACAACTTGGGGAACAGAGGGTCAAATACCAAGACAGTGAGAAGGATCTCCCCAGGAGAAAGCAAACCCACTGCTTCATCCCTGATATAGTCCTATGCCTGAGACTTCAGAGATGGTTCCTGCCCTCCAGAATCTGTCTCTTGAAGGCTTGTTTCTCTGAATTTGGTGAAAAGGAGGTGAAAATGGCTGTAGAGATAAATGCTTCTATAGATATGAGGGTGGACAATTTATTTTTCCCTTGAAGGAAGAAATAAAGCCATTGTTGCAGTATACAACTTGAGTGAATACAGTTGAGTGTAGACAGTCCTGGATTATTGATGGGGAATTGGAAAGGAAAGATGGACACTTTGGATATACTGCAGCAATAATACGCCTATTTGCATATATTCAATATATGCATACATTTTATCTAGCAGCTCTCAGTAGTTTGGTTATATTAAAGAAAACAGATGGATCGATTTCTCTCTTTGTTTATATTTAAAGTGGGTTTCTTGTAGGTAGTATGTAATTGGGTCTGCTGTGTTTAATCCAATCTGACAATCTTTTAATTGGGGCAATTCAGTCCAATTACATTTTAATGTGATTATTGATGTAGTGGAATTTAAATCTACCATCTTGTTCTTTGTTTTCTATTTGTCCCATCTGTTCTTTGTTCCATTTTTCTCTCTTTTCCTGCCTTCTACTGGATGAATTGAGCCTTTTTTTATGATTCCATTTTTATCTCCTTTGTTGTAGTCATAACTTTCTGTTGTGGCATGTTGGTGGTTGACATAAGGTTTAGAGTTTGATCTTTAAATTCTCACTGTTTCCCTCTAAATGACTTCCTACCATTTCTGCACCAGAGGAATCTTACAGCAGAAATGCTGTTCATCCCCTCCATCTTCACTCTATTATTTTTGTGATACTTTTTCCTTTTACCTATGTTATAAACTACATAATACACTGTTATCATGTTTTAAATTTAAACAGTCAATTATCTTTTAAGGATATCTAAATAACAACATGGAAAGGCTTTTAGATTTACCCAGGTACTCACTCTTTTCACTGCTCTTCATTTCTTTGTACAGATGCAGATTTCCACCGGGAACATAGCTTCATTTCTTATACCCATAGACCTTCTGGTGATGAGTTTTTCAACTTTTGTAATGTCAAAAAACATCTATATTTAGACTTTTTTGGGGCAAATATTCTTACAAGGTATAGAATTCCAGGCTGACAGTTTTTATTTTCATTCAGTATTTACATTATTGCTCCACTATGTTCTGGCTTGCATTGTGTCCAGAGAGAAGTCTGCTGTAAGTCTCATCTTTCTCTGCACACAACATTTTACCCCCTCTGGCTTCTTTTAAGAAAATCTTTTAAGATTTTCTCTTTGTCATTGGTTTTAAGCAATTTGATTATGATGTACCTTGGTGCAGCTCTCTTTATATATCTGGTGTTTGAGGCTGGTTTGGTTTCTTGGATCTATGGGCTTCTAATTTCCATCAAATTTGGAAAAAATTTGCCATTCTTTCTTTCTTTTCCTCCACTTTGGGGAGACACCAGCAGTTCACTGGTGCTTTGATCATTTTTTGTTCAGTCTTTTCTGTGTGCTTTATTTTGAATGATTTCTATTGATGTCTTACATTCACTATATTTTTCTTCTGTGGTCAAATCTGTTGTTAATCCCATTTGGAATATTTTTTAAAATCTCAGGCTTTGTAGTTTTCATCTCTTGAAGTTCTCTTTGGCTTTTTAAAAGTATCTTCCATGTTTTTTGCTTAAATATGCTAAATATTTTCTCTGGATTCTTCGTCACCTGGAATAAGGTTATAAAATAAGTGCTTTAATGTATTTGCCTACCGTCATCCATGTTATTTCTGAGTTAGTGTCAATTGATTAGTTTTCTCCTCTTTTTGTGTGTGTCATACATCCCTGCTTTTTTGTGTGCCTGGTAATTTTGAATTGGATGTCTGCTTTCTTGGGTACTGGGTATTTTTGTATTCCTATAAATATTCTTGAGTTTTCTTCTGTGGTGAGTTAAGTTACTTGGAAACAGTTTGATCCTTTTGGTTATTGCTTTGCTAGGCAGGACTACAGCTGTGTTTAGTCTAGAGATAATTTCCCCACCTACCGAGGCCAAACTTTCTTGGGTGCTCTGTCCAGTGGGAACAGGAGCTGTATGGTCCCATGTGAACTGAGTATTCTTCACTCTTGTCTTTTTGGGTGGTTCTTTCTTCAGCCTCACGTCCTTTCTTGATGTTTATCCTGATCAGTACTTAGCTGAAGACTTGATTGGGACTTTGCAGATGTTCAGAATTCCTTCTGTATGTAGCATTCTTATCTCTGCTACTCTGCTCTGCAAACTAGGCATTCTAGCTATTTTGAACTTTCAGTTCACACAATGAGGGGAACCACTGGGCTCCATCTGGACTTCCCCTCTGTGCATCCATTATCTGGATATTCTTTCAAGTCTGTAAGCTGGGCGATCCTAGGGTACATTTAACATGTTTTCTGTTCCCAGCAATATTTGATGTCCAGTGTCTTGAAAACCATCTTTTATTTTTTCTTAAGGTTCTCTTTTGATGTGCATCATTTTTAAAGTCTTCATTGAATTGTTGCAATATTGCTTCTGTTTTACACTTCAACTTTTTTGACCACAAGGCATGTGAGTTCTTAGCTCCCCAACCAGGGACTGAACCCACCCACCCTGTGTTGGAAATCAAAGTCTTAACCACTGGACCACCAGGAAAGTTCCTTGAGAATTATCTTAAAGGATATTTCACACTCCCCTCCCCCTCCCCACCGCTTTTTTTGGTTTCAATTAGGAGGATAAATCTAGTCTTTGCTACTCTAGCTCGTCTGGGACTTGAAGTCCGGGATGCTAAGTCACTTCAGTCGTGTCCGACTCTGTGCAACCCCATAGACGGCAGCCCACCAGGCTCCCCCGTCCCTGGGATTCTCCAGGCAAGAACACTGGAGTGGGTTGCCATTTCCTTCTCCAGCGTGTGAAAGTGAAGTTGCTCAGTCGTGTCCGACCCTCAGTGACCCCATGGACTGCAGCCCTCCAGGCTCCTCCTTCCATGGAATTTTCCAGGCAAGAATACTGGAGTGGGGTGCCATTGCCTTCTCTGTGAAGTCCTGGATAGATTTCTCTAAAGCTGACCATTTGTAGGACAGACATGATGCTACTGTAAGGAGTCAAGAGCACCGAGGCTGTTGGATGAAGCACTGCATTATGAGGCTTAGGCTGTTTTGGGAAAGAAGGTAAGAAGGGGAGTCTTGCTCAGAGAACGACCTGAAGGGCTTCATACATTCAAAGAGCAAGGAAGGTGGTGACAGGGCAAGGGGAAGCTGGCAGCCGAAGAGGCTGGGGTCAGAGTCTGGCAAGCTGGAAGATTTCAGAGGCGAGGCCATTCGAGGTGACCAGCTGCAGGATGTGGCCATCTGTTAGCTCAAGTGGCATATGAAGGGCAGCTGCTGAAGATGAGGAAGCACCTGGAATGTGGAAGAATGAGCTGCTTCTACTTGCGGGGAGGGGTGCTTCCTCGGGAGGTGGGAAAAGAGCGCCTCATGGGAATCCAGGCTGTGGAGTAAGTTCCTTTACAATGGAATAAAATAAAAGTTCCTTAGGACACAGCAAAGGCGACTAGAGGTAATGTCAGCAGAAGAAGCAGGTACAATAAAGACGTACAGCAACAGGGAGTATACCACACATGAGAGGAGTGACCTTGACCGACAGGCTTAGCATCTGGGGATAAGATTTACTGTGTCCAGCTGACCAGCCCACTGGAGAGGTTCCAGCTGAGGTGGGGGTCCGAGGTGGGCTGGCAGGGGGATAGCCAGCCTCCAGGAGGCCTCAAGGACTCTTGTATCCTGGGACTGGTGCCCTGGTGTGTCCCCTCCCACACGAAACAGGGCTGACTTTAGAAAGCAATAGCATACAGTGGAAATGACGGCATGACTTCCAAAGCCAGGTCATGAAAGACCTCTGCGTTGCTGCCTGGGTCACTGGGAGAAGACCTCATCATGCTGCAAGGACAAGAGCAGCCTGTGAAGGGCCCATGTGGAGAGGACTGGGGCCTCCTACACCAACTTGTCAGGTGTGTGGGGCCACCCTGGAAGCGGGTCCCTGTCCCCTGCAGGCTCTCAGATGACCACAGCCCTAACCTAACACTTGGGCAGTCTCTGCATGAGTGAACTTAGAGCCAGGACCATCCAGCAAAGCCATTCCTGGATTTCTGACCCATGGAAACTGCATGAGATAATCACTGTTTTTTGGTGTTTTTAGCATTTGGATTTTGGGATGATTGTTAATCAGCAGTAGATAACTGGTGCTGATTTTGGTACCCAGAACTGGGAGGTCTGAGAAAAACCTAACCATACAGGCATAGGTTTGGATCCAGATGGTGAGCAGTTCATGCTGGGTGCCAGTCACTGCGGGGTCACCCAGTCAGTTTGGGGCAACTGCTGGGCCTCTGAGGGTAAAAACAGCAGAGCTGCCACCTCACTCCTGCCTCTGCATCAGGCACTGGGTGACCCGGGGCCCACCTACCTGGAAACACAGAGAATGGAATCCTGGGAAACGCGGTCCACTGAGGCCAAGTTTACACATTACAGACACCACAGCACCCAGACCCAACGCTATGATGAGGCTGTCCTTGAGCAGGACCGTATCAGAAGTCAGGGACCTCGACCTCACTGTCACCGGACGCCACAGGGAGGGGGACCCCCGGTCCTGAGAGAAGACAGAGAAGGGACACAGTCGAGCGGTCGGCCTCTTTCATCTGCAAAGGGCAGGGACTTCTGCTGTGTCCAGAAAGCGGCAGGAATCCTGACCCTGCAGCCCGCCTCACGGGATGAGAAACAGCCTCCAAACGTCACTGCTCCTCCAGCACTATTTCTGCTAAGGGCTAAAGACAAGCGAAAGGAGGGTGAAAATCTAACAGGTTCAAAAGTCTGGTGGAAACCACTGCTCCCAGGTGAGACGGCTTTGACCTAAAAGGGAGGGACCAAGAGCTAACAGCATTCCTACACCCATGATCTTGGGCCCTCCTGGAATGATTCCTCCTCCCACGCTTCGTGGAGTAAAGACCACCACGACCTTGTCCAAGAGGGCCAAGGGCACCACTTCTCTCACAACCCAGCCTTGGTACAAGGGCACCCTGGACACGGGGATGGTCCCCATTCCTGAATCCCAGAGAGGTAGACAGCAAGAGGCTTTTCATCTTTCAGGAGCTCGTCCAAGAGGGTTGGGGTGGTGATGCATAGAGGCCACTTTCTACGGGGACCTGGGGGACCTGGGTAGTGAGTTATCTGGTCCAGACCCAATCGGTGGCAGCTAGCACTTCCCGAGCACGTATGGGTTTCCTTCCCCTTCAAGGGGGCTAGGGGACAGTGTACTCAGAGTGCAGAAGACGGCAGGTCTCAGATTCAGGGTCAACCTCGGGCCCTTGATGGACAACCTCTGACCTTGTCAGTCTTAGTCACCGAGATGCCTAGAGCGGGCAGTGGGCTGTGTCCTGTCTCACAGGAGGGGCAGGTCCTACCCTGTGGTAGTCATTCAGTCGTGTCTGACTCTGCGACCCCTTGGACTGTACCCAACCAGGCTCCTCTGTCCATGGGATTTCCCAGGCAAGAATACTGGAGTGAGTTGCCATTCCCTTCTCCAGGGGATCTTTCGGACCCAGGGATCGAACCTGCGTCTTACTTCTCTTGCACTGGCAGGCAGATTCTTTACCAGCTGAGCCACCAGGGAAGCCCCTGGGCAGGTCCTACCCCGAGTGCTGTATAAATGACACAGGTGTGATGCCAGGACGCTGCCCCTACCTCCCCCGGGCCCTGCAGGCAGCCAGCACCCACTAGGCCGGGTGACTCTGGACACGTTGCTCAGTCTCTTGTGACCAAGTCTCTCAGCTATCCGATGGCTCAATGGCTCTAAACTATGTCCAGTCCTACCATTGGGGGGAAGGACCTGCTGCCACTAGAGGAAGCCCCTGCAGTTTTCAGCACAGACGGGTGTTCTCGAAGGACTGTCCCTGTCACCCACGGGTCACACAGGCTGGGGCTCAGCTTGCACTCGGTGTGTGACCTCGCCCAGCTTCCTCCTCCTTCAGAGGCCAGCAGAGCCCTCAGGCTGCAGTCCCTTCTGCAAGAAACGTCTGTCCAGCGTGGTGTCCGGCTCAAATGCACTCTGGTCCTGCCACTCTCTAAAGAGTGTTCTGGCAGTGAGTCTCAGGCATGAATGAAGCCTGGAAAGGATGGAGATGATCCCCCAGAGAAAGGCAGAGGCTTCTCCTCCTGCTCAGAAAATCACCACTCTGGAGTCCAGCCCAGAGCTCCTGTCAGAGCCTGCCCGCCAGGTCAGAGCTCACTGGCCGGTGGCCTCTGGGGCTCAGAGGAGCAGCTCAGGATGGGTCTCGATTTCTCCCTGACAAAAGATCTCTCCGAAATCCTAACTCCACCTGCTCCAATCCAGCAGACCAGCCATGGTTTCTCTGCCCGAGGCCAGGAGTGACCAGAGCTGCCCCGCGGGGTGTCAGGACACCAGGCAGACACCACACTGCTCACGCGTCTTTATTTATTGAGCTGAGAATTCACACAGGTAGCATCATACAGTGAATGATTTCCAGGGCTGGATAAAAATGATTGTCACTCACCGCGCTTCACAAAAATTTCTTTTAATGAATAAATAATCTGATGAAATCAAAAATATTTACAATATAAACACACAGGAAGAACTGAAGAACTTCAGATCTGTGAACCTGATCGCCGACCTCCGCCTTCCTGAACCGAACGCCTCCCGAGCTTTTCCCTCGGAAACGATACAAATCTGATAGAAACAACAACTCATACAACATCTCTTGGTTCATTATACGTTTATCTGTTAGTCTTGGAAAGCTACATATATTATGCGACATGTTAAAATACAAATATTAACTAAAATAATATATTATCATAATGCCAGGTAGCATTCTCCACAGAACGAAAATGTACACTCAGCTGTGACAATAAGAAACGTTCACGGGCCACAAAATAATACCCCAAAGGTACAAATTCCTTCATAAGAATATAATTGTGCTCTTCAATTTACCATCTGTCCGCGCTGCTCGAAGGGGCCGGTGCCCAGGACGACGGGGTTGGACCGCTGGGTGCTGTGGGTGGGTTTCGGTCAGGCAGCAGCACTATTGGGAATCGGGCAGTGCAAGCAGTTTTATAAACACTTTTTTTTCTTGGACTCTTTTTTAAAAAGAGCCAATTAGGCAAAGCAAAATAAGCATATGAAGCTGTCTTCATCTCATCGGCACAAACACCGTGGCACTTCCTGGCTGTGCAGGATGGAAGGTTGGTGTGCGGGGCTCTTCACGCCGTCAGCCAGTATTCAAGTACTCTAGGGCTACCTCGTAGCAGAACTTGTACTGATCCTGGAACACAGAAGGGACACAACATCAGCGCGGCCATAGCGGGCCCCATTTCTCTGAGAGCAATGATGCTGTGCGTGAGTGCGTGCTCAGTCAAGTCCGACTCTGTGTGACCCCACGGACTGCAGCCCGCCAGGCTCCTCTGTCCGTGGGACTGTCCAGGCAAGAATACTGGAGTGGGTTGCCGTTTCCTTCTCCAGTGGATCTTCCAGACCCAGGGATCGAACCTGCACCTGCTCTACTGGCAGGCAGATTCTTTACTGCTCAGAAGCCCCAATTAGGGCTTTAATTGGAAGCAATCAACCTGAGAAGGAGGTGAATCAGAAACGAGCTAGGACGTCACAATCCTGGACCACACATGTACTCACTGTAGATATTACACACAAGGCCAATGAAAGAAATATTCTGACATCTACACTTGTGAGACTTCTTGGAAAGTTCCAGACAACTGGAACACATCTGCTTGTCCACACGTGTAAGTGCACCTGTTATATCAACATCCTGAGGACAAATTATGGGAAAGCCAAGAGGTGTACTGGGAGGGAGGCTGGAGATGCGCCTTCCTGATTTGCTCAGTGAATAAACGTGGCTTCACGCCTGGCCTGGCTTTACCTTTGTCAGTCAGCAGGACTCCCTCTGGTTTATGAACAGTTATTAAGCACCTCTTAAATACCAAGTACCTTGACCTGGCCCCTGACTCTGAGAAGTCCATGGTCCAATGAGGAGGATGAGACAGGGACCCAAGGGCCCCCAAGAGGCAGAGCTGAGTGGGGCCCACGAATGGTCCCCAACATGGGTGCAGTGGAGCGGGGAGCAGCAGTTCTCAGGGGAGATGTGAGGGGGTGGCAGGTGATGGGGAGCTGGAGGAGGAGCATGTGGACTGGGGGAGGTGGATATTAAGTGCCTTGGGTTGCCCAGGACAGTCTTGACTGATGCCTGTTATCTTGGCGGAATGGAGAGTTGAAGCCTTGTTTGCTCTCAAAAGTGTCCCAGTCTGAATGGTAAAGCCTGGGGGCCTCCTGACTGTGGTCCTCCTGGCAGGCTGCCCGGGTAAAGATGGCAGAACAGGGACAGGAACTGGGGGCAACGTCTGATGCCCCCTGGGAGCCACATCCCAGTTCTTAATGGGGCAGCGAACTCATTTCTCTTGAGTGCAGCTTTCTCAGATCCCGGACCAGCACCTGCGCAAGCTTCCAATCCACATTTTAGGATTTATTATTTTGGGATCTGATACTTCTATTTTCAGAATATTTACAAGAAATCACTCGAATTTCAAAATCCTGATGCTGTCAGCTCATGGCTGACACTGGCTAAGGCGAGCTCCAATCATTGCTGTTTTTGTGAATCGCACAGACAATTCTTTTTTCTTTTTCGTGGAAACCTAAGAGATCAGTTCCTTCTTGCAGAAACATGATTTTGTACAAAGCTAGCTGTGCAGTTAGTTTCAATGCCAACTAGGGACCGTCTTCTTAACAGAGTGTTATGCATGCTCAGTTGCTCAGTCGTGTCCAACTCTCTACGGCCCCATAGACTGTAGCCCACCAGGCTCCTCTGTCCATGGGATTCTCCAGGCAAAAATACTGGAGTGGCTTGCCATTTCCTGGATCTTCCCGATCCAGGAATCAAATCTACGCCTCTTGGATTGGCAGGCAGCTTTTTTACTGCTGATCCTTAACATAGTAAGATGCACTTAAAGGGCCATGTGGCTGCTGCCTTGGGTCAAAGGTGAACGAGGAAGCCAGGAAGGGGTTTCGGGTTCATCCCAAGGGTCGGCTGTTGGGGGGGGGAGTCACTGAAGGTGCCCCATCATAGGCATGACTACAATTTTTCAAAATGAGTTCTCTCTCTCATCTCATCCTTCCTAAATAGGCTGCTAGCTCCACAGACTGTGATGACTGGTTCCGTACAGGGAATGAGCAGAAGGATCACAAATTGCTGGTCCCCTCCCCCAGGCACCTCGAAAAACACCTGAAATCCTCCCACTTGGAACCTGATTACACTTGATCACCAGATACAGCCCATCTTTGGCGGTTTTCTCTCTTTTGAACAGTATAATTAAGCCACATGAACCATCTCTGCTTCAGGGGAGAAAGGGCGTTTATGCTTTGGTCCCAGGATTTCCCAATCTGGGTGACATTAGCTGATGACGTGAGCATCTTTGTGCTAGACTGCAACCAGAGTAACTGGCAACTCCTCTTCAAGCCCCCACCTTCACTTCAGATGCCCCTTGCTCTCACAAAACAGGGAGAAAGTGAAACTTGAAAGGATACCCCACATGAGGTCACGCTGTAAGAGTCCCTGCCCTCAGGGAGGGCATGGGAGGCCTTGGTGGCTGCAGGCGGCTCCCCCAAAGGCCGGACAGTGCCTTTGTCTGCGGAACATGGCCCCATAGTCAGCCTGTCACTTCAAACACCCCACGTCGCCTGAGAAGTTTCAAAGAGATTGTGCACTCACCTGGGGCAGAGTTTCCCCTCCCCACCCCTGCACACAGACACCTGCTTTTGGAAATGAACACCAGCTTCAGTCTAAGCTGGATCCTTGCTGACAAGCAGAAAAACGCTTCTGCCCGACATGCCTGCCAGGAGGGGAAGTGGGCCCATGTGCCAATACCCTCAGGCGGGACTCTTTGGATCAGTGTTCCCAGGGGGTCGCACTGGGTGACCAGCCTATGAGACCCCTGGGGGGCAGCTGCCTGTCTCTGATGATAGATGGATGGGTCATTGCACTCAGTATAGCTTTGAAAGAGTCTGAAGCACTTTCTCCCTTTCCAAGGCCACATGCTGTCTGTGCATCTGGTTCTTCAGTCAGACCCATTGGCCTGTGGCCACTGCCTTCCCTGGTCCTGGAAGCAGCTCAGATCCCTGTTCTTGGGTCCAGTAAAGAGAAGAAATGGGAAGTGGGCTTGGCCTGCCCCGCCACCACCGTGGCCATACTGCAGGACTGGCCTCTCGTCCTCCTGAGCTGTGTTTCTCACCTGCGGCATATCACACGGGCTCTGTCTACCCCCGTCTTCGGGGGCGCAGCCTGGCTCCTGTATCTGTGAAGTGCCCCAGCTGATCCAACGTGTGGACGGGCCGAGGGCCTTTCTAGACCACCCATGAACTTTCTTATCCTCGGTTGCACATCAGGTCACCTGGGGCGCTTGTCCCACGGCTGCTGAAGCCAGGTCCATGTCACCTGGATCAGTCTCTGGGGTGGGCCTGGGGCTCAGAATTTTTTAAAGGTCCCATTACAGAGAAGTCAGTATCAGAGAGATAGAGACTAAAATTGTCATTGTCAGGGGAGGGGCAAGTGGAGTGATGCTGGTGAGGGTACAAATTTTCAGTTATAAGAGCAGTGAATTCCACAGCTCTACCACAGCACGGCAACCAGAGTTAATGATATGGAACTGTACCCTTGAAACTTGCTGACCACGGATCACAAGCATTCTGACCACATAGAGTCAGCTGCACTCACTCCGAGAGCCCACAGTTGTGCTGATCACCGTGGTCTAGGGAACCACTCCACAACGTGAGTGTGTCAAGTCAGCACGTTGGCCAGAGCTCCCCTTGCCTCCCGGGGACAGTAACTTTCTCGGGTAAGATCTGGCTCCTAAAGGCTGTTTCTCTGTTAACACAGAGACCTGGGAACTTCAAAGCCAAGTGCAGAAGCAAAGGTGAGAGCAGACTGTGTGTTGAAGCAGCTGGTTTCCCAGCAACCGAACGAGAGGCAAAGCGGCTCAGCGTGGGGGACCCCGTCTGCATCTGACCAGTTAAGTAGCGCCAGTCTCAGGCTGCACTGTGGCAGGAGGCCCCTCGGGGATCCAGGCCTTTGATGAGGGCTGGGGGCTGGCTGAAGAGGTGGATCACTGAGAAGTTCGGCAGCAAGAGGGGTCAGGAGACAAACCCAGTGGCCCTGCTGCATCAAAACACCTTGCTGCTGTTTAGTCGATCAGTCCTATTGGACTCTTTTGTAACCCTATGGACTGTAACCTGCCAGGCTCCTCTGTCTTTGGGATCTCCCAGGCAAGAATACTGGAGTGGGTTGTCACTTTCCTCCTCCAGGGGATCTTTCCGACCCAGGATCGAACCTGGGCCTTCTGTATTGGCATTGGATCTTTTACCATGGTGTCACCAGGGAAGCCCATCAAGACATCTAGTCTTGTGTTAGAATGATTTTGCTTCCTGGCAATCCACTGCCTTTTCCCTGGAGCCTCCAGACCTAAGCAGTTGAAGAAATAAATCCGTAGGCCCTCTGACTCTCCCTTGAAAGTGCCATGCTTCAAAATGGACGGGGAAGTTTCTAACTCAGACACAATTTTGAAAAATAATCAGAGCCTCAAGGGGAGATGGAGATGGGACCACTTTGATCCCCTTGGAACATTCATCCTGCCCTGATTGGGGGATGGGGGTTGTGGTAGCATGTTTTGGGGTCTGAATGGAAGGATGAGCAGACCCAGAGGGGCCTGGCCCTCCTGCCTCCCCACGCCCACCTGCCTGCCTCCTGGCGGCCAGCATGGGGTCTGCTCTAGGGTGCCCTGGCTCTAGCCTCCTCCTGAAAAGAGACAGCTAGGAGGAAGCTTCTCAGCTACTGGTATCACATTCTCTACTTAGGAAAGACTCAAGTCTTGGGTGGTCTTTTATGCCCAATACAACTGTACCAGGTTTTATCACCCTGACCTGAATTAGTTATCTCAGCCAACACACACACACACACACACACACACACACGAGTGCCAAACTAAACAGGAACTATACTCACAGCAAAAACAAATATGCCAGCGACAAGAGCCCTGATTCAACTCAAGAATCTTCAAGCCCACTGAAAAGAGGACCGTGACATTTTCCCTTTGGTCACCAGATAAGCTCTATTATCCTGTCAGGAGGCACCGTGACAGATTCATCAGACATTTTCCTCAGGAAATTGCAGGACTTTCTTACATTTCTCAGCCGCGGAGCTTATCATAAAACTGGTGTGGATCTCTGGGGTTCTGGGAATCCAAGAATCCTGTTTCTCCCTCAGAACCGCACATGAATAGAGAAACGCCCAGGTTATGACGGGAACGTGGGCTGCAGTCAGGAGCTGCCTTCATGGAAAAGCACCCCATCCTGCAGTCTGCACCATGGATCTGGGAAAAGCCTCGCTGCTTCTGCCCAAAAAACTCGTGAGTGAAGGAAGCTCAGCAGAGCCATTCAGGGAAAGGCCTGGAAGGGTCTGTTTCTAACGATGTGCTTAAGTCAGGCTGCAGTGAGAAGGGGATTACACTTTTTTTAAAAAGTCAAGTCACTTTACTCAGATGCCAACTAATGTTTGGAAGCCACATGTCTGTCCCTGAATCAGGGCATTAAATGCCGAATGATGTCTCAGAATGGTTTCATTTACGCATTTGTTTCCAGCCTCTGCCAATCTGCTTATCTGTCCTAAACTCGGGCCCCCTCTAACTGCCCTCAGCCCAGAAGATGGAGAATTCTGGGTGGGGGAACTCTAAAATTCAGGGGGGTCCCAAGGAGTGGTTAGATGGCATCCCCAACTCAATGGACGTGAGTCTGAGCAAACTCTGGGAGATAGTGAAGGACAGGGAAACCTGGCGTGCTGCAGTCAGTCCATGGGGTCACAAAGCATCAGACATGACTTAGTGACTGAACAACAACCCAGGGAGTGAGACGGTCCTCTGACCAGTGAAGTCTGGGCACAGCACCTGGCCCATCCACGTGAAGTCTGGACTGTGTGAAAGGCACTTGTAAGTGCCACGTGTACACATGCTCCTGCTCCTGAAGCCTCCTCGCTTGCACCTGGTGCTTTTTTACCTGCATCAGGTGTGCTGCTGGTCACACTGTGCCCTGTAGACACCTGCAGTCTTAGGGACGGGCTTTCTCACCTGGGGCACTTCCAAAACACTTTCATGCATGTCGTCACAGGGGATGATCTCAACAAACCAACATCATCCCTGGTTACAACTCAGGCTCAGGAGAGTGACATGCCCAAGGCGATGTCAAGGTTATCTGTCTGAGGTCACTTCACTTGAATGAGTACAGCTGAGAGTAGAAGGCAGGTTTGAGGGACATCCCCAGGGCAGGATGGGGGAAAAAATGGAAACAGTGACAGATTCTATTTTCTTGGGCTCCGAAATCACTATGGACAGAGATTGCAGCCATGAAATTAAAAGATGCTTGCTCCTTGGAAGAAAAGCTATGACAAACCTAGATACCATATTAAAAAGCAGAGATATCACTTTGCTGACAAAGGACCATATAGTCAAAGCTATGGTTTTTTCCAGTAGTCATGTATGGATGTGAGAGTTGGACCATAAAGAAGGCTGAGCACCGAAGAATTGATGCTTTTGAATTGCGGTGCTGAAGAAGACACTTTAGAGTCCCTTGGACTGTAGGAAGATCAAAGCAGTCAACTCTAAAGGAAATCAACCCTGAATATTCATTGGAAGGACTGATGCTGAAGCTCCAAAACATTGGCCACCTGATGAGAGCCGACTCATTGGAAAAGACCCTGATGCTGAGAAAGACTGAGGGCAGGAGGAGAAGGGGGCAACAGAGGATGAGATGGTTAGATAGCATCACCGACTCAGCGGATATGAGTTTGCACAAACTCTGGGAGATAGTGAAGGACAGGGAAGCCTGGCGTGCTGCAGTCCATGGGGTCACAAAGGGTCGGACACAACTTAGTGACTGAACAACAACCACCCAGGGGAGGGTGGGGAGTAGTGGTGTGGGGGGTACAGCCCTTTTTTCGCAGAAGCCAACATGGTAATTGCTGATGGTTTTGAGAGTCTGCACCTGGCCAAAGAGGTTCCTGTTTGTTAAATTCCCAGGGCAGCACATGCATCTGGAAACTAGAACAGCTCACGAAGCACCCAGCACGTCTGTGGGGGAAGCAGATGGCCCTGGATGCTGAGCAGGGCTCGGGTGGGTCCCAGGAGCTGGCCATCATGGGTGAGGCCATGGCTGTTTCCTCAGCTTCAGCGTGACTCTCCACTCCCTCTTTAGTCCCGTTAAGGTATTTACAATGTATAGCAGCTTTCCAAGCTCCTCAGGGACTCCACCTTGTCTTTCCCTCCCCATCCCAGGCCACTCTCCCCACCTTGGGATTAATCCCCCTGTCTCCTTCAGATCCTTCCTCCACTAACAGAGAAATACAAAAACCTCATTGAAAAGCTTCCTGCTTTAAACTGTTCTCCTATTCTCGAGTCACAGCAGCCGGCATTTCAACAGCTCTGCACAATAAAGAGATTTCACGAAATTCCCGAAGAAAACCATTCCACCTCGTCCTTTGTTTCTCCACCTCTTTCATCCTCTCCTCAGATACCCGCCGTAATTAAATGCAATCGTCCGGATGTCAAACTCCAATTCCCAGCTTTGATAAATATTAGGTGATTAAGCTATTTATAAAATCTGTAATTTGAAAATCTGGCATTTCATGTGCTATGATTATTTCTTCTCTGTGAAGACGAAGTGCTTAGCCATGTGGAAGGTGCTGCTGAGAATGGCAATTAATCAGAATGTGCGCTTGTGAGTTTCAACTATTTCTATGTGTCAGATGTGTTGAGAGAAGCCTACTGGTGAAAAGGCAAGAGGAAGGGAGAAGGAAGGAGAAAAACTCGGACAAGCACAGCGAATGCACCGTGAGCACGAGCCTCTCCCACCAGGGATCAGACTGAGCTAACCAGGGATGGCTCCTCATCACCCCCCCAACTCCAAGTGGGACGATAGATGGACCGGGGCCTACCAGCAGGTCCACCATATTGGGCTTGTTGTTCCTCAGCGTCTTCACGGCATGGAAGACATCCACCGTTCGCTGGTGCCGGAGCATCTCGCAGACGATGCTGATGGCACAGAAGGTCCCACTGCGGCCGCCCCCATTCCTGTAGGAAGAGGAGAGGCAGGTGGTGGGTCTGGGTCACCATCATAGCACATGGCTCACACCACCTGGTCACATCTGCTGCCCAAGCCCTCCTGGCCGGGATGCTTCACCCGAGCAAGTCCCTCTACCTGATGCAAACAGAGCCCAGAGCCCAGAGCCCACAGATCACCTGACCAGAGGTGATGGGAACCTGGCCTGCTCTCTCAGCTCCACCTCTGCCCCCACGGCTGCATAAGACCCGCAGGAAAATTTTCAATATACAAACATCTCATGCAGTGTCTGCAGGAAAACTGGGATGGGTGTGGGTTATGCTCAAAGATGGATTTGGCCTCAGACAATCTATTAGCATTTCATGCTTTGTCTCTAAAATATAAATGAAACAGGAGGGAAGAGGGCAGCACACAACCTTGGAAAGAATGACACAGCTAGAGAACACAGCATAAACTGATTCGATCCAAATGGGTACTAGAAGGCAGACAAGTCAACTTGACTAAACCTTGATCCTCAGTTCAAGCTCAATGCAAAACATCAGCAAGCTAAATGACACCCAGAGGTGCCATGGCAGTTCCAAAGTGGACAATCAAAGACCAAAAAGTGGGCGATGGCCCAATCCCTGGAAATCCCCGCCCCTTCTCCAAATAGTTGGAATAATTCTCCCACTCACTAGCCTAGGAAAGTACCCATCCCTTAAAAGGTAATCACAACCATAGTTTGAGACTGCCACACTCGCTGCTGCTATGGCCCACACTCTGTCTGTGGAGCGTGTTTCTCTCTGAATAAATACACTTCCTACCTATCACTTTGTCTCTCACGGAATACTTTCTGCGATGAGAAGTGAAACTTGAAAACCTGAGTTTCATTAGGTCCTGAAACTCGGTCTGTGATCTCAGTCAGAAGACCGTGGATTTTGGCTGGGTTCCAGTCCCAATTTGAGATAAACGGCTTCATAAGGGCTCTTTCAAAATAAAACTTTCTATTTTGGATTAATTTTAATTGTACAGAATCACTGTAAAATAGCACAGAGAGTTCTCTGTATGCCCACCTTCCCTGATGTGAAGGTCTTACATAACTGTAGCAAACGGTTAAAACCAGGAAGTTACTGCTGGTATAATGCTATTGACTAAATTACAGACCTTGGTCAGGGTGTCCAGTTTTTCTACAACCGTCCTTTCTTCTGGTCCAGGATTCAGTCCAGGACCCACCTAGCATTTAGTGTTTCCTATGAGCTGCGTCCTCAGTGTTCCCTTGTCTTTTTTGACCTTGACACTTTGAAAGACGACTGGTCAGTTGTTTTGCAGAATATGGAATACAGAATGAGATGCAGAAAAGAGCCATGGTCCCCCATCCACGATTTGAGAAGTCATCACAAAATACAAATTGTAGAAAGTACCTTCATTTTGATTCCTCTGATGCTTTCTTATCATTGAACATGAGGTTATGCACTTTGGTAAGAAAACCATGGAAAGGGTGTCGCCTCCTTCGAAGGTTCATGGTGTTGACTGTCTTGTTGCTGGCGATGCTGGCCTTGGTTGCTTATTAAGATGGTGGATGTCTGGCAGATTTTTTCACCATGTACTCATGATGCTTCTCTTTGTAGTTAATAAGTATCTTGGGAAAAATACACTGGGATTATGTAACTATCTTGTTCTCCTCAAAGCTTCATCCGCTGTTATTCATGCCCATTTAGGGATCCAGTCTGCAACAGTGTTCACTGCGCTGCTTGTTCTTCAGTCATTAAGTCGTGTCCGACTCTTTTCAGTCCCACAAACTGCAGCACGTCAGGCTTCCTTGTCCTTCACCATCTCCCTGAATTTGCTCAAACTCACATCCAGTGAGCCAGTAATGTCATCCAACCATCTCATCCTCTTGTCCCTTTCTCTTCCTGCCTTCATTCTTTTTCAGAATCAGGATCTTTTCTAATGAGTCGGCTTTTCACATCAGATGGCCAAAGTATTGGAGCTTCAGCTTCACCATCAGTCCTTCCAATGAATAGTCAAGGTTGATTTCCTTTAGGTTTGATCTTCTTGCTATCTAAGGGACTCTCAAGAGTCTTCTCCAGCACCACAGTTTGAAAGCATCAATTCTTCGGCGCTTAGCCTTCTTTATGGTCCAACGCTCATATCCATACATGACCCCTGGAAAGACCACAGCTTTGTCTCTACGGACCTTTGTCAGCAAAGTGACGTCTCTGACACCTGTCTAATTGGTGTCCACATCACTCTTTCCTTCTACATCCTGCTCTAAAGAGAGAACTCTCAGGCACTGTTTGAAATTTTATTTGCTTATTTATTTCTATTATTTATGTCACTTTAGACTTATACATATCAATTTCATTTCTTTGAGCTAAAATAGTATCCATGTTTATTTTGTTGCTGAAATTGTTCTGGCTTTGGCCATTAGGAGCTCCATCAGGCTGGTTCCTCCAACCTTTTTCAAGCACGTCCTTACTTTCTAGAACCATGAGATTTTCTAACTGGTCCTGTAACTTCTCCCTTGTACCAGCTCTGGAATCAACCACTTTTCCAAGGATGCAAAGGACTTTTTTTTTTTAATAAACACAATACCATTGTTATTACACCTAAAATAAACACTACAGTTTAACAGAATCAAATTTCTAGGTACTGTCCAAATTTCCCAGGTTGTTTAGACTTTTTCTTACGGTTGACTTTTTCAAATCCTCATCCAAGCAAAGTCCACACTGCATTCGGTTGACAAGTCTTGCAAGTTTATTTTAATCTGTGGGTTCTTTTTGCTCTCTCATTGTTTCCTCTTGGCAATTTATTTGTTGAGGAAATGGGGTCATTTTCCCTGCAGACAGCCCCACATTCACCAATCTCTAATCCTGTGCTTTCTGTTAATTGGGATTTAGCTCCAGAGTTTCATAAGAAATTCAGGATTTTTTTCTTTCTGGATAAATATACTTTATAAGTGAACTTTCATTAGGAAGCAGGCATAGGACATCACCTTGTCTTGTGATTTTAAGATTGATCACTGTGTTCCAACGCCAGCTTGATCATTCCATGCTTAAGTTCCAAATCAGTTTTTTAAATAAAGTATAAGATACCTACAATTAAGCCCACAAGTGGTTAAGTATAGATCGCAGTTAACTTTTGCAAATGCATATACCATTAACTACCATTTGGATCAAGATACTGACCACAATCAGCCCCCTGGATCCCCTCTCCCCAGTATTCCTTCCTCACCAAAACCACCAACACCTTCAAGATAATCTCTGTTCTCAGGTCTGGCATCATTAGTTTCTTTTGTCTGTTTTTGAATTCTGTACACATGGAATCATACAGCATGTACTCTCTGAGTCTGGCTTATTTTGTTTAACATTAACTGTGTGGGAAGCACCCACGTTGTATCAGCAGTTTGCCCTCCTACATTGTGTGTGTTAGTCGCTCAGTCGTGTCCAACTCTTTGGGACCCCCATGGACTGCAGCCCGCCAGGTTCCTCTGTCCATGGAATTCTCCAGGCAAGAATACTGGAGTGGGTAGCTGTTCCCTTCTCCAGGGGATCTTCTGGACGCGGGGATTGAGCCTGGGTCTCCTGCATTCCAGGCAGTTCTTTACCATCTGAGCCACCAGGGAAGCCTTTTCTTCTTATGTTGCTGAGAATAATTCCATTGAGTGCATGTACTACTGCATAATTTCTTTATCTAGGAGCTGACGAATGTTTGGGCTGTTTGCAGTTTTCCATATTATGAGTATGTTTGCTATAAGCACGTCTCCTATTGCATTTATGAGTCATTTTTGCAGTCACAGACCTCACAGCAGAAGAGCTCAGAGGATATATTTATATTTAGCTTTGGTAAATGTTGTTAAAGGGCTTCCCAGGTGGCGCTAGTGGTAAAGAATCCATCTGCCAATGCAGGAGACAGAGACATGGGTTTGATGCCTGGGTTGGGAAGATCCCCTGGAGGAGGGCATGGCCACCCACTCCAGTATTCTTGCCTGGAGAATCCCATGGACAGAGGAGCTTGGTGGGCTACAGTCCACAGGGTTACAAAGAGCTGGACACGACTGAAGCGACTTAGCATGCACGCATGCACACACATATGCTATTTAAATGGTTCCAAAATGGTTGTACGTGCTTACTTTGTTCCAACAGTGTTTGGAGTCCAGTTACTCCACAGTCTCCCAACACTTAGAACCATTTATTTGTTTAAATTTTAGACATTCTGGTGAGAATGTAGGGGCACCCAATTTTGCTGTATTTTAATGCATATTCTCCTGAAAACTAATGATGCCTTTTCTATGCTTATTGGCTATTTGGATATTCTTTTTTGAAAAAATGAAGTTCTCATCAAGCATTTTGCCCAACAGTTGGATTGTCTGTCCTTTTCTTGTCGAATTCAGCAGTTCTTTGGCATGCTGGCTAGGAATTCTTTGTCAGATGTATGGAGCGCAAATGTCAGTGTCCCGTCTTGTGCTTCCACGCTCCTTGGATGAACGGGAGTGCTCAGCTTTAACGACCCAATTTACCAATGTCTTCCTTTATGGCCGCTGTTCTGTGTCCTGCGTAACTCATCTCTGATTACTCCTTCAGGTGAAGATTTTCTGTAGAAGCTCTGTTGTCTTCCTTTGCAGGTCTGCACGAAGACAGCATGCACTGGAGATGCTCTCTGGGTAGCGTGAGAAGGGAGATCACTGCCCTGCAGGTGGTGTGCTGCTGTGGGACCCTGCTGTGAGTCAGGGGACCCCGAGGTGTGGTTGTTCCTGAATTTTCTCTTCTGCTCTTCAGTCTCTTATCTCTCTCTGCATTGACACCTCACTGTTTCTCCTCCATTGGCTTTTCATCTAATGCTTTCAGCAGCTGTCGATGACCACTGTCTACATCCATTACTTTCATCAAGGGTTGAAAAAGCATGAGACCTTAATTCTACCCATTCTGACTAGTTTTATCAGCTGGAAGATGTGTATAAAGACAAAGAATTCCCTGCTTGCTTTCTGTGAACCGTCCAGTTCACAGCCCTGAAGGGCGTCCCGGGAATGGATACTCTGCCCATGGCCAGTAGGTGGCACTGCGCTATACTGCATAGGAAGAAGGTCTCATCTCGGAGGTGGTGGGGTGGACAGCAGGTTGCCTGTGGGTCAAGGCAACGTCTCCTGGCCTGAACTGAAGGATACCGATTTAACCTAACTCTGTTCCTACAACTAAAAAACCTAAGATTAAGATTTTAAAATCTTGACAACAGTCAGCATTGACCCCAGCCTGGGTCTCATGCCCTGCCCCCGTGATATGGACAGAGTAAATGGCAGCCCCATGGCAACAGCTGGGACTTCAGAGTTGTGGGGAGGATGGTTCCCAGGGAGAAGTCCAGGATCTCTCAGCAGGAGAAGGTGCCGGGGGCTCGGCTGGCAGGAGGGCAGAAGCAGCAGGTGCCCGCAGTGTCCACTGGGTGAGAGAACAGCCACTGTCTTAGGTATCCCGTGGGCAGGGGGTGGAACTGTTCAGTCTGGGGTCATAGCCGTGCCTTGGAGAGAGTGTCTACAGGGTGGTCTACGAGGTGCAGTGACTTAATGGGTCTTTGCATCTTCCCCGCAAACCCCTCCTGGGGCCTCAGATCTCCCACTACTGGGATGTAGCCCCCTCCTTTTTTCCTGTTATGATTAAAAAAAAGTTTTTTTTTTATTGTGGTAAAAGTCACATGACATAAAACATACTATTTTAACCGTATTTAACTGTGCAGTTCTGTGGCACTAAGTACCTTCACAATGTACAACTCACCATCGTCCATAGCCTGAAAACTTTCACCTTCCTAAACTGAAACTCTGTCCCCATTAAATGCTAGCTCCCCATTCTCCCCCACCCTCGACCTCTGGCACCTACCGAGGGACTAATACTTTCTGACTCTATGAGTCTGACTCTTCTAGGTACACCTTGTATAAGTGGAATCAAACAGTATTTGTCTGCACCTACTGTATACTGGAATGCATTTTTTAAGGTGAATTTAATACATGTGGGATGCAGCCATTTGGGTCCCAGGGCTGGCCCTGGTCAGGAAGCTTCTAGAAGTGTGATGTTCCTAGTTCCAGAGGCTAGCAGGCTCCTGATGCAGAAATTGGTAACTGCAAACTGTTTTTGCATCCCCAAGAAAACCTAACCGATCGAATACAAGCTCTCACTAAAATGTCGATTATCTTCGCCAGGGCTGTATCACCTCACACAGGTGACCCTCTGATCTTATTCTGATCAGAAGTTAAGTCTGCAAGTAGAGGAATAAAAACGGGGATGGGAGCAGTTCATTGATCCTTCTGGACGTTTTCTCGGTGGAGATGATTTTAATGAACTGGGTCCCTGAGAAAGAAGGGGAAGGTGGAGGGGAGGAGTTGGGGGACTTCTGATGAAGGGCCAGTGTTGGTTGCTTCATAAGACTGTTTCTGAGGGGACAGCGGTTTCTTGCCACATTCGGTGCTGAGAGGTGGCAGAGTCCTGGGTTCCCAGACCCGGGGTGGGGGCTGGGGGTGGGGCATCTCGCAAGATACGGCAGAGAGCAGAGAGTAACGAGCCCTCGGCCATGCTGGTTGCTGTAACCAGGCTCGGTGTCCCCGGAGCAGAGCTTTGTCTTCCCTTCAATTTGGGAGAGCTCCCTGGGAGCTTGTTAACAACGCTCCACTGAAAAGAGAAGGAAGCTCATACTCAGTGTCCACAGACTCTCTCCCCATCTCCCCAGACTGCCAGGCTTTCTAATCGCTGCCCATTAAGCCACCTCCAGCCGGTTGATTAGCTCCTCTCCTCGCCCATGAGAAGATGCAGGTGAAAGTGCTTTGAAAAGCACGCAGACTCAAGCCACGGCTCGCAACCTCGGCCTCGTGCTGAAATAATCCGGGAGTTAAAAAAAGCACTGTTGCCCAGTCTTCCCACCCCCAGAGATCTGGATTTAATTGTTTTGCTGTGGCCTGGGCATTGTTTGTTTGTTTGTTTGTTTTTTAAAGCTCCCCAGATGTGCAGCCAAGGTTGGGAACCATTATTCTGCAGCCAAGGATCTCCCATTTTAGCACTTGTTAAAATTGCTGGTCTGGAGACCAGTCTGCAGACCCTGGCTGTAACCAAATCTTCCCAATATATATCTGTCCCCAGGCAAACAAAACAAAACAAAACTCTCTTAAAACCACAAAGAAGAAGGAAACAGTTCCTCTGAAACCTCTGTCATGAAATCCAACAGAATCACCAATGAGTGCGCTGGTAAACCAGTTCTGCCGTAACGGGGAGGGGCCCTTGACTGTGGCATTTGCTGACGTCCGTGACATAAACACGTCTGCCGCTGAGGATTTCAGGTTACCAACAGTTTCACAACCAGCTCAGAAAATTCCCCGAAGCTTAACAACGTGCTCTCAAGAGCTGGAAGGAGCTCACTGAACCCACCCAGGTATTTTTTCGGGAGGCAGCGGCTTCCAGTCACAAGGTTGGGGCTCAATTTATAGCAGCGCCATTCCCTCCAAAGGTAAAATGCGCATGTGCTTGTTTTCTGCAAACTAAGCTGTCGCCCAGATCTGCTTACTTCTTCTCCGTTTATAATGAACAAGAGGCAGTGAGCCGAGGCGTTGGGGCTGGTGTCCGTCTGGTGGACGTGTGTACTCACAGGCAGTGCACGACCGTGCGTCCCCCCCCGCCGTTGTACTCCTCCTGCCACTTGTCCACCTGGCGGATGAGCTTCAGGAAGGAGCGCTTGGACACCGGCGTGTCCCTGTACATCGGCCAGCCCAGGAACTGGAACTGCTGCACCATCCGGTACCCGTCCTGGGGCTGCAGAGGGCCAGGTGATCGGAGGGGAGCGGAGAGAAAAAAAGCAGGCGTTACTCTCAGGGCCAAGCTCCAGCGCGCTGACCCCACCTCCTCATGCCAGTGGGCCCGAGGGAAGGAGGGCCTGCCTGTAGTTAACAAATGGACCATCTATGGCCCGAGGAGTTAGGAGTCTGAATCGCGAGCTGATATAAAACACCAGGTGTTTCCATCGGGAGGGCAGACAGAAGCGAAGTGGAATGCTCACAGCTTTGCAAACGCCGTGTGAAAAACAGCACACGACCTGAGCACTGACCACACTGGGCTGAGAGTGGTAAACAGGCCGGACTTTAATTACAAGTAAACTAAAGGTAAAGGATAAATTGTGATCTGGCAATGTCTGTGAGTTCAGAGTGTTACAGATGACACCCTGTGTCCTGGGAGTATAACAAGGTTCTGCTCACTGGCATGACTCTTGCTAAGATATCAATAGTTGATCTTTCACCGTAATTAAATAGAATTATGTGTATGTGCTCAGTTGCTCAGTCGTATACAATTATGCAACCCCATGGACTAAAGCCTGCCCGGTTCCTCTGTCCATGGGATTCTCCAGGCAAGAATATTGGAGTGGGTTGCCATGCCCTCCTCCAGGGCATCTTCCCGACCCAGGGATTGAACAGAACCTGTGTCTGTGTCTCCTGAGTCTCCTGCACTGGCAGGAGGATTTAAATAGAATTTTAGGAGTCAAGAAATAACCAGGCCACATGGTTTTAGTCTGACTCTCTTGGGCTAAATCTTCTGTGGCTGCCGGTAGAACCCGACACAGGGGATCACTCTTGTTTCCTTCCTGACTGTACCCCAACCAAACCCCACAGCTCTTGGCCTCCCTTCCTGTTAGACTCTTGCTGATGCAGGCCCCAGGCTCAGTCCTTGGGTCCCTTTCTCTTCTCCACTTCTCTCTTGAAGGTTTCATTCAGTCTCATAGCTTTAACTATTCTAGTGAGTCCTCAATCTGGGTCTCCAGACCTTGCTCCTGAATTTCACCCTCACAGATTCCAAGGTCTCCACAATATTCCAATGCAGGCATCAAACAGTCACTTCAAACCCAGCATGTACCCAGCTGACCTGCCTTCTGTCCATGCGTGCTCCGACCCCTAACAATCTTACCTGCACAGCTTTTCCTAACCTGGTTAATGTCTGTTCCACCCAGTTCTCAGGACCAACACGCTGAGAGCTGCTCGTGAGTCCCTGGGATCCAACTGATCAGCCCATCCTATCCTATTGGCTCTGAGGCCAGAATGTATCCGAGTCCCTCCACCTCCCCTGGCCACTGCCACTCTGCCTACCCTTGTCCTTTCCCACCTGGATTATTACAACAGCCTCCTGACCCGCTCTCTCACTGTCTGTCCTCAGCACAGACGCCAGAGCGTGCCTTCTAAAAGCTAGATTAGAGCACAAGACTCTTTCACTCGGGACCCTGTGATGGCACCTCCTTTCCTTCAGCGTGGAAGCCCCGATCCTGGTGGTGGCCTGCAGGGCCCTAAGTGACCTCTGCCCCCTGGACCCCAACCTCGGCCCCAGCAGCTACTCCCGCCTTCTCCTCGTGGGCTGCGGACACATCAGCCACCTTGCTGTTATGGGACTCACCAGACAATCCCCCCACCTCAGGGCCTTTGCACTGACTGTCTTTTCTGCCCCTAAAGCCAACTGCACGAGAGCATATGGCTGCCCCTCACGCCCGCCAGGCTGCATTCATACGGCCCCTCTGCTCACACTCTTGTCTAGGCCTGGCACCTTCTGCTTTCCCATTTTTCTCCTACAGCACACAGTACCTTCTAGCAAATCTAGCAGGCAATCTTTGTGTCCATCCTCTCCTGTCTCCTCCCTTTAGAACATAAGCTCCACAGGGTCAGGGAACGTTGTTTTGTTCACAGACTCCTAGATGGGCCTTCAGGCTCCCAGAACACTGACTGACCCAGACCATCTACCCAGTCAATGGATGAGAAAATAATGAAACCGCAACACCAGCCATGGTGGTTGCGGATCTTACTCGCGCTGCGTTGTAGATTCGGAATATCCTACTGATGATGTCTTCTTCCAGGTCAGCAGAAACAAACTCCACCTGGATGGGGCCGTGTCGGTGGACTCCATTCTCTGGCCAGTACTGTGGACACAACTGGATTCAAAACGCAGAAACGCGAGGTTAATGGTCCGAATACATTTACTGCTCACGTCTGGATAAGGTCACCACCAGCATCAGGCCCCAACACCCCTCATTCACTTCATTTCCTTTCTCTTTTCCTTCCCCCCAGTCGACCGGTTGACTTTCTTGTTGGCTGAGCCGTTAATTCCCCCTGTCCATCTAGTACTTTTTTCTCTATTTTCTGTGAAAGCGTCACTAAGCCACGAGGAATTCTGCCTCCCAAGGAGGTCATGTGGGCCTCCTGAATACCATTGCTGTAAGATCTCTTTTGCTGCTGAAAGGCATTCTTTTCCAGCCCTGGGGAGATGCCCTGAGCTGCCGTTACAAAAGTAAAGACATTTGAGATGACCCACTTGACACCCGAGTCTCCAGCCTTCCATCTGGGCCCACCTAGTAGTATGTAATCACTTTGAGAACAGGGCTGTTTAGTGACAAAATACTGATAACAGTGTTGGGTTGCATTTTCTCATGCTCTGGTCCAAACCCTCCCAGCTCAGACCTAGAAAACACGGCGGAATAAGAGTAACCGCTTTGGGCTCCAATTAAAAACTCAATTTCCTAGCGTCTCACACTCCAGGTATTAGTGACACTGGGGAACCAGGAGTTCTGCTGAAACGTGGAGCAGCTGATGAGTGTGGCAGGCAGGGTGCCAAGCACGATGGCAGATGTCACTGCCACTGCCCTGCAGCAACACTGAACTTGGGAGACAGGTGAGAAAAACCCCTGTCTGTTATCACAAATCTGTTCTAAAGCTCTGCAGGCATGCATGCACGCTCAGTTGTTCAGTTGTGTCTGACTCTTTGCAACCCCACAGATGTAGCCCGAGAGGCTCTGCTGAGTGGGTTACTCTGCCCTCCTCCAGGGAATCTTCCCAACCCAGGGATCCCAACCCACATCTCTTACATCTCTTGTATTGGCAGGCAGATTCTTTACCACTGAGTCACCTGGGAAGCCTTCTAAAGCTCTGAGACCCTACTTAATGTCTGAAATGAAGCTTCTTCGGGGACTTGGTATGCAATGATGTTTTGGGAGCAGCATTTAACTCTTTTTTTCCAATTTACCAGAGGGACAAATGGCTGGGGGACAGGGCAAGAGGATAACACTTCATTATTTTACAGTCTCTTTCTTCTGAGCCAAGAGCAGATGAAAACATCTCATTTTAAGCAGAATGATGTACAATAAAGGTGAGAACCTACTGCCTGAAATTCCTTTTTCTGATGAGTTTTCTTTTCCAAAGAATCTAAAATTTCATCACGGAAGGTTACAAAGGTCGATTTATATCCAAGATTGCAATATGGTTTCCAGTGGATCAAACAAAGACATCTCCCTCCCTCTGTTACAGAAGTTAAAGGTTTGAATTTCATGACCAAGAAGGAAAGTAGGATAACTAAGGGTCCTTTTTGCATGAGCTGAATCTATAGTATTTTAGAAATTACATTTATTTATTTGAAAATAAGGCTTCTAGGCTTCCCAGGTGGCTCAGCAGTAAAGAATCCACCTGCCAATGTAGGAGATATGGGTTCGATCCCTGGGTCAGGAAGATGCCACATACCGTGGAACAAACTAAGCCCCCATGCCACAACTATTGAGCCTGTGCTCTAGAGCCTGGGAGCCAAAACTTCTGAAGCCCATGCACCCTAGAGCCTGTGCTCAGCAACTAGAGAAGTCATCAGTGAGAAGCCCGTGCACTGCAACTAAAGATCAGCCCCAGCTCACGGCAACTAGAGAAAGTCCGAGCAGCAACGAAGACCCAGCACAGTTAAAAATAAAAATAACTAACTATATAAAGAGCTTTCCTGGTGGCTTAGTTGGTAAAGAATCTGCCTGCAGTACGGGAGACCTGCATTTGATCCCTGGGTGGGGAAGATCCCCTGGAGGAGGGCATGGCAACCCACTCCAGTATTCTTGTCTGGATAATCTCTATGGACAGAGGAGCCTGGTGGGCTACAGTCCACGGGGTTGCAAAGAGTTGGACACAACTGAGTGACTAAGCACACAACTATATAATAAATAAAAACTTAAAAAAAGATATTGCTTCCACGAAACTTTTCCTTCCTCACCAGAGCTTCCCGGTGACAAGTTATAAAACTGCCTTGTCAAAAGACAGCTCGCTGAAGTTTATTTTCTCTTTGACCCCCAGGGTACCCATGTTAAAATTTACAGGCATATGATGGGAAGCTGAGTTGGGGAGAGAAGCCCTAGCATGCACATCTGAACCGTCCTGCCCGTTCTCTCCTGACGGAGCCAGCCTTACTTTCTGTTTGTCCTCCCAATTCAGCCCTCAATCTAAAGCTTGTCACTTTCACCAGAGAAACACGAACGGCCCGGCTGGCGCGGGCCCCTGGATTATGGCATTCTGCATCCTGCCCAAGGAAACTGTGCGGAAAATGGCTTAAATAGTGCATAACACATCCATGAACTGGGCCTATAAATACTTAAAGCAGCTGAGTGCTATTCTTGCGCGATTGCAGAGACTTTCGGTTCAAATGCTCCGTTTAGCGCTCTCTGAAAGGCTGAATCCCAAGAGCATCCTTTCTCCAAACCAGCACCAGCTCCATCTGCTGAGCGGGATGGGGACCTTGGTCTCTCCCACCAGGGCAGCCAAGGCTCGGTAAGAGCCCAGAAAACTGTGGGTTAGGATGCGACTTTAGAATTCAAGTGTTAGTTGCTTAGTCATGTCCGATATTTTGCGACCCCATGGACTGTAGCTGCCGGGCTCCTCTGTCCATGGGATTCTCCAGGCAAGGACACTGGAATGAGTAGCCAGTCCCTCCTCCAGGGGATATTCCCGACCCAGGGATCGAGCCCAGGTCTCCTGCATTGCAGGCAGATTCTTTACTGTCTGAGTTCACGGCTGAGTGACTAACATGCTTTAGAATTCAACAGTGTCGTCCAGAAAGAACGTGTGTAAACCACTGATGTCTGTTTTCTCATACGGAAAAAAAAAACAGTCTATCACTGCATTTCAGTATTCACATTAGGGGAAAAAAATGATTCTGAAGAGGGAACACTCGCTTATCCTCTGTCTGTGACTAAGCAACCCTGAATGAGTGGAGCCGCACGCGTGGCATTGTGAGTTAGAAACCAGAACCCTCTGTCCTATTTCTGGTTGTGTCATGGAGGGTCCCCAGCTGTGGTGTCTGCTTGCTTTTATAAATGGTTGCCACCCATTCTTTGGAGAGGAGAGGATCACCAAGGGAGACTACTGAAATATTTAAGCTTCTTAAGTAAAAAGGACTAGATGAGGACAAGCACGATCATTATTATTTCATTAACTAGCTTTTGGGCTATAGCCTTAACGAGACAATGCATTGCTTCAAATGCAATGAAAAGCATTACAGGACTGAAGTGAAGGTCCATGGCATTTTTGGCAGATTGATGACAATAAAGTGGATTTTAGGAAGGAAAATTTTTGTCCACTTTGGCTGCTGCAATATGTCAGACTTTCTTTTTTTTTTTTAATTTGTCTCTGTAAAACAGAAAATTAATTCTGTTCCAGAACAAGTTTATTCTTACAACACACCAAGTTCAAACTTCCCACAAGGGCCTCTGTCACGGTAGGTCAGCCCGTGACTAGAATAGCTGGGCTCTAAAGTGATAAATCCAGCTTCCAGGGCCCCCGGGCTCACTCTGGCCTGACAATTCCCTTTAGGAAAATCCTTCTAACCCCATTACTAATACTGAGTCACCACCACCCAGTTCTATCTCTCTTTGTATAAGAAGAGGAGCTACGAACAAATCACGTTCATCATTCTCAGTTTTCCTTATCTTCCAGTCTCAGTTTCATTTCTCTTTAATATATCTTTACCAAAGAGTTGACAAAAGTAATTGCTATCCCTTAGATGTGAAAAAGTCTCCACTCTTTTCACCCTGCTAGGCCGACTGCCACCTGTGGGCTCCAGGTGGGCCATGCCAGGAGGCTCGGAGACACTCCCAGCCCGGATCCGGGTCTGTGTTAGAGGTTGACGGCCTTTCTCATCGTCTCTGGTCGGCTTGCTTTATGTCCTTCAGCCCCCGGGTCAGTCCTGACTGCCTGTTACCCTGCATCTCTCTCCAGTCAGCATTTCCATCCTTCGAGAACAGCCCAGATTATGACCCTCTGTTTCCCCGTCACTCACACTGTCTCTGAGTTCAGTCCATCTTTTTGGTCTCAGACTATTTTCTGCTGCCATCCCTAATTACACCTGGTTTTTATTATTTTTTGTAAAGTTTTTTTTGTGTGTGTGTGTGCAGACTATTTTTAAACTCTTCACTGAGTTCTTTTTTTTTTTACAACATTGCTTCTGTATTTTGTTTTTTTTTTTCATCATAAGTCATGTGGGATCTGAGCTCCCCGACCAGGGATCGAACCCACAGCCCCTGCATTGGAAGGTGCAGTCTTAACCACTGGACTGCCAGGGAAGTCCCCCGTCTGGTTTGTAACACAGGCATCTTTGGCTCCCTGTCCTCGCCTGGGGTTTGTAACCTGCTGCCAGGGGACTGCATTCTCGATGTGCAAACACAGAAAACACAGACCGGACCGTGGGCCGGGCTCTGGCAGCCGCAGTCCATGCATCTCACCTGGGCAGGGTCCACGTCGTTTAGCATCACCACAGACGTGCAGTGATAATCCAGGACCAGCCTCCAGAAGTCTTTCACCGTGTTTGGCAGAGGATGCTGGGTGACTATGAAAGCCGAGGGCTGTTTATAGCTCTGCAGACGCAAACAAGAGAGATCCAAATGGACCCGGGAGAACGCGACAGGAGGGAGCAAAGTTATTTTGTACACATGGGAGCTCGTGACACAAAACACTGAACATATTTAACAACTGGTGAATTCCATCACCATGGTCCATGCCAAAACAGGCCAAAAATAGACTCATCTGCAGAAAAACAATGCTAAAGTCACCTCACTTTGATACTCAGAAAACTTAATAAGTACCTCCTACAATTTGTTTGGTGTTTCTGGTAGAAAGTCAATGTCGACTCTACACATAACTAATTTAATGGAGAAAATTTAACTTTAAAATATGCATGATTAAGATAGTTCCGTTTCTCCTAAAATCTGTGCACTTATTGTTTAAATGTGTGAGATGGTGTTACTTATTCCTGCCATCCAAGGACACACACGCTTTTCACAGCTCTGCAGAGCGTCAGACAAGCTTAAATACCTTTTTACCAATATCACACCAATAGAATTAAAATTTCTGCATTAGCACTGAAAATCCCCATTCACTTTTCCCATCAATTGAATAGCAAATGCTCATTCAGTTAGAAGTAAATAGACTGACAGGAGGTAATGGGTTGTGTACTATCTGTGCTGACAGGCAATTTCTCCCCCATGTTAATTACTGCCTAAATTAGGAGGAATGGGAACTAAAATAATGCTGCAAACCATATTATCCCACTTCACTGCCTTCCTGACTTAATAGCTGTCTCTTGCTCTCTGGCCAGCAGGTTAAAAAACTGAAGTGCTCAGAGCGCTGCCGACACACCCCTCATTTATCAGTCCTCCTGGACCGGGGTCTCCCAGAGACCAAGGACGTCGGTCCCGACACAGAAGCAGATACGGAGGCAGAAGTGCACTTCGCTGAAAACACAGTTCATAGCTTTAAAGGAAACCAGGGAGAGGACCCAGGTGCTGCCCCTAGAGGAACATCCCGCCGTGCCCTGCCCAGGGAGGGGGTGCGGGGGTTGGGGGGCTCACGTCCATGAGGGCCGCGTTGATGTAGTTGCTGCTCTCGCCGTCGATGGTGATGAGGAAGGGCAGGCAGCGGTCAGGCGGCAGGATGTCCATGCAGCGGTTCTTCTCGTGGTTACGTGGCAGGAGTGCAATGCTGCAGTCTTCCACGCGCAGGGTCGGCGTCACCATGTTCAGGGTCTGGGGGACAGAGCAGGCACGCTCGGGAAGAGAACCCCGTCTCGTGTGCAGACCTCAGGGGACCCCGTGTCCTGGAGCTGACGACCCCACTCCCCACTCCCTGGACCCCACTTACACAATGAGATTTTTATTTCTCTTTAGTCTTTAGGACTCTGCACGGGCAGACACAAGGACTGCTGTGCGTATGCCAGATCAAGTGCCAATGAGTCCAGCTAGGACTGGACACCAGGGTTTGGAGGAAGAGATTGGCAGGGGTCAGGCTGGAGTTAGGTGGGGAGTCAGGTGCATTCAGACCCAAGGCGAGCATGAGAAATGGCACAGGGCACTCGGGGGGCACTGGTGGTAAAGAACCTGCCTGCGAATGCGGGAGACCTAACAGATGCGAGTTTGATCCCTGAGCCGGGAAGATCCCCTGGAGGAAGGCAGGGCAACCCACTCCAGTATCCTTGCCTGGAGAATCCCATGGACAGAGGAGCCTGCTGGGCTACAGTCCACGGGGTCCTAAAGAGTCAGACACGACTGAATGATTTAGAATGCGTGCACTCTTGCCAGCAAGCACCCTGAATGTGCCTGGCTTGGTCTAGCTGTCGGGGTTACACTGTGGGTTGGTCTGACATCTGCTCCCTGAGCAGGGGTAGGGGTGGGGAGGGCCTGGCTCTGCCAGACCAGTGGGTCTTGATGTGGGGACACTAACTACATCAGCACATGGTCTTGCCGTCAGGGTGGTGTGTAGGGGGCAGGGCTCAGGCATTCAGTGGGCAGCGGCCAGGGATGCCACTGAACACCCGACAGGACAGCCCCTCGGCCACGGACAACTGAGCCCCCAGCATCAACAGTGCTGAGGCTGAGAAGCCCTGCATGGGCTCAAAGGTTCTGGAGCCGACTCTGAGGCTCTTCTTAGGAGCAAGGTCACAGCCTTGTCCCTTTAGCACGACCTACCCGGAATTCCTCCTTGATCTGGCTCGAATTGGTCTGTGGGTCCAGCTTGTTCATGTCATAGTAGAGAGACCTGACCTGGGAAGCGGGCACCGAGGTGTCCCCGCAGAGACAGGCTTCCAGAATGGCATCGTGGATGAACACGTACTGCTCCTGGGGAAGCAGAGAAACCAAGGTAACTCCCAGGAACCAGAGGAGGAGGGGAGGTAGCCCCTCGCGGACCAGAGAACAATGGTTCACCCGTCCCAGAGCACGCCTTCCTTCCGGAGAGAAGGCCAGGGAGGGGACCTGGCTGCTCGGAGGGGGCTGTCTCAGGGCCAGTAATCCTGTCATCCTCCAACGGAAGGGCAGGGCATTAGTGATTGGCCATATGTGGAGGCCCGCAGGAGGAGAGGTAAGCAGGGGCTCAGTGCAGAAGGCTTCAACACACTGATGGAAACCACTCAGACACTGGGGCTTCCCAGGTGGTACTAGTGGTAGAGAAACCGCCTGTCAATGAAGGAGACATTAGAGATGTGGTTTCGATCCCTGGGTCAGGGAGGTCCCCTGGAGAAGGGAATGGCCACTGACTTCAGTATTCTTGCCTGGAGAATCCCACGGACAGAGGAGCTTGGTGGGCTATAGTTCATGGGATCGCACACAGCTGGACACGACTAAAGCGACTTAACATGCATGCACATTAGTAAAAACATTAATTTCCTAGGAGCAGGGTGGAATACTTTTTCTCAAACACTTAAGTTCCTGAAACACCTTGAATTCTACCTTAGAGAAGTTCCAGAGTGCTTCCAGAAAGTGGGCAAATTCCCACGATGCCAGGCCACTCACTGGACAGAATTTTTAAGGACAGTCAGAAGAGAAGGAAATGCACAGAGATTACCCTTAAAAATCACTCTGCAAATGCCTGCCTATTCTCAGGAGTGGTCTCGCTCTGGTTACCAGCTAGTTTAAAAGACACAATAAAAAGAAACGGTATTGAAATCCTGAAGGCTTCAAAGCGGAGCCTCAACCGGGACCCTTGACGCAGAAGCAAGGGGCAAGCTGGGCTTGGGGAGCAGATTCTGTTACCTGGCAGACTCCTGGCCTTTTTCATGTGTTTATGAGAAAAGAAAGAAAAGGAAGGAAGGAGGAGGGCGGGAAGAAAGGATGGCCATGTGCCTCGCCTTTTCTGCTGGGGGTTTCTGAAAACAGAACCGTGGCTTCTCTCCCCCTGCCCCTTGGCCCTGGGACGTGGGCCTTGGCGGTGGGTGTGGACGGGGTGGGGAGGAGGACAGGGGGAGGAGGGGGGACGGGGGTTCAGTACCTCGGTCTGCACCATGTTCAC
>NW_011495015.1:2620408-2668371 GCF_000754665.1 Bison bison bison
GAGACCGCAGCTCCCGCACGCAGTTGTAGATGTCCACCACCCCTTCCCGCTCGGCCATGTCCAGCATGATGTCAATGACGATGAAACAGCCGGTCCTGCCTGCACCAGCACTGCACGGACAGGGGGGCTCAGTAAGGGGGGACAGAAGGGACCCCCGCTGCTGCTTCCTCTTAGATCCTTGCTGGGGTGAAATTCACAGAACGTGGAATGACCACCAGAAGGTATACAACTCAGTGGCGCCTGGCACCCTTGCAATGCTGTGCGACCATTGCCTCTGTCTAGTTCCCAAACATTTCAATCACCCCAAGGGGGCTCGAACCCACTGCCCTCACTCGGCCCCCACTCACCTGCAGTGCACCACCAAAGGGCCTGCGTTGGGTGGGCTCTTGGACTTCACCTGCCGGACAAAGCCCAGCAGCCCGGTGGCGTGGTAGGGGACCCCATGGTCCGGCCAGCCCGTGAAGTGGAACTGTCTGATCTCTCGGATTTCATGGACGCCTCGCTGCCAGGGGCCGGTCAGCACGGGAGAGAACACAGGGAAATAGACAATGAGGGGCCAGGAGAGCGCCAAGGACCCTCAGCGTCAGGGAGCCTGGGGCTGGGTAACTGACTGCTGGGAAGAAAGTCATTCTCCAAGGTAACACAGACTCCGAGAGCTCATCACAGGGAGGAAGATGTTTGTAGGGGTGGAAGGGGAGATGATGCTTGGGGAACACGCGAGTTTACAGGTGCAACGGCAGTGAATGGATAGTGGTGGGCGCTGAGACTCCTCGAGCCTCCTTTCTAAGCCATAGGCTCTGTTAACAGTTTGTGTGTCACTCACACCCTATGGTGTGAGGAGCAAGCCCCGAGACACAGATTGGGGGCGGGAGGGGTCTAAGGCGTTTTTATGTCTCAAGACAAGCAGCTGAGATGCAGACTCCTGCTCAGTTCTTCCGTGTCCTGGTGCCATCTGTGCCGGGCACTTGGGCTGTGCACACGCCTATGTGTACAGGAAGGCTCCTAGGACAGCTTCCATCCAGACAGGCCAGAGGACCACTTTTCACTGGAACTCAAGTTTGTTAGACTTCTGTTTCTAATTGGGGTAAACACTGAATCCATGCATCTGGTCACCAACAATCAGATGCAAACGCAGCTCTTCAGGTCTGACTCCAGGGTCTAGAGTGACAGAGGTGTCTTCAGTGGTTGGCTTTTAGGAAGTAGGCATGTCAGCATATACGGACCATGGAAACCAATAGATATTTTTGCTGGAATTCTATGTTAGATCAGTAAACTGAAGAGGGAGGGTGGTCTGCCATACAACTGAAGGGGAGGCAGAAGGAAACAGACTTCAAGCATTTTTTTTAAATTTACTTTTGTTTTGAGAATAACTAAGTTGATTTATGGGCTTCCCTGATGGCTCAGGGAATCTGAGCTGCAAATGAAGGAGACATGGGTTCCATCTCTGGGTTCAGGAAGATCTCCTGGAGAAGGAAATGGTAACCCACTCCAGTATTCTTGCCTGGAGACTCCCATGGACAGGAAGCCTGGTGGGCTATAGTCCATGGGGTTGCAAAGAATTGGATGTGATTGAGCAACTAAGTACTTTAAATTGATTTTTATCCATTTTTTTCTTCCTAACTATGAATCTATGTAGGAAGACTGTGTTTTAAAACAAGAGTCTGTTTTGAAAACAATTACTTCCAGAATCAAGGCTGCAGGTAACCTGAGATAAAACTTGACTTTCCCCCTTCTCTCTTTCTAGCACTGTTTCCTGGACACCATCTCTGTGTTAGGCTCTGGGGGTGGTCTTACTATCTCAACACAAACCGTCCAGGAACCCTTTGTTCACCATCAGTCACAGTTTGTGGAAACTTAGCCAGGAAGAAATTTATGTGCTTTGAAAGATCAGAAGAGGCCAACAACTATATGTTCTAAAGATAAGAGTTGTCTGCTATCAGGGCGTTCATTTGTCTTGGTTTAATAACACAGAAGTGTGGAAGCTTCATTTCTCTTAGAAAATCATGCTGTTCTTTAGTTGGTTTAAGCATTAAGGAATTAAGCCGTCAGGGATTCACAAAGGAAAATCAACACTGTCATCTGCTAAATACGCTCTGTGACCTCAGAGCAAGATTCCTAGGTGGTTAGGAGCCCACATTTCCTCTTGCTGAAACCATGATGACAGTTGGCCAAAGCCTCCATCAGAAGACAAATGGTGAGGTTGTGCCACCCCTGAGTGCTCGCCTGGCTTTACGTAGGACGACGGGGCAGGGGTGGTCCCAGGAAAGGGGAGAGCCTATAATAAATATTTCTTCATTCCAAAGAGGACAAGAGAGCACTTATGTCCCAGATACACTGTTAATTTTAATTTTTTTGAGCACTTCTTTTTCTAGGTTTCAGATCTAGCATCCCCAGATTCTGAACTCCATCCATCATGGGGTGGGAAAGGGGCGGCCAACTGATGCAAGGCTTATTCTCTTAGCAGGGTAAATGTCAGTGTCTGGGATGCAGCAAACCTCTTTCCAAAATAAACCTTGATCTCTAATGTGCTCACTACTGATGAGACGAGCAATGGAGTGGCTTCTGAGTCACTTCTCACTCTTGTTCACGGATGTGGCAGTTCCCTCTTATGCTGTTTTGTAATATATTTGGGGGGATAGATCATAGATGTGATTGGTGATCACAGCCCCAACATGTTGCAAGTTGATATCAAGTATATTTTTGTTTTTCATTAACAAGATTTTGTTGTTGTTCAGTTACTAAGTTGTGTCTGACTCTTTGTGACCCCATGGACAGTAGCATGCCAGACTCCTCTGTCCTCCACTGTCTCCCAGAGTTTGCTCAACAAGACTTAATGTGGTATAAATCAGTATCATCATTATATATATAAATTGTAATAAATATTAATGCTATGTAAAGGTGTCTGTATAGCCAAAGCTATGGTCTTTCCAGTAGTCATGTATGGATGTGAGAGTTGGACCACAAAGAAGGCTGAGCGCCAAAGAGTTGATGCTTTCGAACTGTGGTACTGGAGAAGACCCTTGAAAGTCCCTTGGGAAGGAGATCAAACCAGTCAATCCTAAAGGAAATCAATTGAATCTTCATTGGAAGGACTGATACTGAAGCTGAAGCTCCGATACTTTGGCCACCTTAGGTGAAGAGCCAACTCATTGGAAAAGACCCTGATGCTGGGAAAGATTGAGGGCAAGAGGAGAAGGGGGCGACAAAGGATGAGATGGTGGGATGGCATCACTGACTCAATGGACGTGAGTTTGAGCAAGCTCCGGAAAATAGTGAGGGATAGGAAAGTCTGGATAGGAAAGTCTGCTGCAGTCCATGGGGTCACAGAGTTGGACACAACTTAGTGACTGAACAACAACAACAGAAGGTGTGATATTTACTTCATTCTCCTTGTACTTTAATGGGAAGGAAGACGCCTAGTAGAGCCTAATCCAGAGAGTGTGCTTGATAAATAAGTGTGGGATAATGAATCCCTAGGTGCATGTTCTTTCTGACAGGTTTCAGGCCATATTCCTGCTTTTCTGAGCCCCAGGCACCTCCTTGCAGAGGGAATTTGGTGTCCGTAGCCAACTTCCTTGCTGCCAGCATCAGTGAGGATAGATTCCCCTGACAGCTTAGATCCACAGAAGCTTTTCAGCTGTCTTCCTCTAGCCAGGATGGGCACTTTGTCATTTAACATCTGTTCAGCTCCGGGTCATCAGCCTCATGGGAAAGGAGAGAGGACCACCCCATGCAAAACAGGCATTGATCAGTTTCAAATTGCAAACCTTCCTGCTTGTTTGCAGAATGAAGCCCAAACCTATTTTTCACCTTTAGGTCCCTTGATGTAAATCCTCTCAAAATAGAATCAGACCTGCAGGACTCTCAAAGCACACACTTCACTTGGCTGTTTCTCTCTCTGTTTTTTTTTTTTTTAAAGTTTCCTTTCTAATGAGGAAGTTTAAAACCTACAAGAAGTGCTCCGAAGAAGTACTAACGATTTGTTTTCCTTAAAGATTCCAATTGCCTGGTTAGAAAATCACTAACATGTCATTCTGATTTCCCCAAATGCTTTAACAAGCTCCTCATCCTTCCTTTCCTTCCACCAGCTCTTTGCTGGCTGTCTTAGGACTAAAATACCTGGTGTTTCAGAAACATTTCTGTGCAGCTGGGATAGAGAACACTAAGAGGTTAAAAAAAGAGCAAAGAAACAAACAAATCCTTCCTTTAGCCACTGAGATGCATTTTCAGCTTATTAGAGAGCTGACTATTGTTCAAAGAACTCCATGTTTAAGTGATGGCTTTCGGATGATTTTTTTTTTAAAGAAAAAAAATATTCGGGGTCTTTTATCACTATCTGTTTTAATGCAGTTATTCATGAGTGCTCTTGCCAAGAGCCATACAAAAATCCTCCATATGCTTTTCTTTTTTTCCCTCCTGATTCTGCCTAAAAAGGAAAAAAAAAAACCAAAAACTGACATCAAAGTGTGAGGTTCAGAACTTAAAGAATTGAGTCAACCAGAACTCCACATTCTTTGAAGTCTTCAAGCCTCCTGTCTGCTTATTAAAAAAGACAGGCTAAGGGAAAAAAAAATGCTAAATAGTATGAGAAACAGATTAAAATAAATGAAAGTCTCTTCAGCCTTGTGATTCTATGACAAATAGGGTTTTGAAAGTCAGGAGAGGTGTTAAAAACATTAGGGTAAATGAGCCAGGAAGCAAACGCTGCCATTTCTTCATTCCCCACAACTGGTCTCGTTAGTCTGGAGACTGCGTTGATATCCAGGGGGAATAAGGGCTGGAACCAACTGCCCAAAGGTTCACTTACAACGCTGGGGTCTCTAAGGGAACCCACCACTGGGCAACTCGTGCCAGCATCGCTAGGTGCAGCGTAGGGCTTGGCTGCAGAGAACCAGCTCTGGACAGAAGCCTGGGGACTCCACAGACAACTGCAGGGGTCCCCTTCTTGGAGGACAGCAAGGCAGAGAACTCGCCGGACACATCATCTCCACTCCCCGCCCCCCGCAGCCTACCTGTGACACTTCTCGGGATGGACTGCAGTGTGCTTCTCCTCCGGGCCCTCCCTATGTCGGCAGAAAGAGGGGGGTAAGGAGATTCCCTGTTATGCTCAGAGCAGCAGCCCCATCCATGCGCATGGGATGAGCATTTGGGATGCCGCACCCGCAGGGACCAAGGGCTGAAACCAGCATGGGAGTGAGTGAATGGAGAAGCTGGTTCATGCAGAAGCATCCCACGTCTACAGAAAAAGTGTCTGTTTCCAGGCAGACACTTCCACCTGGAAAGTCCATCATCTGCATGAAACCACAGGCTGAGAAAGGCTTGAGGACATGAAGGGTATCCAGGAGGAGTTAGAACCCGTGTCTCCACACTGATGCTAACTCAGTACTGGGGAACCCACATGGACATACAGCATGAAGGATATTTATCAACTGCCTCTGAACAAGGAGAGAGAGACGGGCTGAACAATACCAACCAGGTTGAAAAGAAAAAGGAAGTGGACACCTAGGTGTATCTTTTGGATTAGCGGCAAAATACATATTCCTATGAAATGGGAATGATTTGCTTCAAAGATGGAAGTGAGGTGCTGCAGGACCAGAAGGTAGGATGCAGTCCTGAGTCATCACTGGCTACAGCCTACCTGCGTTCAGGTGAGACCACAGATGAATTATCCCGGATAAGTTAATGAGGCTGGTATCACTAATGTCTGACTGTAGCTTTTCAAAAATAGTGTGAAAACTTACCTTTTCAACAGCAAATGTTCTTATCACATATTCTGCCAGTAGCTCTGTTTCTATTAGGGTAACTTTAATGTCTTTATAGATCTCCGTGTCATCTGGCCAGTATTTGCAGCATTTGACCTTTAGAAAACACAAAGGAAATGAGGCTAAAGTGGGTTTTTTTTTTTTTTTTTTTGAGTTCTCTAAATGATGGGTCACAGTATAATTTATAGGATACAATTTGTGCACAAAATCAGAAATGTAGCTTAACTTTGTTCTTTTTAGATCACCTGTATATTTTTTTCTCTCCCCAGAATAAAACACAATTTGAGTCATGGGAGGAATAAAACCTAGGAAAATGGTCTAAAGTTAACAGATTGTATTTATACTGCAAATATCCCAGTTACAGTAACCATTCATTTCCTGTCTATTTATTTCTACTCAGGAGTGGCCTGGAAAAACAAACTACAAAAGGTGGCTTGCAATATTTTAGCTCCTCTGAACTTTAAATTTCTTCTACTTTTAGAAATTGATGGAACATTTTGGAGGAGACCGAGCAGGAAATTGGAGCCAAAAGTCAAGATTAGAGATTTTTTTTTTTTCTGAAGAAGGCAATAGCTATGTGTTTTTCTCAAGTTACAATTGCAGATTCATTTTTTGTCTAAGTAAATTCAGTGTACAAAACCTGGTGAACTCCCCATGTTAATGATTTCTTCAGTCACCCAAGCATAAAACCTGGAGATCCTTCTCCAAAACCCAACCAAGTGACAAGTTGAGCAAGCGGTTGAAACAGCTTTCAAATACATTTTCCAGCTTTTTATTCCCTCCGCCACCATCTTCGTTAAGGCTCTGCTAACTTCCTGTGTGGACATCCCCTCCTCAAGAAGCTGCAAAAACCCTTCCAAGTGTGGTCCCTCTGGCACTGACTTGCTCTGCTCAATAAACTTCTATTTCCAATGACTGCCCATGAAATTAAAGAGAAATTAACTTTGGCCTGGCATGTACAGGTCTTTTTTGTACTTGGCTACAACTAGACTAGCATCTTCATTCTTGTATTTTTATTACCCTTCTTTCGAGCCACATGTATTTTATGTTCAGAGACAAGTGGTCTGCCTGATCCCCCAGCAGACCTCACGGTCCAGACTCCTACTCAGGCCCCTCCCAGTCACACAATTTGTCCAGCTGAACATTTCATTTGTTCTTTGAAGAGTATCTCAAATGCCACACCCCTTCAAAGTCTTTCCTCCATGGGTGTGAGCTCTCTGTTGATGGTCCGATAGGACGTGCCAGTTCTGTTGCTATGACACTGGGTGAGGGCCTGCTTATTACCTGCAGGCAAGCAGAGGGCTTTCTATTGCTTATTTCTGCCCCTGGGGTCCAGAGGAGCGGTCATTAGGAGAAAGGAAGCCTCCTTCCAAAGAGATGCTTGTGGGCAGCCTTCTTCGAGCAGAGGCACCTGGCTGGGCGGGTCCAGAGCAGCAGCGAAGCCATTCTGCATCCCGCCCTCCCATCTCATCTCCCAAAATATCCTGAAATGGCTTGCCACATCTGTTTTCAGCCTACTCTAAAGCTTTCTAAATTGGGTTCACTTTAGTATCTTTTTAACTGCTTGGACTTGTGTCAAGAGGAAAGTATGTTTCCTTCTGGATGCAGGCTCTCCAGTCGGAGGAGTCGGGGCTTGAGTCGCGTCCTGGCCTTTATGTTCTGCGGACATGGATGTTTAGACCAGTGGTTACCGGGTGTCTGTTGGAGCCCAGGCGTGGAAGAACCAGATGCTCCTCTTCTCTGACCATGCTGCCCCGCTGCAGCCCAATGCTCCCCGCACGGTCTCACCACCTAAGGCACCGGACAGTCTTCGGCCCAGAATGCCAGTTACCCGGCGTCTCAGCGCCGCTTCCATCCGGCCATCACTCAGGCACCCTGTGGCTGAGGCTGCTGCCTGCCCGTCATCGTGGAGGATGGCGGGGGGGCATGATGGGCTCCTGCCTCCAACGGGGCATGGTTGCTGGCTTTAAAATTCACAAACGTGAAACAGTACAGGAAGCAGAATAACTCCTGGATTTCTAACTGCCTTCACAAAGGGTCATTTTTAGCCAGTAGCCCAAATGATCCCATGTACAATAAAATCAGAGACCCCCGGACACTCAGGCTGTAGCTCCCAGGCTGGCCACACATTACTGTGACCTTCAGGGTGTCTTTGGAAGAGGGCATGGCAACCCAGTCCAGTATTCTTGCCTGGGGAATCCCACGGACAGAGGAGCCTGGCGGGGTTGTAAAGAGTTGGGCATGACTGAGCATGCTTGCATGCACGCAGGAATTAGGAAAGCGTCCTGTGACTTGGGGGTGGGGAGAGCTTCCCACCCAGTAGAGCTGAGAGGAGCCACAGAGACAGTTTCCAAACACTCCTCTTCCAGAGTATCACAACTGTCAGACCCAGCTCTTCCTGCCTGGACTTTGCTTTGAGACCCCGGGTTCTCATCACCGTGACCTCATCAGTGGCCAGCTCGAGGGGTTAGCCAGCAGGGGCCAGAGCCGGCCTACCCACTCCCTGCTTCCTTATCACCCTGGCTCGAGTCCTGAAAGGAGGGAACAAGAGGCCGGCCCAGGGACTGAGAGGGACTCACTCCAGAGACGAATGGATGGTGGCTGGGAGAGGCTGCGGACAGGTCCCAAGAGCAGAGCTCTTTGGAGGAGGAGCTCACGGTCAGTTATGCTGTCTTCAGTCTCTCCAGGCCCGGCTTCAGGGACAGATACCGAACAGACAGCCCTGAAATACTTTAGCTGTCTTGCCTCTTGGGGTGGGAGGGAGTAGGAGGGCAAGGGGCAGGAAGAAAAGACACATCCGATGGCAGCATCCTCCATTCGTATCCCTGATCACAAGTGGCTCTGTTTTGTGGATACTCCTGTATCACTAGCTCTTCGGGCGGCAGGACGGAGGCTGGGGCAGACTGTAAAGGTCTGTTTCTGTGCTCTGTGCTGGGCCAAGGACTCATTTTGATAAAGAGTCTGTGATCATGGAGGATGAAGTCAGCCCGTCATTTTGGCCACCACTGCCCCACTGAACAGATAAAACCATCGAGGAGGCGGCAGGCAGGAAAAAAGACAAAGGCACTGGTACAAGTTTTGATCCACTAAGGGATTTTCGGGCAGACTTTTTCTAAAAAGACATCCAGAGAGAGTGACCACAGTTCTATTAACAGCTGTGTCAGGGGCTGGCTGAGCGTGGCTTTGCTGGGCACGCTGTTGACAAGAGTGGGGACGTTGAAGGGAAGCACAGTGACTGAAGAGCCCTGGTTAAGAGCCGCCTGCCAGCGAAGCTTCCAAGAGAACAGGTCTATAGTGTGCAGGACTTTTTGTCTTCAACAGAGATCTCACAGCAATGAGAACGTTCACTCGGTTAAATGTCCAGATTTCTCTGGCCCCTGTGTGATGAAGTCAGATGGAGGTGCACTTGCGTTTTTCTTGCTGACTTGTGTTGCAGCTGATGATGGGTACCGCTGAGCCTCAGGTTTCTCGTGCACAAAATGGGACTGTAGCATTGTTTTTAGGGAGACTGGAGAGTAAGTGAGACGGTCTGCCTAAAACAGTACCTGGCCTGCCCTAGGTTCCCAGCTCCTCCCTCCGACACCTGCCACATTCGGCCCTGCCCTCTCCTCTGGGAAGCACATCTGAAGCCTGCTTTAACCGCTAGAGGTCTGGATGGTGTGAATCTGGGAGAATCACTTCACGGCACCAGCAAGTCCCTCTTCAGGCTCCTGCCTCAACCTCCTCCTGCAGGGCTTCTGGTTTTCTATCTGGTCTTCCATTAGCATCTCTTAATGAAGAGATTATTCAATACTTAGAATACACACAACATCACATCCTTATCCGTAACATTTCTTTTCATCTGCTGTAAAGAAACAAGTGGCCTGATGCCTCCTGTGGAATTCCAAGTGTCATCTTGCAGACCTCCCTGGTAAATGTCCTGTTCCTTTTCTCTCCTACCTAACTAGATGACAAATCATCAGCACTTTGAAGAAACACATATACCCAGGCTGCTTGTTCCTCACCTTGTTCAGCAGATTGGCCTTGACTTTTAGCCATTCCTGAAATTTAAATCATCCTGCGGAAGGATGGAGACTTGCTACCACCGAGGACAATGATTGGCGTGTGTCCCTCTCTTGGTGCCTCCATTCTTCAGTTGTAAAATGGGATAGTGCAGACTTTTCCTGTTTTCCTAGTTTTATCTTAAAGTTACAGAGGAAGGCAAGGCTTGAATCAGCTACATTAATATGATGGTTGATGGTGTATCAAAATGCAGAGGAATACTTACTGAATGAGTATAAATTCATCAAAGGTTAAGGCTATCTTTACTCAGGTCACAAAATGTCAATCTTAAATACCCAATTCGTTAAAAAAAAAGATCGATGAAAGTTCGATCTTTTTGAATCATGAGAGTTCAAGACAGAAAAATTTCAGTAATGCCTACAAAAATAATCTCTCTTCCCTTTCACATACGAACTGGATGTCTTGGAACAACTTAAGAGATTCTGTAAAAAAATTATTATTTTGTACTGCTACATATTACCTACGTTATTATTATTATTATTTTACTATTAAACTATTTCCACATGTTATTAAGGGGAAAATCTTTCCTCTCTCTTACTTCTTCCATTGATCTTGGATCTGGTGGGTTTTTGTAGAAAAGCAAGTGTTCTTTGTATTAAGGCTCCAGGTGCACTTGGAACCTTAATACATCTTCCTTGTAGGTGAAGAAGTGAAAGTGTTAGTCGCTCAGTCATGTCCGACACTTTGTGACTCCATGGACTATAGCCCAGCAGGGTCCTCTGTCTATGGGATTCTCCAGGCAAGAATACTGGAATGGGTAGCCATTCCCTTCTCCAGGGGATCTTCCCAACCCAGGAATCAAACCTGGGTCTCCTGCATTGGCAGGCAGATTCTTTACCATCTGAGCCACCAGGGAAGCCCATCTTGTATGTGCATTAGAGCTTATTCTGACATCCAGTGTTCATCTTAACTTTTTTCTTTTGTTACTCTTTTAGTGACACACGTGAAAGGAATTTCAAGACAATCTCTTTGGGAAGATGATAATCTTTAAAGCATCCATCAGTTCCCTTGCATCCATTATATATTGATGGGGGTGAGCATCTCTGGTTTCTTGGCTCCAAGACCCTTTACCACCTGTTATCAGAACTATTCAGGGCAGCTCAACAATCATCTTCCTACGTTACTCCGAGACCTCATTTGGATTTTTAATAAACAGTTACATCCTAATGAAGTCTTCATCAAACTGACTAAAATATGTTTAGAAATCATTAGCTTAAATTACCAGTGCAAAAAAGAACCTCCTTTGGGAGAGCCCCAGACTGGGTTCCCAGACTTTTGGCAGATGAATTAGTACAACAACACAGCGGAGTCGGTGGGAGTTCCTGGGAACCAGGCGTTGGATAAAGAGCTTGGGGTCCCTCCGGTGGGTTCATTAAAGAGGGAAAACAACCACAACACATCCGACGCAATTTACATGCCAGGTGTGCGGCTGTCGGCAGGTGCCAAGGAAACTGACAAGCGTCTCTTCCCACAACACACAGGCTGCGGGGGATGCGCAGGGGCGACCAGGAAGCCTTAGATAATGACGGGTCCTGGCAGGTGTATGGGGGGAGCCCTGCAGGAGGGAAGTGTGGTTTCTGAGTCCTCTGCACAGGTGCTGGGACCGGAGGCCTCCCAGAGGCTCCAACAGGGGCAATTACAGTGGCCTAATGCAGGGCGCTCCAGGGCAGAGATCCGGGGAAAGCTGCTGGGCTCTGACTTAATGAATCAAGTCTGTGTAAACAAACAGCGTCGGCCTGGCTCATGCCTGATTCATGAAGCACCCGCTGCTTGCAGTCAACATGGTAAGCAGCTAGTTGCTGCCCTTAAAAACCATGTCATTTTCATTTCTTCAGTGGTTTGTCGTCGCTGTTTCCAAGCGTGGAACGTGGGCATGTCGTCTCTGGACAAATGTGCAGGATGAACAATGGGAAATGGCCTGGAATGAGGTATGACCTTTTCCCAGAGGGCATGTGACCTCTTGTCAACACCCCCAGATCGCACCAGACGTTTCAAGGACAGACGCCATGAAGCACATCACTAATTGAATTCAGGCCAGTCCACGGGGCTGATGGTGGCAGGGCAGGACTCTTAGAGCTTACCACGTCCCTGCAAACTGGGTGAGGATCTGGAAGGATTTTTTTTTTTTTTAAATAAGCTTACCAGACCTAAAATTCCTGAGTTCTGTGAGGCTGTGGGCTTCCATTTAAGGCTGAACTTGAACCGTGGCCCCTGCTCTCCCCTTCAGCTGCACACTATTAGCTGAAGTGTCTATGGCTATTTGTCAGAAAGAATTGTTTCCATCAAAAATGTCAATAGGGGCCACCTTGCATGGGACGGGTCCTGATGGAAGGAACAGAGGCCACCTATTTATTCCAAGGCAGGCAACTCAGAGTGAAGCCTGCATCCCACTAAAAGGTGCCACGTCCAACAGACAGTGGGCTCTAGTGTCTGTGGCTTTTCACTGGAATAATTTCATAGCATGGTCTTCCTTTGATCTGTTAGCCAAACACCATGCTGTCCCAATTTTTCCTTAAAGAAAGAGGGTTTATTATATGAGAACAGCTCATGTCTAGTCACTGGGTCCTGAGACAGCACATTTTGAAATTTCAATTAAGCAAAAAATACGCACATGCCTTTATTTAAAGAAAAATCCAGTAGTGGTTGTTATTTTTAATAATTACTTACTTTTCAAAATAATTTATCTTGGGATTATTTTAACTGAAGTGAAGTGAAGTTGCTCAGTCGTGTTCAACTCTTTGCGACCCCATGGACTGTAGCCTACCATGCTCCTCCGTCCATGAGATTTTCCAGGCAAGAATACTGGAGTGGGTTGCCATTTCCTTCTCCAGAGGATTTTAAGTGAGCTCTGATGCAAATATGTTGTTGTTCAGTCGCTAAGTTGTGTCTGACTCTTTGTGACCCCAGGGACTGCAGCACACCAGGCTTCCCTGCCCTTCACTAGCTCCTAGAGTTTGCTCAAACTCATGTCCATTGAGTCAATGATGCCATCCTACCATCTCATCCTCTGTCGCCCCCTTCTCCTCCTGCCTTCAGTCTTTCCCAGCATCAGGGACTTTGCCAATGAGTTCGCTCTTCACATCAGGTGGCAAAAGTATTGGAGCTTCAGTTTCACTATCAGTCCTTCCAGGGATATTGAATATTCAGGGTTGATTTCCTTTAGGATTGATTGGTTTGATCTCCTTGCTGTCCAAAGGACTCTCAAGAGTCTTCTTCAATACCACAGTACAAAAGCATCAATTCTTCAGCACTCAGCCTTCTTTATGGTCCAACTCTCACATCTACACATGACTACTGGAAAGACCATAGCTTTGAGTATACATAAAATCTGGTAAATAACTCAATGAATATTGTTATTGGGAAAGCAAAGCAGTGTGAAGCAGTCTCCATATCTCTTCCTCCTCAGCACACAAGGCAGTCAACACATGTGTGTGAGATGAGTGAGGACTCAGAATCAATCATACATTTCAGGGAAAGAAACAGGTAAAACACTGAGCTGAGCTGTTTCGCAGTGAACCTGGTGGATACCAACTGCTGTAGGTGGGGTAAATTCTCCTTCGTTAGCTTTGCTGGGCATTTCCTGAGCTCTAGGAGGGAGAGACCACAAATTTATAATGCTGTCTCCTCCCTGAAAGGAGTTTGTTGCTTTTATGGCAGAGTTGAAAATTTGTTTTTTTCAGTAGTCATTACTGCTTTTATAGGAAACTACTGATTTGGGGGTGAAAAGGTAATTTATTTATTTTTAAGTATTTATTTATTTGTTTGCTTATTTGGTTGTGCCCAGTCTTAGTTTCAGCATGTAGGATCTTTAGTTGTGGCACATGGGATCTAGTTTCCTGGCCAGGGATGGAACTTGGGGCCCTACATTGGGAGTACGGTCTTAGCCACTGGACCACCTGGGAAGTCCCAAGGAAGATAATTCATAAATGCCACTAGAGGTCTCAGTTGTGCTGGAGAAAAGGTAAGGGTTACCTTAATACTTACGTTTAGGAAGTCCTCAGAATGGGGCGGGAACTTCTCTAACCACCTGCCATCTAGAGACTCATTTAATCTTTACAAGATCCCTATAAAACAGTGGCATGATATCTACACTGCCCAGGTGGGGGCCGGTGGTGGGGAGCTCAGCGACCCCTTCTAGGCTGGTCATACAAGGAGCTCCCCGCATCCCCCCAGGCCAGCTTCCCTGCTCTCAGCATCTCCCAAGAGACAGGGAATCCAAAGGCGTAAATGGCTTTTACATGGTTGGCAGTAAACCTGTGCTTTTTCAGTTTTTATACTTTATCTAATAGTCCCGTAGCTTCTCCCCTCTTGTCTCATCACTTTACTAATATCCTTTACAGAAACTTTTACATTTTAATGGTCAATTTTACCTGTCCTTTTCTTATGGTCTCTTTGAAACACTTCTAAAACAAAGGACATAAATGTGCCCTCCATATTTTCTTCTAAAAGTTTTAAAACATTTAAAACTTTTGGTTTTATTTGGTATTCAATTTGGGGCTTTTCTTTTAGTTTGGGGCTTTTCTTTTAGTCCACATGAATAACCAAAAGTGCCAGTTCAACTGATGGAAAAGCTCATGTTTTTCCCACTAATTACACATTTTCCTACAAATGCCTACATCAACATCTGGGCTCTCATTTTTTGATCTATTGATATATTTATTTCTTCCTGATTCACGGTGTCTATCATTTCCCCTTTTGCTATGTTCTTATCTGGTTTTGATATCAAGGTTATACTAGCCTCTTAAAATGGGAAAATAATCTCTCTTTTTCTCTTCTCAGAATAATTTTTATAAGATTTGAGTTACCCATTCCTTGAGTATTTAGCAGAATATATCTATAATACAATTGGGAGTAATGCTTTCCATGGGTCACTTTTTAACTATAATTCACTTTTTAAATAATTTTTGTCTCTTCAGAATTCCTGTTTCTTTTTGAGTCAGTTTTGGAAAATCAAATTTGTTAAGATAATTGTTGATTTTATCTAAATTTTCAAATTTATTGTGATTCATATTATCTGTTATGTTAAAAATGTATCATATTCCCACTATTTGTTATTTCTGATTTCTTTTCTTCTGATTGCCAGATGGTTGTCAATTTCATCAGTCCTTCCACAAAACCTTTTTGATCACGGTGATCTTTATTATTGTTTCTTTGATTTTTATTTAATAACGTTCTGCTCTGCTGTTACTGTTTTCTTTTTTTAGTTTACCCTGTTCCTCATTTATCTTCTTGAATTAGATGCTTAATTAGTCTTCTAATAACAACCCTGAAGAACATAGATATACTTTGGGTACCATTTGCTTGGCATCCTACACGTTTACTACATGATGTTCATGATTCACAGTTCTAAGTATTTTCTGAGTGATATGAGGGTGTTGTGCTTTGACCCGTGAATTAGTGGAAGCGTTTTCTCACCAGAGCCTAAGTGAGGACCCATCTGCCTCTGTCAGTTCCCTGTTCTGGTGCCCGGCTGGCTTCCCTCTCCTTTGCCCCTCCCCTATTTCCCCCTTGGCCCTTTATCTGAGCATCTACCCTTTGTGAGTTTAGGTTTCATGTGGCCGTCTCAGTTCAAATTCTTAGCACTGTACATGTCCAAGGTGTTACCTTCTGTTCTTGGTGGGCTTTAGAACTCAAGATCCAAGCTCATGAGACTAAAGCCCTACCCCACTTGTCAGGACCCATGGGCACCATTACGTCAGCCTCTAGTGGGAGCCTGTTGCCCCCTCCCCCCTTTCTCTGGTCTCTAGTCCTTGCTTCTTCTCTGTTCTCTAGTAGTTTACTTTCTTAAGAGCTAAGTGAAACATTTTTAACATTTATGTTTACATATACATTTATATTTTATATTAAATACATTAAAACTCATTTACATTTTATCTACAATTTCAGGATGTTTGTAAGAGGAGGATTTTCAGGTTCTTTGGCTTGTCATCTTTGCTAGAATTTTAACTATCCCACTTTTTAAGTCTCTCTTCTTCCTGGTTTGTGCTTCCTGAGACCTTCTGAAAATCCATTTGTAAGAACAGCTTTATTGAAGTGTAACTGATGTACTGAGTTGGCCCAAAAGTTCGTTCGGGTTTCCGTAGGATATTAAGGAAAAGCTCGAATGAACTTTTGGGCCAACCCAATACAGACACCTTCAGGCGCACAACTGGATGGCTTCTGACATAGTGAATGCCCTTGGTACGATCACTACAACCCAGGTCAGGGGCAATATCCACCACCTTCTGCGGTTTCTTATATGCCTTTGGGCTTTGTGCATGTGTGTGTGTGTGTGTGTGTGTGTGTGTGTACTGAGAGCACTTGACGTGAGGTCTACCCTCTTAACAAATTAAGTGGGTGACGCTGTATTGCTGACTACAAGCAAGCTTTGTACAGCAGATCTCTAGAACTTGTGCCTCTGGTGTAACTGAGACCTTATACCCACTGAACATCAACCCCAGCTTCACCTCCCCCAATCCTTGGCACCCACTCCTGCACTTTCTGCTTCTGTGACTTGACTCTTCTCTATCACTCACGCCTATGGGTGGAATAGTCCAGTGCCTGCCCTGTTTAAGTGGCTTACTTCACCTGACCTGACATCCTGCAGATGCAACCGAGTTGTCAGTGGCAGGATTTCTTTTTTAAGGCTGACAGAGAATCTTACGAAACAACCCCTCTATCACTTCTGCCCCTAATATTTCAATTGGAGGCTAATCTCTAGGCGCAGAGTAAATCTCACAATGTCAGTGTCTCTAAGAAGTGACAGTCCTTCAGCAGAACCATGGAAATGGCCTCACTGTTCAGCAGAGCAGCTGCATCCTGTGTGTCTTCTCTTTTTCAAATTCCCCTTTGGGAATAATCCTGTTGAATCCTATGACCGAGATCTTAACTACTGAAGAATTTCCTGGTTAAATAAAAATAGCTCATCCGCAGTTAATACAGATGAAGCAACCCAAGGCCCCGGGGGCGGCGTGTGGTCCCCACTTCACAGGTCAGGAGAGGGAGGAAAGGGACGATCTAAGTGAGAGGAGATGCTGGAATTCTAAGCCTGGGATTGACTCTGGGCTTCCGGCTGTTCTCAGGGAGGACTCTCCCCCAGGTGGGGAGTGCAGGCCTGCCTCCTGGGGCTCCCCTTGTGCTCTGACACCCAACCACCAGCCCGCGTGCGTCACTACGTTTTTGTGTTGTTGTGTGCTCAATATATCCGGGTAACAACTGCTTTTAAATCCTGAGTGCCTTTCCTGTCTGTTGCTATCGCAACACATGAAAGCAATTCAGGCTATGTTTACTGATAATGTATAAGCAAGGACAGCAAGCCAGAGGAGGAGCCTAGTGGTTAGCATTTTCAGAAGGACACAACACTGCATCCAGGGCTGGCTCCTATCCTCCTTCACACAGGTGTCTAAGGAAGGAACAGATGACTGGGAGGCGGAGAGGCCACTTACCCGCCCCACTTCCACCAGGTTGGTCACCATGACGATGCTCGCTGTGTTCTCGTGCCACACCATCCTCCAGAAGTCAGATATCGTCTCCTGCATCGGCCCTGCAGCAAAACACAGCAGAGACGTGTGCTGTCTTTGGGAGCTTGCACCTGCGGCACTTCTGCAGCTCACAAAGAAATCTCCGGACAGCCGCAGGCAGTCCCCTCATCCCTCTCGGTGGACAGAGCTCTCCCTTCTAGTGCTGATGTGGCGGTGGGGGGCACTCTTCCTATAATAGCACCCTTAGAAACACAGGATTTTTCACTCATGGCTTGATTTTCTCACGTCATCCAACGCATCTGTATTTGAGCCCTTTTTGCCCTTCTTAAATGACTGCTGTGAAAGAAAGTTGTTTCTTCATCATTTAGCTATTTATCTCTATAATACTCGAGAGTGTGATTAAAAAAAAAAAAGGGGTACCATCCCTCTTTCTGCTAACAACTGGCGATATCCAGGGAAGCAGTCTATAGAATGAAATGAGCCTCTATAGGAAAGATGGCCTTTTCTGGTTTCTAGTATTTTTCTTAATCTGTGCTATCTGTCAAATTAATCTTTTCTAGAATTTTCACCTAACACCTTCCAGCGAGTTCAGAGTTTCGAGCACTTGTACTTCCTGTCACTGACCATGACCTGCTTTCCCAGCTCCTGGGATCTGAGCATTAAGGAGCTCTTTTTATGGACTGGAAAAAAAGAGGGAAAATCTGCCAGTGCTATATACACTGTAAAGGCACAGAAAGCTGGAATTTAAACTTTCTTTAAATGCAGATTTTTAAAAAAAGACCCAAACTCTATGTTCAAACATGTTTGAGGGTCTCCATGTAATAGAATAAATCTTTTTTGGATAAATCTTCATGGTTCCTATTTATTTCAGTGTGTCAGTAATACATAATTAAAAATCTAAGGTTAATTAGCATATTAGCCTTTTCTACTAAAATTACAAAGGACTTATCTCTGACTACTCCCAATTTACATGCAATTTTTCTATAGTGTTTATCACTTTTTGAAGCCCACCATGGATGCTATTTTAATACAATGTTTATATTTTCACATTTGTCAACTTCTTTGCTCCCTTTCAAACAATTTTAGAACTTTTGTCTAGCTCATCTTTTAATTTTTCACAATCATCAAATATATTCTTCAGGAATTTCTTAAGGTTCTGCTGGTGGCAAGCTCTCAGAATTATTTGCTGAAAACATATTTAGACAGTTCTATTGGGTGCGTATTTCTAGAGTGACGTTTACTCTATGGCTTCCATTTTAACAGCATAAGTCTTTATATGACCAGTAGACATGTGGGGATAGGAGAGGAAGATGCCTTCAAAGGTGGACGGGCTGGACAGCTGTGCTGTTGGATCTGGACGTTGTAGATTCCCAGGTTTGGAGTGTGAACATGTGAATATGTGAGTTTGGGATCTGCCTCTGGCTTTGAACCGAGTGTGTGATGTGGGGCAAGTTACTTGGTCATGAAAAAGACAAACAACCCAATTTACCAATAAAAATGGGCAGTGCACTTGAACAGACATTTCTCTAATGCCCATCATCATTAGTCATTAGGAAAATGCAAACCACAGCCACAGTAAGATACCATCTCATACCCCCTGGGATGGTTATAATTAGAGAAAAAAGCCAGAAAATAACACTGCGACCTTAGTATCTGCATCTCTCTTTATCTACATACTGATTTCAGGAACATGGCTGAGGGTTATTTTGAGAATCTGTGGAATGAGCGCTGACTCAGGCATTTTATACAGTCACATGTCAGAACAAAAACCAGGTGCAAAAAAACCCCCAAAACAACAACAACCCAAGGTGCATTTACATTAAAATAGAATGAGAAATGGAGAGGATAAACTGGAGGTATATTTAAAGCAATTTGGGCTGTAAGTTGATCAATTTTTAAGCCAGATGATGGCTACGTGAAGATTCATTGTACAATTCTGTCGATTTTTGTTCATATTTGAAGTTTTCTATGTCAAGATTAAAAAAAAAAATCTCACCAAGAGATATATTATCATTTGACTGTAGAATCTGGTCAGTAAAAACAGAGATATTTCTCCACAAATTATTTTGCAGAAATCAGTAGGTTAAGCCATAGGTTAGGGAGAAGAACTTCTAATCTTCGTTTGCCTTACAAAATGAACATTACGGAAATTAAAGCTTCTAAAGCCCAAGGCCATAAAAGAGCTGAAGATGCAAAAAAACAACAGAAAAGCCAACAAAGAAACAAAAAAAAAGGGTGCATTTAAAGTTATTTACTGATGGTCACTTGCTGGCTGAGCAAAGGGGGCATACCTGGCCCCTTCAGTCACTGCCCGTTCCTCTTGACCAAGTATCAGTTTCTTCTTTTTCTTCTTCCTCACTGTCAAGCTTCCTTCCCTTTTCTCTGAATACAAATGTCTACTGTTCCTCCTGCTGCCGTGACGACACTCTTCCCCTCCTCGTGAGAACCCCTCCACCTCCTGAGCCTCTGCGTCGAGTCCCTTTCTGGGACCTTGAGCGCTGCCCCCCACGAAGCTTTGCCTGCTGCTTGCCCCGTCCCTTGGCGTGTGCGTGCCATTCTCCTGATGGACGGGCTGAAGATTTCAGTGACTTCAGTCAAGGTTACCGGGGACACAAGTAAACATCGGATCTCATCAATCACTACGCTTCCAGCTCACGGGAAGAGAGGTGTCTCCATTGTGTACTTAACGGCTTGTTACTTATTCACAAGGAAAAAATAACCCGAGTCCATCTTTGTGCAGACACACACAGTCTCTCCACTGCGACCCTGAAACAAAGGAGTGACACTCTTTGCTTCCGCCGGACACACAGGCCTGTGCCACCTGCTCTGAAACGTCCAGAACCAGTTCTGATGACAATGGCTACTGTGGATGAATCTGGTGCCCCAGCATTGCAGATGCATGTGCTTTCAGAAAGAAATCTTCCTCTCCCCTCAGTGCCCAACAGAGACATTCAAGGCTGGGCAAGTTCCCAGGTACAACTCACTGGCCTTTTCTCGACTCTAGAGCCCCTGTGATGACTTATCTCAAGTTCCCCTGGGAGGAAGGAACGAGGCTGTCGTGCTTATTGCTCTTTCCTTAGGGTCCATGGAGTACCCAGCACAGAGCATGGGCTCATAAATACATGAATGAATGAGTACTTCTGTATGCATTGCTATAAACCATATTATTTACTATTAAAGTGTTATATTAAGAGTGTGGACTCTTTGCCACCCCATGGACTGTAGCCTGCCAGGCTCCTCTGTCCATGGAATTCTCCAGGCAAGAATACTGGAGTGGGTAGCCATTCCCTTCTCCAGAGAATCTTCCCCACCCAGGGATCGAACCTGGGTCTCTTGCATTGCAGGTGGATTCTTTACCATCTGAACCACCAGGGAAGCCCCATAAAAATATTAAGTACTATTAATAGATAATACTTGTAGGAGTCTCTTTCTTGACATCTTTTGGAGATTATCTGTAGAAGCTTGAAAGAACACTGCCTCTAGTTCTTCCTGATTTATTATAAAGGGGGGCATCTTTTGCGAGGGCTTCTTTAGAGTGAGCGTGAGGGTCCCCCGGTCTCCAGAATGCTGCCGGGCAGTGCTGCAGAAGCTGGTTCCAACCGCTGAGCCTGTGGCTCCTTGGAGTCCCCCTGCTCCCAACACTTTCCCTCCAATCTCAACCCAATCCATCATTTGGAGCCTGAGTGCAATTCTGGCTTCCACCAACGGTTCTCAACTCTGGCTGCATATTATAATCACTGTGCAGCTTTACAAAATTCTGATGACCTAACCCAAGAGTTTCTGGGTTTACTGGCCTGGGAGGGTTGGTCTCGTGGGGAAGGACCACAGAGAGTCAGCATCCAGGCATTTGGCTACATCTCTGACCTGTCAGGTGGTCTTGTTCAGAGGTGGAACACCCAAGATCTGTGGCTTTTGAATCTACTGAACAGTCTAACCCTCATATAAGTTCTTCGAATCAAGAAGTCCCAATTCTTTCTGATTTAGAAGGAACTTGACTCATAAGAGGGGGCTCCTCTGGTGGTTCAGACAGTAACGAATCCACCTGCAATGCAGGAGACCTGGGTTTGATCCCTGGGTCAGGAAGATTCCCTGGAGAAGGGAATGGCAACCCACTCCAGTATTCTTGCCTGGAGAATTCCATGGACAGGGTAGCCCGGAGGCTATGATCCACGGGGTTGCAAAGAGTCGGACATGATCAAGTGACTAACGCTTTCACTTTCACTCATAAGATATCATCTAGGAACATGGCTGCACCATTTTACTGAGAGGAAAAGCAGTAGTCAAGGTGACACAGGTTTTTTACGATGTTTACTTAACTACTTTCGGGGTATCTTTAAAGCAAAGGGCGTGATCCATGGAGAGGTCACTGGTGACTGCTCTCGGGGTGGACAAACAGCTAAATTCCTATGACAAGGAATCCAAAACAGCAGGCAAAGGATGACATAAACCCTGTCCCTCCGGCATCAACAGCTGGGATGACAACCCTGGGAGGTATCTGGTTTCTGCAGTTGCTGGCTGGGTAGGGGCCCATGATCAGTGTGGCTATGCTTTTACAGACGTTGGTACAATAGGCGGGAAGGTTATTCTCAGCAGCTGTCCTAGGGGGACCAAAGCGTTTGAAAGTAAGGTCTTGAAATTTCAATAGCATCAGGCCGGCACTACATCCCATTTCCCTGATGACCATCGGCACACATAGACCTCTCTTGGCAGAGAAGGAGACATGCAGATGGGTGATTCTTACACCACCCAGCCCCCAGGGGAGCAGCAACAAGAAGGGGCAGAAAGAATGAGAGCAGAATAAAAACAATGAAAAGCCATGAGTGAAAGACATCCAAGGATGGCTCTATTGTGTGAGACTATTTCTCCGGCTCATGGGCAGTGAGAGATATTAAAAATTACAATGTCAAGGTCTTGATAGATGCCTCTGCCCTCTCCCTTTCACATTCTCATTTCTATGCAGTATGTTTCCTGCATTAATTAGAGCCACAGGAAGTCAAGGTCCTTGGAGCTCACAGTGACGCACGAGAGTTTTTGGAAGGGAAGAAAGAGTTCAGATATGCCCCAGTATTCCACTGTAAACAGGATAAAACCTAACTTCTTTTGAGCTCTTCCTATTTCTCAGGTCTCCTTTGAGTGTCTTACAAGATATATTATGTCATTAATTTAAAAATCACTGCCCTACTTAATAGGCACTACTAATCCCCCACTTGGGTGGCTCAGCTAGTAAAGAACCTGCCTGCAATGCGGGAGACCAGGGTTCGATCCCTGGGTTGGGAAGATCCCCTGGAGAAGGGAATGGCTACCCATTCCAGTATTCTGGCCTGGAATATTCCATGGGCTATATAGTCCATGGGGTTGCAAAGAGTTGGACATGACTGAGCGACTTTCACTTCACATTCCCCCACTTTACTGGAAGGACACTGAGGCAGAGAGAAGTCGGCAGAGTTGTCCACGGGGCTGAGCCTGAGGTCTGGCCCCACCAGTCACAACGCTGCCAGGTAAGCATCCACGGGCATGACAGGTGCACGTGTACAAGTCACCACGATCCCAGCAAGAATAAAAAAGAAGGAACCCACCGTCAACCACCTTTTAAACGCATTTTTTATGACATCAATGTTCTTTCAAGAGTCCCATGATCCCACTGCTACAGAATAAAGTCCAAGTTCATGAGCACGGCCCCTCCCAAGTTCAGGTTCATGAGCACTGCCCTCCTTGGCAGTCCCAACCTCCCCTATACCCAAGCGTTTCTAGAACCCAGCACATCCTGGTTTACTCCCTCCATCCCCCACCATCCCAGTCCAAGCCACGTGCCCCGAATGACGAACCCAGCCTCACACTCGGCCCCCCTCACTCTGTTCTCTCCATCTCAGCCACAGCTCACCTCTGCAAAGTGTCATTTTCCTGCTTAAAAACCTTCCAAGGGGTTTCCACTGAGTAAATCCCAGATTCTTGAATAAGGCAGACTGGTCCGCCAGTTCTGTGCCTGGACCAGGTCTTCACTCTTGGCTTTGGCTGTTGCAGGTGCTGTGTCCTTGGGACCCCCTGCAGGATCCCCCACCAGGACCCCTCTGAACTTGCTTCACTCATTCACCTCCTTCCCAGCTCCTGAGGGAGATCTGAGGGTGTGACCTGTATCCACAGGTGAGCCTGCTGCATGCCAGGATCCTGGGATGGTGAGGGTGCCATGGTGAATGATGGCAACACAGCCCCTGCTTCACAGAAGCTTGAGACTCTACCAGGTGCAGATAAGGCAAGAACACGCCACGTGTGCACATAAAGTGTGGTGAGGTCAGCAACCCTGGACTCCTAACTTTCAACGGAGATGTGCACACCTCTGCAGACATGCGGATATTTTCCAGGGGGGATGTGGATAGTTTCCAAAATAGTATTAATAATTTCTATACACTCAGTGGCTTTATGGACTCTGCCTATACTGATCTTTACGAGAAGGAGTCTAGGAACAGGGATCTTTCTCAAACATGACAAAGCCCTCACTCGTCTCCACTATTACTACGGGGCACTGCCCAGGTGAAGAGACCTGCAAGTGTGAGACTGAGGGATGGACAGAAACACGGACTACAGAAACCCACAACGCTCCCGCCTTCTCTTATGAAACGTATCTCTGTGAAGGACAAAATCTGGTGTTAAAAATGGGATATTTTGGTTCATGCTGAGATGTTCTGAATTCACAGTATCCAAAGTGGCAGAGCCTGGGAACATTTATTCTTTTAACTGCAGCTGGGCTGTTCTGTGGGACCCCTGAAGTTTTCCTGGATACAACCCATGGATGAAAGTTTCATGTGTTTTCTTTCAGATTTGGCATGCTTTAATCTTTAAGGTGATTAAAGTCTATTTATTGTACTATCATAAAATATTTATTCTCATTTCTTCCATCCTCATTTTACCTTAGAAAATAATTTAATATTGTCTATCTCCTATTAACAAGTAAACTTACATAAACTTATGATGAAAATTTTAGATAGCAACTTAAAATGTTCAAAGTGGGTACATAATTTTTTCAAACTTCTTTTGGGGATTCACAAGCAAAACCATTTGAAGACCATTGTCAGCCTGTGACGTATTTATGCCTGCGTGCATGCATGCTAACTTGCTTTAGTCATGTCCAACTGTTCATGACTCTATGGACTGTAGCCCAACAGGCTTCTCCATCCATGAGATTCTCTAGGCAAGAATACTGGGTTGCCATGCAACCCCCTCCAGGGGATCTTCCCACCCAGAGATTGAGTCCAAGTCTCTTATGTCTCCTGCATTGGCAGGTGGGTTTTTTTTTTTACCACTGCTGCTGCTGCTGCTGCTAAGTCGCTTCAGTTGTGTCCAACTCTGTGCGACCCCATAGACGGCAGCTCACCAGGCTCCCCCATTCCTGGGATTCTCCAGGCAAGAACACTGGAGTGGGTTGCCATTTCCTTCAATGCATGAAAGTGAAAAGTGAAAGTGAAGTCGCTCAGTTGTGTCTGACTCATAGCGACCTCATGGACTGCAGCCCATCAGGCTCCTCCGTCCATGGGATTTTCCAGGCAAGAGTACTGGAGTGGGGTGCCATCGCCTTCTCCCACTAGCACCATCTTTATCACTAGTGCCACCTGGAAGCCAGTATTTATGTCTACAGTAGTCAAAGTCAGGAGGAAGTTGTATTTCTTCTTGCAATATTGTTTTTCCTGCAGTGCTGAACTGTAGAGTGGATGTGACTTTGCCGGGGGGAATATGGGGGGCAGGCCCTGGGGTGGAATGTCCAGTACGGGTGACTCAGTGCCGCCTGATGGGGGAGGGGACACACATGGAGCCATCTTCAGAGAGAATGCAAAAATTTTACAAAAAATTTGGGTTCAGATTTCATGAGTAGTAGAAAAACACAACTAGGAAGAAATCTCTTAGATGGAAAGCCTGCCTTCCAGGAAGAATGCAGAGGAGGAAGTGTCTGGTTGTCTCAGGCTGACGTGTGATGAGGTGTCCACAACCATGAGGAAGAAAGAGGGAGGAAGGGAAGAAGGAAGAGGGGGAAGGAAGAGGGCCCAGAGGAGGGGACCCAGTGGGCTGGAAAGCTGAGCCAAGTATCCAAAGGCCAAGTCCAGAGGAGCCTCTGAGCTCCCCGAAGGTGCAGATGGATGAGTGTCCAGAAAGGACGGGTCTAGCCTACTGAACAAAAGCTCCCAGGAAACAGGAAAACACTGACTATGAACAGTAAACAACAGTAAAGAGACATCTGGGCAGAGAGTCCTGGAACCCCAGGGCTCACAGCATGTGGCTCCCAGCGGTGATTCCGGGACAAGAAGGTCACACGGGCTGGGCAGGCGGTAGGGTCCCCTCTGGCCTCCCCAGTGCCACTTGCCAGGCTCCAGGTGTGGAGCAGGGTCTCGGGCCTGATCTGGGTGGGCTCAGGAACTGGTGGGTCATGGACGAGCTGACCTTTGAGTCAGACTGTGGATGACGGGGGCTGCCCTTAGAGGGCAGTTCTGGATAAAACCGAGCAGGAGTCTAGCACAAGACTTGTGGTGTCAGCAAAGAGGCCAAGGGCTCTGGGCGCTGGCCGGGCATGGCCCACGTCAGGCTCTGGGGCTTCTGGCTCACTCCATCGGAGGAGAAGGCCCCGATGGTGGGACACCGAATGGAAAACAGGGGTCTAGGATTTATGCATTCATTTTCAAGCTCTTACTCATAAATAAAACTGGCCCTAAATTTCTGATCCATTATTGTTCACTGCTGCTGGAGATAATCTACATAAAGTATTATGAAGTCAGTTACTCAACGTTTGGAGCATTAGACGTCCCTTCAGCGGCTTCTGAGTAAGTTTTTATTACAAAACTTTACATGCTTTTTCACTATGATGCTTCCGTAACACTTACATTTATAATTTTACATTTAGTAGCCTTTCATTTTTGCAGTAGTGAAATGTAAAAGTTAAAATATGCCACCATGCTTTACGGACTGAATCTGGTACGTCGCAAAAGGCATAAGGGCGACACAGAAAACAGTCGGCTTTCACATTAATAATTAATAAACCTTAACAACACTTATTTGATAGGTGCATTGGCTTTCCCCTGAAGCTAGATAAGCAAAAACCATGGAATTTTTATGAATAATTTTTGGTTTCAGCTGCAGAAAAAGAGAAGCAAAGCTGAGATGGCTGGTTGCATGGGATTCAATCTGTTTATTTTCCTGAATTGTTAAGAGCATCCCTGTCCCCCGATTATCATTTAAAAGGAACAACAAAAATCAACTAAGGATTTTGAAGCAAACACAGAATTATTCTATGATGGGGAAAACATGAGAATACATTATGTAAATCTCAACTCAAAAATATAACTGGCAGCGTTTTCTAAGGGCAACTCTTATGTGAAACACCCTTCATGTCCAGAATTATAGAATAAGGATGTTCACCAGTCTACTAGAAATTTTACTTAGTGACCAGTCCAGTGGAATTTCAATTTGAATGTAGTAAAAAGAAGAGAAATTTGGCATTGGCGCTATTATGAAATATGCCTTGCTAAGAAGTAGTGTCAAACGTGATGACTAAATTAATGATGTCAAATAGTGCTTTTTTCCTTTCTTTTCCTTCCTCCCTCTTTTCCTTTCTTTTTTGTTACTATCTTTCCTATATTTACGTGGCTGTCACACAATAACAAATCCCTTTTTACACAGCCCAAGTCTTTCTTTTTTTAATTTTCTACTTGTTTTCCTTTCTTTTCCTTTTTAAGTTGAAGCACAGTTGATTGGTGAGCAGGAACTTGCTGATCACCCTGTTTCTCCTGAATTGGCTCACAAGGTACGTGTACTCCTCTCACATCTGAGAAAACTCGGCATCTACCGTGTGTGCTGCTTCCGCCCTCTGGGACATACCATTCTCACAGATGGTACACTGCACTCAAACCACGCCTTAAAATTCTTTCAGACTGAAACAAGAAAGTGTGCCAATATGAGCTGCGCAAATATCCGTGGGTTTCTCTAGATAACTAGTCATGGGATGTCGGTTTTCAGGTGCAGCACAAGAACATAAGAAATCCTGATTGGACCCCAAAAGATCATGTCAGACTTACTTATGAGAAAACTGGTATAAACCAAACACTAATGGACAGGTTACATATAAAATCTAAAAGAGCCTGGAAATCTTTGTAGTGTCTGTCATAACCCTTCAATCTCTGGCTCTTTTCTGGTTAATACTCTGACTCTCATCTTATTCACTTATTCAGCTAGAAGTAATTATGAAATATTTAAGAACAACAGAGAATAATATAGTAGGCATTATTTAATATGGGGCTTCTCTGATGGCTCAGAAGGTAAAGAATCTGCCTGCAATGCAGGAGACCTGGGTTCGATCCCTGGGTCTGGAAGATCCCCTGAAGAAGGGAATGGCTACCCACTCCAGTATTCTTGCCTGGAGAATCCCATGGACAGAGGAGCCTGGTAGGCTACAGTCCATGGGGTTGCAGAGTCGGACACAACTGAGCAACTAATACTAGCACACTAGCATGAATAAAGATATGTTAAATAATACCTACTATATTCCAAAGAGATGCCAGGAACTTCCTATTTAATTCTAATCGTCACCTTACCATTTTTCATCTTTGTGTTGTCTAGTATCTTAGTTCCAATATGAGTTCATCCTACCTTGATTAGTCATTATTATAGTTTCTTTTCTGTTATAATTTTCTAATAGCTTTCATAATTTTTATTGTGGTTTTCCTTAATTTATTTTTATAAGGACAAAGTTCATGCATTTCCATACCACTTTTAACTATGTCTCAAGTCAACAGCAAAAACAGATAAAGAAGCACATTTCCAAAAAAAGTAAACTTAAAATGAGTCATGTATTCTGAATACCCTCTTTCTTTCTCTTATCCACTACTTTAAGACCTTGAAACAAAAATAAATGAAAATAGTGGCTTTGAGACCAAAGTTTGAAATGATATTTTTAGAAGTTTTCTTTTTTCTTAAACAAAAGCAATGGGTTAAAACTAATTTGTATGAGACATTTCAAAGGAAAAAATCTACAAGACCATCCTTAAATTATTTCTGATACACAAATAGTCCTAACCATTTAGATACACTCAAGTGTTAATAAAATCCTGAATAAAGGCTAAAAAATAAAAAGTCATATTAGAAATAACATTGGTGCTCCCATAGCACATCTGCCATGTGATGATTTAAATTGCTAGCAGGGTTTTGTTAAAACCAACAAACATATTTTTAATTATAAAACACTGACATACTCAAAATTAAGAGATTCTTCAATGTGGTACCAATGTTCTCAACGTTAAGAAAACTTACAACAAAATCTCTGTTAGAAAAGAAAAGCAGAATAAAATTAGTCTCTGTGTTGCTAGAAAATCTGTTTTGGAAACTTGCTAATAAGTTATTGGAAAAATTGTTACTATCCCTTTCACTTTCCTCTGTGCGAACAGGGGGGCTTGGGGTGTGGGGTCAGGGTGGGGTCACCTGCAAGGACTCAAAGCCACAATTACCTCCTAGTGTAATGTTTGCATTTGATTATTTGCATGTAAATGTTTTGTTGGGTTTTTTATTTTAAAGAACATATTAACCATGATAATGTTATTCCACTTTAAAAAGAACACTAATTTTAAAAATCACTGTACACACATCAATGATGGACTCCATGGTCTTTCTCTTAAGCTAATGTGCAGGGATCAAGGAACCCCCACCTTTCCTGGGCCTCCACTATGTGATGCTGATCCCAGTGGCCTGGAGCAAGAATTCCTCTTTCTCCAGCCCTACTCTGTCTCCCAGCTTCCTGGTGCAGATTGGCCACTTTGAGGCATCTGGTCAGCCAAACAGAAGCTGGAGTCTGCCTTGCCGGCTCCACCCAACACAGGCTGCAGAAACAGGCCTAGAGCACAGGTCTTCCCTACGTCTTCCTCTAACTCCCGCTCTGCTTCTCTGTCATCTGTTCTCTTTCCCAGATCACTGCTCAGCTCCATTTTCTTCTCTAGTGGTTTCTTGGCTTCCAAAGCTTCTCTCTAAAGTATCCTGTGTGACTCTTAGATCAGAAATTGGTTTGGATGAAGCCTGTTGGAGAGGGACTTGTTCAGTTTGGAATTAAGCTGTTTCACTTACCTGTAACCTGACCCTAAGGATGCTTCAGAGAGGCCTGCAGGACCCCACGCTGGTGTCCTTTGTTGCAATCAGAAATGGTCAATGTCTGCAAGACTTCAAAAACCAAAGGAAAATGTGCTTTCTGCAGTGGATGACAGCTTATTGTCTTTGCAACCCACATCTGTTTAAAAGTCAATAACAGTGACGATCGTTTTTGTACCCTGGAGGGGAATGTGGAATGCTGGTGAAAACCTAAGTGGTTCCCTTTGGAACATCCTGGAAGAAGCACGAACAGGTGTAGGATGTATTAGCTTTTACGAAGACGACGTGAGCATACGCTACACTTGGGTTAAAGCCTGGCTGCCTATGTGCTTTGAGAGCTGTGTCTTTGGAATCAATGGAATGATGACAGGAGTTTCAGCTAATACCTGGCAGAGCTGCTGCTGGCAGAGCTGGTGTCTGAGCTCCAACAGTGTAACTTCAGTGTCTACTCTCTAACTAACCATTCTGCTCCACCATCTCTGGGAGGGGTAAAATCCATGTCCTGGTTACTGACATAAAACATGTTTGTATATGAAGGAATCTTAGGGCCAAATGAAATCCATAGAATTAAAAAATTGGATTGTGACCATGTTGCAAAAACAAAGGAATATTTGCAAACAAAAACCAGTAACAGGGTGACTCCTGCCAGGACTAGAATGTTCCAAGGCATTTCTGAAACCCCCTTTGCTTAAGTGAACTGTTGAAGTGAAAGTGAAGTGGAAGTGTTAGTCGCTTAGTCCTGTCTGACTGTTTGCAATCCCATGGACTCCTCTGTCCATGGGATTTCCCAGGTAAGAATACTGGAGTGGGTGGGTAGCCATTCCCTTCTCCAGAGGATCTTCCAGACCCAGGAGTTGAACCCATGTCTCCTGCATTCCCAGGAGCCACCTGGGAAGCTGCATCTTTCAAGGGTGGTTGTTAACTATTTTTTTGCCACAGGTTTCACTTTGAACTGAAACTGGATTTTGTTCCTTTTGGACTAAACCTAGCCCTCCTCCAGAATCACACATTCCCAGCAGTTACATAAACATTTCCATCTTGCAGTGGTACCACTGTGAACAGGAATGCAAGTCTGGGTGTGTGGTCAGTTGTGTCTGAGACTTTGTGACCCCATGGAGTGCAGCCTGCCAGGCTCCTCTGTCCATGGGATTTTTCCAGGCAAGAATACTCGAGTGGGTTACCATTTCCTACTCCAGGGGATCTTCCAGGCCCAGGGATAGAATCTGTACCTTCCTGCATCTCTTGCATTGGCAGGTGGATTCTTTACCACTGTGCCAACCTGGGAAGCCCTACCACTGTGAAAGAATGCAAAAGCTGCTATTGTTCTTGACATGGAAACTGAAGGATACAGCAGATTAGTCAGATCTGAGTGGCGGCAAAGATGAGGCCTCCGAAGAAGAACTCGTGCTAGAGGAGAACGGACAGGTGGTTGGCAGAGAAGGGCAAGAGCCCACGCTCAGGTACAGAAACGCACTCCTGGGGATCTGCTGGTCCCTGATTCCCGCAGCAAGCTGGATGGAAACACCACTCGAAGAGCTGGGAAGAGGCAGCCGAGAAAGTGTCTGCAGCCTCGGGAGGGAGGAACATGACAGATGCTCACAGCACAAGAGTCTCCTGCAGGCTGAGTCGCAGAACATCCATCAGGCCTGTCTCCAAAGAGAAGCCTTGTGTACTCATTCTGAGTGCTTGTTCACGCTCCAAAGAGGGGCACAGAGAGAAGCAATCAAGGAGAAAAGAAAGAATGGCAGCGTTCAGCGTGGAGGGGCTGGGTGACCCAAAGGACCCGCCTGCCTTCTGTCAAGGAGAAGCAAGACGAAGGGAAAAACTTCCCTGCACATGCTTCAGGGGCCACTGTCGGAGACATTAAGGCTTTCGTTAGTCACTCTCTTCTTTAATTAAGCTTTTCTCAGTGCACAAGTGGGATCCTCTTTTATTTGAGACAAAAGAGAATAAATCTAATAAATGAACAAAGTAGAGGTAAGTTGACTCCCTAGACAGAGCAGAGTGAAGGCAGTCTCGAGCTTTCAATGGTATTGGGAAGTTTCCAGGAGTATCCTTTTGAGTGAGAAGGGGAGAAAGAGAGCTCGCAATGGCTAGACACTTCCTCAAGTCTGCTGCCTTGAGAGACTCATCCAAAACCACCCTGATGGGCAATAAAGGATCCTGGTCCCGAGACTCAGGAAGAGTGATTCTTGGGCTGAATCAGGGCTCACTTCTCCACCCGCTCAACAGTTTAGGGCTGGGAGAGAAAAAAAGCTGAAGTCCTGCCCAAATCTGACACTGCAGCAAACCTGTTACCAAACAGGTCGGTAACAGCTAGCTGCCACGTTGTCTAATTCCTGAGTCATGCTCTGTCCCCGACTCCACACTTGGCAGGCCCTTGGTAGATGCACAGAAATATTGGTTCAGTTTTCAATGGACTGGGCCTGAAAGCAACAGCTTGGCTCTGCAAAAGTGGGTGAAGGTGGGGGAATGCCAGTCCTTGGAGAAAAACACCTGGGCACTAGTCACTGCTCCATTCTTTCAGGGCTGAACCTGGGAGAATGATGAGACCTTCTATCTCTTCCTCACTGTTGACTGAGGCACCTTAGGAGGCCAGGAACCCAGGCTGTTCCTCCTAAGATGAACCCGGCATAAGCCCTATTCGAGTACGAATGCTCACCTGTGTAGTCACAAAGCATATGTGACTCATTTGAGCTGACATGGATGAGAGTCACTTAAAGCTGTTTGTGCTTTAAGTTCCAACTGCTTTGATGACAAAAGAAGGGAGTTGGACTTGAAGATTTTTAAAGTTTTTACCAGCTCTAAAAGGTGCTATAATTTTTCTACTTTAAATGAGGAACATTTCTGGGAACTTCCTGGTAGTCCAGTGGTTAAGAATCCACCTTGCAATGCAGGGAACACGGGTTTAATCCCTGGTCGGGGAACTAAGATCTCACATGATGGAGGGAAACCAAGCCCTCTTGCTACAGCTACTGAGCCCGCGTACCACATCTAGAGAGTCTGTGTGCTGCAACGGAGATCCCACGTGCCAAAACCAAGATCTGGTGCAGTCAAATAAATAAATATTAAACAACAAAACAGAACGCTTCTAAATTACTCTGAAAGATTCAAAAAACATTTGGTTCAAGGATCCAGAACCTGCAGGACATCATCTGTCTTCCAGTTATTCTGTATCAACTTAGGTTCCCTTCCTGGAGGGATGTGTTTCTGCCATAGCACCTAGGACAACACGGTGGATGGTATCTAACATGGTCTAATTTCGGTTTCATCCTTTTATTCGCAAGCCGGCTTTAAATGTTCTCCCTTCTAACGACTGAGTTTAAGAAGAGCACGGGGCTGAGCAATGTCTGTGATCAGACCTTTGAGCATATTGGCCAGTAGCTTTGAAATTAACCTGGTGAAGAAAAATTATTGTTTCAGAGGAAGTTTGTGGATAAGCTGTTCCTTGCGCCTATTCATTTTGCCTTGAAGATCTGCAGATGGAGAGTAAGAGGCAGGTGAGCCCGACGTGGAGGGCATGGCCCTGGGTGTCAGGGATACTGACACCTCCTCAGAGATCTGCATATAAGTCACACTTCCTCACGGTCTTCCTCCTGAAGTTTGCAGACCAGAGAATATTCCACTTTACTGACCAATACTTGTAAACCAATCTTCAGTAGGATATGATAAGCGAATCCAAATGTAACCTACAACCCTTGACAATGGGGTAACAGCTCAGCAGGAAGAACAATAGCAGCTAATGGAAAATCTGTGCCTGAGGAGCGTGCAGAGCTGGTGCTTGGAGGGATAAAAACAAAAGATGTTTACTGAAGGCTTAGCTTTGGATATAAAAAAGTGTTTCAGTTCTATTGAGAAATAATTTCAAGTGTTCATCTCCACCTGGAGGCCAGAACCCAGGAGACAAAAGCTCTTTACAGAGCGTGGGACTTGCGTTGACCCTCTGACAAGTCTTGACCTGCTGAGCAAAGCAGTGTTCTGTTCTAAGCAATGGTACTTACTGCTTCAGATGCCTGGGAAAACATAACCCATAGTCATCTTTCTGAAAACCCTTATTAACAATGTTCATACCACACAGGGTATGTGGATGAAATTCAGAAGAAAAACAGATGAAGAGTAAACAGAATGAAAAGTTTCAACAGCAGCAAAGTTTCAACTGTTCTACAGTAGTGGAGGACCTGGAGGTATTTTCACTGTAAACTTTCATGACCCACATTTTTGTTATTTTCCTTTTCTTTATTTTTTAAAAAGCCTTATTTATTTATTTTTTGGCTGTGCTGGGTCTTTGTTGTTGCATATTGGCTTTCCCTGGTTGCGGCAAGTAGGGGCTGCTCTTCGTTGCAGTGGGGAGGCTTCTTATGTCAGTAGCTTCTATTATTGTGGAGCACAGGCTTTAGGGCACGTGGGCTTCAGGAGTGGTGGCACACGGGCTTAGTCGCTCCAAGACAGCTGGGATTTCCCTGGATCAGGGATCGAACCCGAGTCCCCTGCATTGCATGGCGGATTCTTAACCACTGGACCTCCAGGGAAGCCCCTATTATTTTCATGTGAAAGTCTGCCCTTAGCTCAAAGTCTTGGGAGAAAATCTGTCTCAGGTTTCTCCAAGTTAGTAACAGATTATAATTATGGACAAATAAGACTGACCATCTAAGGTATAGATGGAGGTGAGCACCAACAGAGTCAGAGGGGAGCTAAACAGTGGCTTTGACAAGATGGACTGTCTCCAAAAACAGTGTCTCAATTTACTGACACGTCGAAAGAAAAAGTGTCCACCAGAATAGGAGTTGACCAGTCCTTAACTTAGAGCGGAATCACATATACCGAAGACAAATATCCACCTGTGTCAGTAGACACGTCACCAGCCAGCAGGAGGCGTCCTGTGGCCTGGGTGGAATATTCCAGTCCTGACTGGTGTCGGGCACATGGCCGGCAGCCCCCCGTTTGCTCGTCTGTTCTTCCCTTCATTCCCTCCCTGGCTGCTGCCAACCCACTGGTCATCTGCTTTGTTCCCGCCCTCCACCAGGCCATGGGCAGATACATGCCTGTGGACCAGTGGATGAACTCTGTGGTTCTTCTTCAGATGCAAGCCAGGAAGTGGCCTTCTGCCGAAGCATCTGCCTCTCTGGCTGGCCTGAGACGCAGACTGCCCTTGACAAGCGGTTCTGTCTGATGGACAGTAAGTATCTGGTATCGCGTTTTCTCTATCAGTTCCTACGTCTATGCCAGTATGACTTGGTGCCTGAAACTCTGAACTCTGAGTGTTCAGAGTCTCCGAGTAGGAAAGATGAATGTCTTTCTAACCCTAGATTGTGAAAATCCATACAGTTAGGCTCCCGACAGCTACTTCATTATTTCTTCTTTGCTGAATTGTGCTAATTCGACAGGGTTGGCCCCCTGACTGGAATTCTGAACTTGGCCTTGATCTGGCCATGTCGAGTCTCTTTGCCACCAGCAGCATCAGCTCCTTGGACCAGCTAAGCCCTGGACCAGCAGGTCTTCCAGACAGGTGTCCAGAGGCCCACTTGGGAACAAGGCAATTTCAAATACTCAGAGTCATATTTCAGGACGTTTAAGACCATTTTAATTAAAAGGTGTTTTCAGATATGAACATATCATAGAAAATTTGCTTTTAGAGAACTGCTACATAGAAAGGGCTTCCCTAGTGGCTTAGATGGTAAAGAATTTGACCGCAGTGCGGGAGACCTGGGTTCATTCCCTGGGTCTGATCCTTGGGTTGGCAAGATTCTCTGGAGAAGGGAATGGCAACCGACTTCAGTATTCTTGCCTGGAGAACTCCATAGACAGAGGAGACTGGCAGGCTATAGTCCATGGGGTCACAAAGAGTTGGACATGACTGGTTACTTAGAAGGAAAGGGTTGGATCCTAGATTCATTTCATAAAAGATTCATCACGTGACTTTGAGGGGTGACCTTCATGAGGCCCACGTAAGCGGCAGCACACAGTGCCCAGTGGGGATCACACATTATCCAGACATAGAGAGACATACACGGCACAGGCACTCAGCTATGCATTAGCTCTGTATTCAACCCCTGCTTCTCTCCATGGGCCTCAAGTCTTTTATTTATGAAATGAGACAAGTAATATCTTAAATGGTCAAAGGATGGAAATTACATTAACTTAGTTACAGCACAAAGCCTAGTCCATAAATGGCACTTGATATTGACTGAGCGAATGGACAAAGAAAAAAGCTGTGTTTCAGGAAGAATAGTATTGTATCAACCCTAACTACTGAAACATAAAGGAAATATACTGATTACATTTTCTTAAATGAGAAGGAATCATGCTTAAAAATGAACAGTTTTGAAACCAGAACATATTGTATTTAATATTAGAAAACATATTTTAGTCATATGCAACCTGGATTGTTGAATAAAATAAAAACTACAGCTATATTACTGTCATTACTGTTGTCTGAACTATTCATCTCTACCCCAAATTTTCTTATGGTTACTCCCTGCTTTCTTTGTTTCCAGGTTTTTCTTTCCAGGATAACTCCACACTAACTAATCTTCTTAAAGCACTGTTCTTACCACCACACAGCTTAGAAACACCCTTCCTTTTCCCTCCCTGAGTCTCTGCCATTCATTAAACAAAGCTCCTTGTTCAAAGCCTTTTAATCAGTGTCGTCACTTCACCTGTTGGTTCTTTGTTCGTAGCACCCCCAACCCCCCAATTCAAGGGTTTTAATCTGGGGGGCATAGAATTTTTCAGGCTGGATTGTAGAAAGTCAGAGCATGCCTAAACTTCCATGTAAAGCTGTGTGTCTGTGTGAACTTTTCCTGAGTGGTGATCCATTTCAACCAGCAACTAAGACCACCCCAGGTGCCACGTCCCTCTCAGCCGTCTCCTTCGGGCCCCCACTCCTCTTGGATCTCGGGTGTCCTCCCACTCGGCCTACCCTCTGGACTAACACCTGTCTCCCTATCCACCCGTCCCCATTCCTCCGAGACCCTGGCCAAGTGCAGGTGCCCCACCCCTAAACTGCAACGTGAACCCCAGATTTTGTGATGCAGGAGGATCCTCTGGATCCCCCCATGTTTCCATGCATCTCCAGCCCACAGAGGAACCTGGATGTGAGTCAGAGGGAGCGGACAGCCGTGTCCACCACAGACTTACAGCCATTTCTTTGGTAAGTACCTTGCACCGCCTTTCCTGAGTTCTCTGAAGCAGGACCCTTGAGTCAGTTTGAAAAATAAACCTAAATAATAGTAAAGAGAACCTTTTTCCAGGTGGCTTAGACGATAAGGAGGCCCAGTAACGTGGGAGGCCCAGGTTTGATCACTGGGTTGGGAAGATCCCCTGGAGGAGGGCATGGCAACCCACTCCAGTATTCTTGCCTGGAGAATCCCACGGACAGAGGAGCCTGGTGGGCTACAGTCTGTGGGGTCGTGAAGAGTGGACACAACTGAGTGACTAACCCTTTCCCTTTCCTTTCTCCATCACCCCGAGTTCATGATTGGTTGTGGAGGAGCAGTTCTGATATGCACAGCTTCCTCCAGCTCACGGCCTGTGTGGTGGTCTCTTCCGTGGTCTCTATGGGGCATCTTCTGATTGATTATGATCCATTCTGGGTGACTCCACCCACCTGAGTGAGTACTGCGTCTCTTTGTGAACCAGCTTTTGAACCCCCAGCTCTACCCTGGCTCTGAGTGTGGACTGCTGCTGCTGCTGCTGTGTCGCTTCAGTCGTGTCCGACTTTGTGCGACCCCATAGACGGCAGCCCACCAGGCTCCCCCGTCCCTGAGATTCTCCAGGCAAGAATTCTGGAGTGGGTTGCCATTTCCTTCTCCAATGCATGAAAGTGAAAAGTGAAAGTGAAGTCGCTCAGTCGTGTCTGACTCTTTGCGACCCCATGGACTGCAGCCTACCAGGCTCCTCTGTCTGTGGGATTTTCCAGGCAAGCGTACTGGAGTGGGGTGCCACTGCCTTCTCCGTGAGTGTGGACAGGCAGCTACAAACATGAGTTTCTGTCCTTTGACCCCTGTGTGGCAGGTCCTTAGTCCTAAGTTTATAACTGTATTAATATCTGGCCAGGCAGATGTGATGCAGTGAACATCGGGGCATCAATGTATTAGCTGCCAGATGAAGAACAATTAAAGGGCGGGGAGACGGGAAGAACACACTCAAAAAAGCCACCACTCTGGCTTGAATGTGGTCCCTTCAATCTGCAGAAACATTACTGTTATCACCAAAGGTCAGAGTCAGTTACTCGTAGAAAAATCAATAAAGTGGAGGGAGGGGGAGAGGCTGAAGGGATACGGTCATGACATGCCCTCTGCATTGAGGGGACCTGCTAGGAATCTATGTATTTCCAACTCTTGGGAATAGAACTGGTTGTCAGGAAAATGGACCATTCGTGTAGTTTCCAGGGTTCCTGCTGTGAACAGATTTTTAAAGACTCGTCTCAGTGCAAAGTAGAGAGGCAAAAAGAGCAAGGAGGGATTTAAACATGGCATCTGCCTGTTAGTCTTCATCACTCCATTTGTTGAATTTAGAATCAGGCTGTTCGTGATTCTGTTGGCCACCCACGAACATGTTCCATCTTGTCCCGGTCGATTACTGCAGATGAGCAGAAATCTTTATCACCGGCTACCCGAGGCCACCAGTTACACTGTGCCTGTGGTGCACTGGAGAAAAGACATTCTGACTTTTTAATCCGAACATCATGGTCTGAAGGTATCACTCGTAACAGGACGGGTACTATCTGGACTGAACGTTAGATTAAAAATCAGCTCATTTCCTCCTCTTCTGCACCAGCAACAGCGATGCAAGAACTGCCAGGTTTTAAAGTCCAGCCTGTGGCCCACCAGTCACCGAGGAAAGGGCCATGCTCTGTAGGGTGTGGGGGGGCCCTTCTCCACTAAAGGGCACCGTGGGGGTCTCCTTCAAACTGAGGACATCTGCCATTTCTCATCTGTCTGCAAATATATCTGTTCATTAATACTTGATAGGGTGAAGGCTGCCAACGATGGCTGCAGAGCAAATAAGTATCATTCAAACTACTTCTAATGGGGCCAGAAAGTGACTTCTGTTATGGCATTTTTTTCTTCCAGAGGTGACCTCCCCTTGGGGACAGAGGGGCAGAGAGGATGAACGAGGGAGGGGCCCCACATAGGACTTTGGGGTCTTCAATCTGTACTTCCATTGGCTATTTGTTCACATGAATCTACAGCCCTCAACTGTGGACATTTAAGTCAGATTTAATTTTCTGGTTATACTTTCTATGAGAACGTGGGCTGCTAGACAAGAACTCAGAAGTGTTTTGTATATTTTGCAACAAAATGTTCATGTAAATTTGTAAAAACTGCAAATGTCCGATAATCATCCCATGTATAAATCAGAGCTGTTATGACCTGACTTGGGAACATTCTGGCAGCCTGGAGGACAGGTATGAAGCCCCAGTATCGGTCCACTCTGTGTGGAAGCTCCCAGGGCTGGACTCGGGTCCAGACATCCTCACTCTGTCCCAGATGTGAGACAAACCAAGTACGTGCTTTCTGGAGCCCTTAGCATTTCCTACCAAGGGCCGGGCTTCTGCCAGGCTCACAGTGGGCACTGTCTGTGCGGTTCTCCTTCCGACCATGGAGGGAGGCACTGCTGCTTTCATTCCGGAAGGACGCACACTGGACCAAGTGCAGCATCTGGACGTGATGACACAGCACTGGACTCTGAGAGTGGTGCCCCCCAGGATTTTGCTGTGGCCGTGGGGATCAGGAAGATAATTCCGGCCACACCCAGAGACTGTCTGCCCCAGAGCTCTGCTGCCTGACACCTCCAATGGGGAAGAGCCAACTGCAGCTGTTTAAACTTGAAATCCAGTCCCTCTTTTCAGTAGATACACTCTGAGTATCAGTGGCCATGGATAACTAGAGGTCACCATACCGGATGACACAGAGAAGATTTCCACCAGAGCAAAGAGCTCTGCCAGACACTGCTGCTCTAGGCGCCGGGACTCTGGTGTCTGGCTACGACCACCTCTTCTCCCTCCTGACTCGCCACCGACCTTGGCCTCAATCCTTCAGCGCCTCCCCATTCCTCAGGGCCCAGTGGACACTCAAGCCTCCCTGTCTCCAATTTGAGACTTTACACACATGATTTCTTGGTATCCTTGACTTTTTCTCACGCACCCCCCTGCCAACTCCTAACTGGTGGCAGGTTGTATCCGTTTGGTTTCCCCATGCCTGTTTCTGGGATATGATGTGTTACCGAAACAATGATTAAGTGATACAACACAGAGAACTCACATTTCACTCGTCCCTATCGCTTCAACCCGAGTGGGTGTCTCTGTTTCCCAGCACTTCCTCTGTTCACCTGTACTGACTCAGCAACCTCTTCTTGAAAGCCTCAGTCTCTCATGATCCTCACTCTCCACAGATGACCCGCCCCATCACTGGTGGGGAAGACGGTACCGAAACCACGCCATGTAAATGTGTGCAACTGAACCGCTTTGCTGTACAGCAGAAATTACCACAGCACTGGACGTCAACTGTTCTTGAATTAAATAAGTTAAAAAAATCACGCCATGAACTTCCCCGACACATTCCTCTGGCCGTCCATTTCCTTTAGCCACGGTGAGACACCAACTGTCTTCTACCCAGGAGCATGGACTTGCTGCTTTCAGATTGTTGCTCGTGATGTCTCTGCCAGTCACACCTTCCCTGCCCAGGCTTACCTCTGCCACAAGGCTGCTTCTGAACCATCCCACCTGAAAGCAACCTCTTTCTTGTCTGAGTTTCTGAATTTCCTTAACACCTTATCTGTACCTCTCACAAAAGGTGTTTTTAAAATAATAAAATTAATGTTTATTATAATATTTACATTACTGTTTATTATATATTTTCCTTAACACCTTATCTGTACCTCTCACAAAAGGTGTTTTTAAAATAATAATATTAATGTTTATTATAATATTTACATCAATGTTTATTATATTATATTTATATATCAATATAAATTTAGTAGATATTAACTTTATAGATTTAATATATTTATTTTATATTGCTATATTAATATAAATATGTATTTATGTAATATCTATTATATTAGTCATATTTATAATCATATACCAATCATATATTTTATATTAATCATATAAATATTATAGTAATAATAACAGTATTGAATAGGTGTCATTTATCTTATTTAATTTTCACAAAGGACCCATGACGCTGGCATTTGTTTTCTTTTAGGCTTTTAAAAACTTTTTAATTGGAGGATAACTGCTTTACAACGGCATGTTGGTTTCACACAAGGTTTTAAGTATACAGCCTGTGCACACGTCTTCCCTACTAACTCACACCGATGTAATAAGGGTGCCTGCTGGATTCGGCTCACATCCCCAGCAGCGATCAGCTCAGGTCTTTATACACAGAATATCCAGTATCTATTTCTTCAAAGAGTATCTATACATCTATTCTAGCAAATGTCAGATTAATTGCTAAGGCAGGCAGAGTTAATTCAATAATTAATTGATGGACACATTTCCTCTACTGATCTCGATATGAAGTTCTAACTGAATGATTACATCGCCAGGACCTCTGATAGGAAACCAGGAGTGCACGTGCTGATGGCTGGAAATTCGATCAGCCCCCGGAGCTACAGCAGCATGTGACAGAGTTCCTGGGGATGGTGAGCTGGGTATGAAATGACAGAGAATGGGCAAACAACCAAAAAAGGCATCAAAGCTGCAATCAACTTACCTTGTGTAGCAATATAATGATTGGGTCGATGATAACCCTAAAAAATAAATGAGAAAGAATATTAGACAAACTTGAAAATCAATAAGCAGCACAGAAGTACATACTAAGTCTGCCAAAATGAATGCACTTTCAAATATCAACAGCTGCATTACCGGGAAGTTACATCACCAGACTCGGGACCACTGAGCATCTCTTAATAAGCCGAGGCGCATCAGTGTGTAACAGTTCTGATGCCTGCACAGTGAGGAGTGGGTGAGTAACTTAATCACACACAAGCTAAGAGATGACGGATGAGCAATAAACACTAACAACGTATGGATTTTCTGAAATAACATGACCACGACTCTGATTAGAGTGCAAACCGGCTAGGAATATGCAATAGAATTTCATTTGTGTTTCGGATGCTATTGGCAATGTGACAAAGCCTTAACTCATATTCTGTTATATTGGTATAGACAGTCACATCAATAGTAATGTGCTGTGTGCTGTGCTCAGTCGTTCAGTCATGTCCGACTCTTTGCAACCCCATGGACTACAGCTGGCCAGGCCTCTCTGTTCAAGGGATTCTCTAGGAAAGAATACTGGAGTGGGTATACCAAACATCATTTTTAAACATTACAGATACCAGGACATGATGCTGTACCAGGACCAGGAATTTAAAGAAGCAGAAATTCTGCAAGACCCCTTCCTTTTATCATGACCCTACAAGAAGGGGGAAAGATGAAAATTGGGACCAAAGCAAGAAGGGAACAGGGACATTGCAGGTTAGTCAACAAGTTAAGTCAACTTAGAGAAAATGACACACAGGTAACACACAACATCCTGGAATAGGAAATGGCTCCTCACTCCCGTACTCTTGCCTGGGAAATCCCATGGACAGAGGAGCCCGGTGGGCTACAGTCCATGGGGTCACAAAGAGTCGGACACGACTGAGCGACTGAGCGGGTGCACGAACGTATAATGTTGCCACAGATCTTAACACTTCCTCTTTCTCTCCCCTGAGAAGGCACAAAACACTGCCCAAAGCCAGACGGAAAAGAGAGCAAAGAGACTGGAGAGGAAATGCCAACTTCTCAGACCACTTAGGTCTTTTTGCTCTTGAAAGCAAGTCTAGAAGAGTGAACAACCAAAGCAGACACATTCTTCTCTACCCCGACTGGGAGTAGGTCTCTGACACAGAGTCACAACAGATACTAAGCAGGGTTATTTTGATGGGCACGCATTTTCTGTCAGCTGATAAGCTCCACGAGACAGGACCTGGTGGGACTCACCACTGTCTGTGGGGGTCTGCAAGGTGCTGGGAGAGGGGAGGGTCATTTGATGGGCCAGGTCACCATCAGCCAGCCTTACTTTGACTCCCGCCAACCCACAGTTCACTCTCCTCTCACTTCCAGATTCAGTCACTCCTTTGTGCTGACCCTCTGACCTCCTGGTTCACAGGACGAGCCCGACTCCTCACCGCCACGCACTCACCTGCCCATTACCTCCCTCACCCCACCACCTGGACGCCACCCCCTCCAGATCATTCCACATCTGCCAGGCGTGCTCCTCAGCCAGGCCTTTCCTGGGGCTGCTTCCAAGCCTGGAGGCTCACCCCCTGAGATACCCACCTGGCCCGGACCCCCACCTTCTCAGTGGAGATACCCACTCTATTCCTCCTGATGTCCAAAATACCAGACTTCAATGATTGTTTCATTTATGGTCTCTTTCTCCCCATTAGATCATTAGGTCTCTTATGTCAGTGCTTAGTATTCTGTTTTGGCCTGAATTATTCACAATTAGAACACCAGCAACTCAAACAGTTACTGACATGTAATAGATGCTCAATAAAATCTCACCGATTAAGTGAAAAGTGGCCCTGAATACTGACTCTTTCTCTATTAAAAACAAAAACTAATGAATCTAGTATGTTCATGATTTTTATGTCCTCTCCTCTCTGCGTCCCTACTCAGCCGTTCTTTTTTTTTTTCTCTTTCTCTTTATTTTTGGCTGCTCTGGGTCTTTGTTGCTACACACGGCTTTCTCTAGTTGTGGTGCGCGGGCTTCTCATTGTGGTGGCTTCTCTTGTTGCGGAGCACATGTTCTAGGGCTTGCAGGCTTCAGTAGCTGCGGCTCACTACCGGACCACCTGAAGCCTTACACAGCTGTTCTTTAAAGCTTAGTTCAAAAGACCCCCTGCTGCTGCTGTTAAGTCGCTTCAGTTGTGTCCGACTCTGTGTGACCTCATAGACGGCCTCCTACCAGGCTCCTCTGTCCCTGGGATTGATTCTCCAGGCAAGAACACTGGAGTGGGTTGCCATTTCCTTCTCCAATGCATGAAAGTGAAAAGTGAAAGTGAAGTCGCTCAGTCGTGTCTGACCCTTAGCATGGACTGCAGCCTACCAGGCTCCTCTGTCCATGGGATTTTCCAGGCAAGAGTATTGGAGTGGGGTGCCATTGCCTTCTCCACAAAAGGCCCCCAGGACAAGCCTAATCTGATCACAGCTACTGCTCAGATGGTGACTTAGAAGACGCTGAGGGCTTACGGCATCCTAGCCTGTGATGGGGCAGAATACAGCAGGACCAGACACTGTCCCTCTGCTCAAGGACCCCAAGGGCTGGAGGGCTGCACTGCAGTATGAACAGGGCTCCCCTGGACTCTTCCCCAGGGAAGGAGCATCACAGCAAAGATTGTTCTTACTTCAGATTCTAAGTTGTGAGGCCTCGGGGAGAAGGTAACAGGTCTCGGGCACCTCTGGGCATTCCTGTCCAGTTCTCCCTAAACATTTCCTGAACAAAGGAATAAGTCAGTGTGCCCTAGGAGGAAACTGTGAGTTAATAAGAAGTTCTGCCTTGGGTTAGCTATGTTTCTGGTCATTAGCAAAAGGAGTGTCTAGGGGTGTGTGAAGACTGAGATATGAATTATTCTGCAGATAATCCTCCGTCAGCCCCCACCCTCAACTCTATAACCCCCAATGCCAAACCTTCCCAATGAGCACTACCCAAATATCCTGTAGAATATTGTTGTTGTTCAGCTGCTAAGTCATGTCGGACTCTTTGCAACCCCATGGACTGACTGCAGCACACCAGTCTCCCCTGTTATCCACTATTTCCCACTAGCTCATGTCCATGAGTCAGCGATGCCATCCAACCATCTCATCCTCTGTAATTCCCCTCTCCTCCTGTCTTCAATTGTTCCCAGCATCAGGGTCTTTTCCAAAGAGTTATTTTTAGATAACTCTTAGTGATTGTGATGCTAATATTCTTAGTAATACTCCACAAAGACAAGAAGGAACCCACATATCTGAATAAAACCTGTGCAAAGAGATGCTTGTGGATTAAGAACCAGCATGAAGTCCAAGCGCAGAGGACGATGCCTCAGGAGCTGAGATCTCTTCAGTCTAAACTCGGCCTTGGAGGTAACGGCAGTCTTCCCTTGATTTTCAGTCTACTTTTGATTTCATTCATTCTTTCAAGTGAAAACATGCTGTCTCCCAAAGAATTTATTCTAATGTAAGACATTCAGTTAACATGATGCAGAATGAACAAAGAAGCAGGCTTCAATAATTAAGCAGCCTACATATTTAATGACACATCTTGCGTGTGTCAGAAGTCCTGGTTAACAGCTGCAGACGACTTTGAAGGCAACTTAAAAGTGCCGTGATGACAGGAGATGGCAAATCATCGAATGAGGAATTAGAGAGTTTTGTCCTATTAATATGCAAACAGATTTCTTTAAATGTCAAATAATCCAAGTTATTGACAAAAATGGAAATGCAATTTTCTTAGTCTGTGTAAGCATGGAGTGGCCAAGAGGGCAGAGACTGTCATGGGGGTTGGTGGGGGAGGCTCATCAGCCCGAGGCTGACCTGTCTTCACGGTCAAGCTCTGCACGTATGGGACAGGGCTGCTGTGTTTGGTCGAACCTGTGTCTACCTGTCTTGGAGCAGATACACAGGATGCTACGTGCCAGAACTGTTGGGTTTACTGACAGGTCAGAATACGTGTTAGTCACTCAGTTGTGTCCGACTCTTTTTGACTGTGGCCCACCAGGCCCCTCTGTCCATGGGATTCTCCAGGCAAGAATACTGGAGTGGGTTGCCATTCCCATCTCCTGGGGATCTTCCCAACCCGGGATCAAACCTGGGTCTCCTGCATTGCAGGCGGACCCTTTACCATCTGAGCCACAGAATACGTACATCAATATAATTTCCATTGATGTAGTCTGAGTTGTTGTCCCCTTCTACGGTCTGCAGCCTCACCCGGGAATGATCATCTGCAGAAGGAAAAGGACAAGAAAATAGCAATTAACAAACGCCGTCTGTGGGGCTGTGCAGAGCTGCAGAACGTGAGCGTGTTATAGAGAGGGCATCCACATTCTGCCGCTTTAGAGATAAACAAAGAATTAAACGTTACACCCTTACACTTCTGTTAATACGGGGAAGGGTTTATATTCCTCTGCATTTCACAGCAAATCTCATTAACACATTCTTTGATCGTTTACAGACGTGAAGCGCCGGCAGAGGTCTGAAACTTTTACTCAGTCCTGTGGATCACGGCAGGACGAGTTCTTGGACTGGAAGTTTAGCAACTCCATTAAATCACACGTGAGCCCTGAGATTCTGAAGGCTGTCTCTGACATCCACCTTGATGAACAACAATTATAAACCACCACCCAGCTTTCTAGGAGTTGTGGACACGGTTCTAACCTCAATCATCGGACCAGGGTTCTCTCCTCCTGCATCAAGGGCATGGCTGGTGGAGCCAGGCTGGCCCCCATCAGCCATGCCACCAAGTCTCGGCCACTCATCTGGACGAGGGACGACAGCGCCTGCCTCCAACTGGGCTGTTTTAATGATTAAACAAAAACATAAATTCTCAAGCATAGCAAGTCCCATCTAGGGGTCGTGCTGGTGGTATCAATTAGCCACATTAAACATTTTTTCTGCATGGAAAATATTCTCTATAAATGCTACTCAGACACCTCAGTTATTTCCTTGAAAATCTATCTTTTAAAAAGGAAAGTGCTAGAAGCCCTAAAAGGGGATGGATTTTCGTGTTTTGCTCACTGCTCCACCCCCAATTCCTGTATTTGTGTCTGGAACATTGAATTTCTCCTATTCCCAAATATCTTTCATTTTTAAAATATTTATTTATTTATTTGGCTGCACTGGGTCTTAATTGTGGCATGTGGGATCTAGTTCCCTAATCAGGGATTGAACCCAGGGCCCCTGCCTTGGGACTGTGGAGTCTTGGCCACTGGACCACCAGGGAAGTTCCCCAGATGTCTTTTAAATGAGTCAAAAGTGAACTTTTTTTTTTTTTAATGTCCTTTAAAAATTGCTTTTCTAAATTAATGTTCTTTGGGGTAGAGGAATCTTCCTTCCAGTGAAAGCTCTTACCACCCTGTATTTGGAAGATAAGACCAGCCTCTCTGAGAAGGAAGGACTGCAGGGTCCGAGAGGTGGGTTGGGGGAAGTGCTTGGAGACCCCACTTGCCATGACCCTGGGCAGGGGAGGTCCTGCCTCTACACTGTTGACATTTCTTCTGGGTTAGTGGGTGAGAAATGACACCCCCAGATTGAGGCGAGAGTCAGGGTGCCTGCAGGTGACAGGCATTTGACCCGAGATCACCGGATGAATGGCTGACGGGAACCTATTTATTGTCGTGACCTGTTAATGGGTGAAAGCCAACATTTCAGCTGGTCCCTCAAGTTTAACCCTCTGTGGAGGACCGCTGTGCTTGATTCCACAGGAGGAACTCTGTGTCAAGTTTCTAGCTTTCCTTCATGGGTGGGACTTCCCACTCCAGTTCCTGAAAGATGGTCACACCATTTTCTGTCCGAGCCTTATAATCAGCCTGGGCTCAATACCTTTGGGCTTTCCTGGTGGCTCAGTGGTAAAGAACCCACCTGCCAACGCAGAGATGCTAAGTTCTATCCGTGGGTCGGGAAGATCCCCTGGAGGAGGAAATGGCAACCCACTCCAGTATTCTTGCCTGGAGAATTCCATGGACAGAGGAGCCTGGTGGGCTACAGTCCATGGGGTCACAAAGAGTCAGACATGACTTAGTGACTAAACAACAAAAACAGTAACAATGCCTTTATCTGGAGAGTGGGGATAAGATGTGTCAGACATGGGCGAAGCTTGGAGGGACCACGTCCCCCTGCTCTGCTTCAAGAACATGGGCAGTGGGCATGTGTGTGGTCTCTGGGACCGGAGTGCCAGGGGAACCCTTCCTTGTGGTTCCAGGCAAGTTGCTTCATCTCTCTGGGCTTTTCTTCCCTGACCTGCAAATGGGGTGTCACAGTGCCTCCCCATGGGGTTACTGTGAGCATGAAACTAAACCACAGGAAGAGAAGATCGGAGAGCCTGGTGTCAAGCGAGTGATGGAGAATGCCCACTGTCGCTGTCACCACGTGCTGGGGTCAGACACGCGGGCATCTCTTCTCACCACCTTTACAGTTGCTGCCCAGACTGACAAGAGTGACCCAGGAATGGACCCCCGGGCGAGCAGAAATTCTCCCGTGGCGGACATGCTCTGAGGACTAGTATCCTGGAATCCGTTTTGCTTAAAACCAGAGGCTCTGGTCCAGAATTGGCCTGGGTCATGGGGAGGGGAGTTCCTGGGGAACGGGGTACATGTGGATGGTCACGGCTCTCGTCTGTGTCGGAAGAGACAGCACCCATACACGATGTCAGAGGGGAGTGCCGAGCAGTTTTCCGGGTAAAGCCATTTGAGCTTCCGAAAAGAAAGATGCTACAATAGGACCAAACCCCGCTCTGCTGCAGCCCCTGGGCTTCAGTCAGTTCCTCTGATGGTCAGCTTTACTCCCTGACTTTCCCCGGGCCGTGCTTTAAAAGGCAGG
>NW_011495015.1:2668473-2716327 GCF_000754665.1 Bison bison bison
AGAAGGCAGGCACCGCATCCGAGCCTTTCAAGCCTCTGACCTGGGGCTGTCTCAGAATCTGCTGTGCTCCCTATCAGAATCCCTCCTTTTCCAGGCTTTATTTCCCTGGGAGCCTCAGGGGGAGTACTGCCCATTCCCCACAATTTACCGCCACTGGGCATCTCAAGTAGTTCTGGAACGTTCTCATTAGGGAATTCGATCTCTGCAAAGACTGCACTCTCATTTCCCATAAACAGAGCCTTTGAAATAATTTTCTTACCATCTCCTACTATTCACACAAAGTTTTGTGTTTTTTTAAACTTCACTGCTATTTCTCCAGTTTGTTTTTTTTTTTTTAAAGACGAACACATGTCAAAGATTTTTATTTACTTAATGACAGAATCAGGGAGATGTTATAACTGATTCAGGGAGAATTTACATAGCAGATGTAAAGACTATCTGATCTAGTCATCTAGACAGATACATAGAGACTGATCTATACAGATGTAGAGCTACAGATAGGTAAGTAGAAGTGCTGTGCATGTTGCTTCGGTGGTGTCTGACTCTTTGCGACCGCGTGGACTGTAGCCCAGCAGGCTGCTCTGTCCATGGGATTCTCCAGGCAAGAATACTGGAGTGGGCTGCCGTGCCCTCCTCCAGGGGATCTTCTTGACCCAGGGATCGAGCTCTCATCTCTTATACCCCCTGCACAGGCAGCTGAGTTCTTTACTACTAGTGTCACCCGCGAAGCCCAGGGAGAGCGGGGAGGTACAAATTAGGGATTTGGGGTTAACAGATACACAATAGGATATAAAAATTAAACAAGGACCTGCTGTATACAACAGGGAACTACATTCAGTAGCTTGTACTGACCTATAATGGAGAGCATCTGAAAAATAGTATATATGTATGCATAACTGAATCAGTTTGCTGTGCACTTGAAACACTGAAAATCAACTATCTTTCAGTAAAAAAAAAGGAAATTACTCTCTTCTACGAATAAAGGCAATAGCCTTGCAGGAGTCTGGCAATTCACCGCACAACCAGCCCTGTAGGCCTGTTTGGGGACCAGCAGAGCAGGGTAGAACTGAAAACTCCACATAGCCACTTTCTGGGGAAGATGAATTTAGCGAGTGTTAAAGCATAAGCAGGTAAAGGTTTGGAAACAGGCTGAATCCTTCCCAACAGCCCCTTCGTCTGACTCCCCTGGCATCTGCTCCACAGCTTTCCTTTTCCACCCGTTTGTGTGCAGTGTTGCACAGAGGTTAAGATCACAGACTCTGGAGTACAAATCTCTGCGTTTGCTCCTAATTCTGTCACTTTCTAGTTTATGCCCTTGGACAGAGTATTTACCCTCTGTGCCTCAGTTTCTTTCATTGTAAAATGGAAATAACATAGTGCCTACCTTGTAGTGCTTTTGTTCAGACTGAGTTAGTGTAAGTCATGCATGGGCACACAGCTCTGTCACTCGTATTGTTACTGCTGTGACTTCAAGACCTGATATTTTCACCTGAACCAGTTCATAATTGCCTTCAGATTCCTCCCTCTCCAGTGACTCCATGCCAAGAGCTCCTTTTCCTTTCTTTTTATACTTTTTATTTTGTATCGGGGTATAGTCAATCAACAAACAATGTTGTGATAGTTTAAAATGAACAGGGAAGAGACTCAGCCATACCTATACGTGTATCCATTCTCCCCCAGACTCCCCTCCCATCCAGGCTGCCACATAACACTGAGCAGAGTTCCCTGTGCTACATAGGACCTTGCTGGTTATCCATGTTAGATCAGATCAGATCAGAGCAGATCAGTCGCTCAGTCGTGTTCGACTCTTCGCGACCCCATGAATGGCAGCACGCCAGGCCTCCCTGTCCATCACCAACTCCCGGAGTTCACTGAGACTCACGAGTCAGTGATGCCATCCAGCCATCTCATCCTCTGCCGTCCCCTTCTCCTCTTGCCCCCAATCCCTCCCAGCATCAGAGTCTTTTCCAATGAGTCAACTCTTCGCATGAGGTGGCCAAAGTACTGGAGTTTCAGCTTTAGCATCATTCCTTCCAAAGAAATCCCAGGGCTAATCTCCTTCAGAATGGACTGGTTGGATCTCCTTGCAGTCCAAGGGACTCTCAAGAGTCTTCTCCAACACCACAGTTCAAAAGCATCAATTCTTTGGCGCTCAGCTTTCTTCACAGTCCAACTCTCACATCCATACACGACCACGGGAAAAACCATAGCCTTGACTAGATGAACCTTTGTTGGCAAAGTAATGTCTTTGCCTTTGAATATGCTATCTAGGTTGGTCATAACTTTCCTTCCAAGGAGTAAGCATCTTTTAATTTCATGGCATAGAGCAGTGTATACATGTCCATCCCAAACTCCCTATCTCCCCGCCCCCTCCCCCGCATCCTTCCTCCTGGCAACCATAAGCTCACTCTCTAAGTCTGTGAGTCTGTTTCTGTTTGCAAGTTCATTTGTATCACTTCTTTTTAGATTCCACATATAAAGGATGTCATTCGATATTCTTCACTGTTGGATTTACTTCACTCAGTATGACATTCTCTAGGTCCATCCATGTTGCTGCGAATGGCATTATTTCATTTTTATGGCTAATATTCCACTGTATGCATGTACCACATCTTCTTTATCCATTCCTCTGTAGATGGACATTCAGGTTGCTTCCATGTCTTGGCTATTGTAAACAGTGCCGCAATGAACATTGGGGTGCATGTATTCTTTCAGATCATGTTTTTCTCTGGATATATACCCAGGAGTAGGATTGCAGGGTCATATGATAGCCCCAAATTCCTTTTCTAAGACACAATTTATTCTAGCCCCACCCAGTTTAAACCATTCACTATCAGCAAAGAATTGATCCTCAGTGATCTTATGAAACAATGGAATCTGAAACGATCACTGTAAAAGATTATTCTAAATTTCTTTACTCGGAACAATCTCTGTGACATAATATTAAGTGAAGGAGAGTGAGTTGCAAGCAGCATGTCTCCTGAGAGTCTGTTTCTATGAAATAATCGAATGCACTTGGATGTGTGTGTAGGAGCATCGTGAGCAACCAGAGGGATGGGACATCTGCTGGGTGGCAAAATTGGGAGGCATGTTTCTTCTTCCATTTATGATTTTATGCACCACTTCAATTGTCTACATAGTTTGCACTGTCTTAGGAATCAGAAAGAAAACAATAAAAATCTATTTTTATTGCTCAAAATAAAGCCAGCAACGTCAAGCCATAGAAAAAAGAGATTTGAAGGAAAGAGAAATAAAATGTTAGCAGAATTTGAATTTGCTGGGTGAGGTGCTGGCCAATTTCCCCCTCTTTACTACACACATTTTCTTGACTGTGTACGAATTGTTTTTCAATTGGAAAAAGAAACCTATTTAGCCATGGATGAATGGAATAGGATCAAACTCCAACTAATGTTTATATAATAGCCACAACTCAATGTTACCCCATCCAGAAGGGTAATAAGCGACCATTCATCAAAGGTCTGTGCCATTCCTCTAAGTTCTTCCCTGTTTACTACATGAAATAGAGCAAAAAGATATTTTTGGTTAAGAGACAGGTACATTAAGACTTGGTCATAACAAACCATTGCTTACTGCTGAAAAATTATAATCTGCTTGTACCTTCCTGCGTGTGTGTCCGCATGTGTGTATTTATGTATGTGTGTATATATTATGGCATGAGTATACATACACGTATATGTGCATACAGTATGAATGTGTATGTATGTATTTATGTGTGTGTATATACATATGTATTTATGTGTGTTTATATATGTATGTATGGGTGTGTATGTGCTCAGTCACATCCAAATCCTTGAAACTCCATGGACTATAGCTTGCCAGCTTCGTCTGTCCATAGATTCTCCAGGCAAGAATACTAGAATGGGTTGCCATTTCCTCATTCAGGAGCTCTTCCCACCCCAGGGATCGAACCTGCGTCTCCTGCATTGGCAGGCGGATTCTTTACCACTGAGCCACCTGGGAAGCCCATGTATGTATGCACTTGTGTGTACATAAGTCAGTCTTATTTGTGTATCTGTGTGTACACATGTACACACACACATAGACACACCATATATATGTGTATATATGGTGTGTTTATGTGTATATATGTCTGTGTGTGTGTGTGTGTGTGTGTGTATGACTGCCTTTGCATATCAGAGGCGGGGTCATTAGAGATTTAAAGCAGGTCCCTCAATCCCTAAACCACGTTATTTATGCCCTTTTTATCAAGTAATATTATGTTTAAAACACCTCCATGTAGCTTCAAATGTTTTAACATTTTCATATTGAATACGATGGATCTGGGTCACAGCCTTGCAGCTGGAACCTGTAAGTGATTAGCTGTTACTGCAGCGGCAGAGATGGCGTCTGTCACTACGATCTTTCATCTCTAACCAGTTCTCCCCTTCTGCTAAATATTGATGACATGTTTAAGGCAAACTGGAATCACGATGATCTGAGTAACATTTGCCCTCTGACAGGAGACTCAAAATTAATTTTAATTATTATTGATTGCTGCAAATAACAGCCTTGCTCTCCCAGTGGTTACATCCTGCCAAGGGCAGGTGCTGTACTGGTTTCAAGGTACAAGAGGCAGAGGGGCTGAGGTAACTGAGAAGAAGTGCTGGGCATCCTGCCACCCCTGCCCCCTGCTCCAGCCTGGGGTCTTTGCCATTGCCCATTAGGGGGTGGGGGGCCCAGGTCCAGCCATACAGGATCAGGGTGAGAAGAAGGAGCTCTGAGCTGAGTGCTGGAGGCTCCGTGCGGCTGTGGGTTTTGTGTTGCTCACTTCTTAGTCTTGCCTTGTGCCTGACTTTTTTAACTGAGACCCTCTGTCAGGGATGCCTACTCCTTTCAGGCTCCTGGCAGATCCCTTGACTCTAATTTTATTTTGCCTAATTTTCCTAGAATTTATCCTTTTCTTTTCTACATGTGTTTGGTGGGTGTGTTTCTGTCTTACTCTCATCTGCTGGATTTTTGATGCTGGATGCTCTCCCAGTACGGAGAAGGCAATGGCACCCCACTCCAGTACTTTTGCCTAGAAAATCCCATGGGCGGAGGAGCCTGGTGGGCTGCAGTCCATGGGGTCGCTAGAGTTGGACACGACTGAGCGACTTCACTTTCACTTTTCACTTTCATGCACTGGAGAAGGAAATGGCAACCCACTCCAATGTTCTTGCCTGGAGAATCCCAGGGATGGGGGTCCTGGTGGGCTGCCATCTGTGGGGTTGCACAGAGTCGGACACGACTGAAACGACACAGCAGTAGCAGCAGCAGCTCTCCCGGTGAGTCTTATCCTTCTAAACTCACCTCCAACTCTCTCTCTCTCTCCTTCCCTTGTTTGCTTTTACACCTAACCTGGATCGCGACAGTAGTCTGTCCCTCAGAAGTGACACGGGGACTGTTGGAGTCGCTCCATTAGCAGGAAGAAGCATGCTGATTTAAGACAAAGTCCTGGGGATGTGCAGCCCTCTGCACGGGCCACAGAGACGAGATTGCTGGTAAGGACCTGGGCGGGACAGACCGGGTCTCATTGTCCTCTTAGTCACCTCACAAAGCACGGGGACCCCGAGTGCAGATGAAAACTAGACCTCAGAAGGGCTCCTCTTCACGTGAGAGTCGAGGGTCCCCCACTGTCAGGGCTGCACCCCCTTCTCCTTCCCCACCCACCCCAAGCAGCTGTGGGCAACTTCAAAGTAGCTTTGGGCTACTCCCCACCTTGTGACATCCTCATCTTCCTAGTACTAGACCCCCAGCCGGCACCACGCTTGCCCGGCCCCTCCATGACACAGGCTCCTTTGCACGTGTCAGTGCTTTTGTCTCAGTAGTTCTCACTATTAAAGCCCCTCTAGGCTGGGACCAAGGCCCTCCACGCCCTCCATGCTTCCTCCACAGACAAGCTGACAACCACCAGTCCTTTGCCTGAAGATTCACTACTTTACATCTCTTTTGGGTTCCAGGCCTGTCCACATGGCTGCCTACTTGAAACCCATCTGAATATGTCAAAGGCATGGCAATATGTATTTGGATTAAACTCACAAGCTTTCCATGCTACCCCTGAGCTCCAAGTCACTTTCCCTTCCAGGGTTACACAGCTTGTAAACGGCCCGTACTTCCGTCTGTCTATCTGTTCACTCACCCATTCTCCATCCACCCAAGTCAGGAATACAGGAGCCGCTTCTGACTCCATGCCTTCCTGGAAGCCATCTATTTCTTCTATTACATCATGTCGTATCATATCATATCCTCATCCTACCATTTATCTGCACATCTGTCCATTATTCTATCATCTATTCAGTAGAAGTATAGTTGATTTACAATATTATATTACTTTCAGGTATATAAAATAGAGATAGTAAATCAATATTTTTTATAGCTTATACTCCATTTAAGCTTATTATCAAATATTGGCTGCATTCCTTGTGCTGTATGTGACATCCTTGTAGTTTATTTATTTTATACTTAGTAGCTTATACCTCCCAATTCTCTACCCTGTCCTGCACCTCCCTCCTTCCTCGCCCCCACCCCACAGGTTGTTCTGTGTATCTGTGAGTCTGTTGCTGTTTTGTTATATTCGTTTGTTTTATTTTTTAGATTCTACACATAAATGAAAATATACTGCATTTTCCTTTCTGACTTATTTCACTTAGCCAAATACCCTCTAGGGCCATCCAAGTGGCTGCAAATGGCAGAGTTTCATTCTTTTCTTCTGACTTGCATCTTATTTTCTCAATTGTAATTGTTAGTCACAATTAAGAACTGCTGAGATGTGTTATCGTAAAAATACAAAAAATTTAAATTTGACTCTTTGTGAATTCTCCAGGCCAGAATACTGGAGTGGGGAGCCTTTCCCTTCTCCAGGGGATCTTCCCAACCTAGGGATTAAACCCAGGTCTCCCACATTGCAGGTGGTGGATTCTTTACCAGCTGAGCCACAGGGGAAACCCAAGAATACTGGAGTGGGTAACTTATCCCTTCTCCAGCAGATCTTCCCAACCCAGGAATTGAACCGGGGTCTCCTGCACTACAGGCATATTCTTTACCAACTGAGGTATCAGGGAAACCCAATTTAAAAATTAAAAAAGATAAAAAAAAAAGAGTGGAATGAAAAAAAGAACTGCTGAGAGTATTAGGAGGGCTCTGCTTGTGTGTCTATATGCATGTATCTGTGTGTGTGTCAATGGTGGAGGGAGTATTCGTTTATACTTGGAGGGGCTAGCTCAGCAAATGTGTAAATAAGGGAAAAGTTCAACTTACTTAAGAACAACAGCCAATAAACAGTTTTTAAGCATCATTAAAACCATTTTATATGCAAACACTGTTGTAAAACAATGAATGTGATCATTAAAGCACTTTTATGTTCTCTGAAAAGCAATAACAAGAATCTCCAGGACCCATTCCCTGAATCCCCCAATTCCTCATCCTAGTTAGAGTGCTATTCCCAAAGCCTGGGCTCCCTGGAGCAGGCTTCCCAGCCAGAGAAACTGAGTTTTCTACAATCACAGGATTTCTTAGGGTGAAAGGGAGATGTAATACTCTTCTCTATGCCTTTAAAGAAACAACCAGTATGAGTATATACATTAGAGTGATTTAGGGAAGTATTTTTATTCTTCAAGTCCTCCTACAACACCAACAATATCAAAGATTCATTTTTGGTATAATTAAAAACATGTGTGTTAGTTGCTCAGTCGTGTCAGACTCTTTGCGACCCCATGGACTGTAGCCCAGCAGGCTCCTCTATCCAAGGGATTCTCCAGGCAAGAATACTGGAGTGGATTGCCATTCCCTTCTCCAGGGGATCTTCCAAACTCAGGGATCGAACCTGGGTCTCCCGCATTGCAGGCAGATTCTTTGCCGTCTAAGCCACCAGGGAAGACTAATTAAAGACATACAGAGTCTCAGATGAAGCAGTTCCAAATGGTCATTGTCAGAAGGGTGCTCAGCATGGCAGTGGCTTCATCAGACCTACCGGGGAGCTCAGGCTGAATTGCCCACACCCCCAGTGAGGGGCTTCCCAGGTGGCTCAGTGGTAAAGAATCTGCCTGCCAATGCAGGAGACGCAGGTTCAACCCTTCGGATGGGAAGATCCCTGGAGGAATAAATGGTAACCCACTCCAGTATTCTTGCCTGGAGAATTCCATGGACCAAGGAGCCTGGCTGGATACAGTCAATGGGGTTGCAAGGAGCTGGACACAACGAGCAGGAGCACAAGCCCCCCAGTGAGACAGTGCTCAGATGTGAGTTCCAGCACCAGACTGGACACTCGGTATCAGACTCCTGCTTTGTAGCTGGGGTGGATGAACAGTGGCATCTAAAAATCGGCAAACCCTATTTTGGGAGCCCTAATAGTCTTTTGTAGGTGGTCTAAGTGGTCAATGTCTCAGAATGTGCCAGTGTAGATGCTTACAGACAATTATATAAACAACCAGACAGTTCTAGAGGGATTCTTTTTGAAGGCAATAAAAAACTAGAAGAAAAGGTAACCATTTGTAACTACAAGGAAAAGGCAACCCACTCCAGTATTCTTGCCCAGGAAATCCCATGGACGGGGAGCCTGGTGGGCTGCAGTCTAAGGGGTCACAAAAGAGTTGGAGATGACTTAGTGACTGAACAAGAAGAAGGATGAACTTGTACAACATTATTATGCTGAGTGAAATAAACCAGACACAGAAAGAAAACCCCAGCATGATCTCATCTGTATATGGAATCTAAAAAATGTCGAATCTATAGAAACAGAAAGTAGAAGGGTCATTACCAGGAGCTTGGGAGGTGGGGGAACGGCTTTGATGGGGGTTGCTGGTCAAAGGGGACAGAGTGACGGCCACACAGGATGACTAAATCTAGAGAGGAAATGTACTGCATGATGATGAGGGTTACTAATACTGTACTGAACCCAGAAATTTGTCAAGAGAGTGGATTTCAGGTGCTTTCATCACACATGAAACATGACAACTATGTGAGGGGACGATACTGTACTTTACTAGCTTGACTGCAGTCATCATTTTGCTATTCATAGATGTGTCAGTCACCATACTGTGGCCTTCCCTGGTGGCTCAGTGGTAAAGAATCCACCTCAAGGCAGGAGCCGCAGGAGACTCAAGTTTGATCCCTGGGTCTGGAAGATCCCCTGGAGAAGGGAATGGCAACCCGCTCCAAGATTCTTGCTTGGAGAATTCCATGGATAGAGGAACCTGCTGGGCTACCATCCATGGGATTGAAAAGAGTTGGACATGACTTAGCACATTCACTGTGCTAAGTGACACTGCTACAGGATCTCAACCGTCCCACCAAGAATCGTTAACCCAGGCAGGTGAAATCTAACTGCACTTACACCATCAAGCAAGCTAATACATCGCTCCCTGGGACTACCTGAACCTTTCAAATTTGTTCTCTTATAAATAATAGGGCTGGATGGGCTAGGTGCTTTGTATTTCACACTGGTAGTGTTTGTTCTTTAAATTAACGTATCTTTAGAAACAGCATTAATTCTGTGAGTACCCTGTTGGTACTCGTGTGGCTTTGAGCAGTGCAATGCAGGGATGGATGGCTTCAGCCCTGGAAGAGGGAAGCTCATCAATCTACCAGGCCTCTCCGCATCGTTACGGAACATTAATGAGGCTGGGCTCGATTTAAGAACCGACTGAGACATTATGGATTGGTGGCATTCCGCTTCATGGGAACTGGGAATTTCTGAGTTATCATCTCAGCTCTGTTGCTAATGAGTGTTGTGATACGGGGACGATCATTTAACTTCTGCATTTCAGTTTCCTGTCCTCAAAATGGGGCTGTTACTGACCTCCTTATCCCAAGTGTCCCAGGATTAATGAGCTCGTGTCTGCTGAGAGTCCCGGGCTCCTGGCATCGAGGCGTGCTTCGAGTTGTTATTTCTATTCCTTCCCAAGAAGCAGCTGGGAATCATCAGATCTGTTTTGTTTACTCCTTCCAGAATGCATTTTCTTAGCATTTGCACATTACCTAAGTTACCCAAACTTTATATCTAAAAGTAAAACCAGTCCCACAGCAAGACACAGGGACGTAGCGGGGGTATTTAGGTAGCTTTTCTTTTCCTTAAGGAAAAGCATCACACCAGCTTTTCCGGCGAGATGAAGGCAGTAATTGCACTGCAAATTCTCGCCGCATGAGGCCGGTGGTCAATCTTAGCAGATGTGAAAAGAAAGTTACATCACAGTGCAATGATGCTGTCAACACTTACAGGCAATAATATTCCCATATCTGTTCTTCATTCTGTTTTCATCTTTCTTAGCAGAGTCCCATGGTGCAGACTGCCCTTCAAAGAAGCTCTGGAAGAAAGAGAAAAGTGACATGACGAATTACAATTCGGTGCAGTAAACAAACGCAGGGATTTTAACGACGGAGGGTGTTCTTAAAAAATGTACGAGGGTCAAGGAAGGAAAAGAATGTTCACAGGAAAGAGATAATGGATTATTAAACTACTTTATATATTAAATATTTAGGTTTTTTTGTTTTCCTTTAGTTAAAATGTTACAAATATGGATGGGGACTGAAGAATAAGCCCCCAATTCATCTGTAGGATGTATTAAAAATGGCTGGGTGTTTATCTCTATTGTACTTGAATCTTTAATAGAGAAAATTTAACATTTCTTTCAACTTCTTAATTATGTTATCATCCTTCAGTGTTCTCCTATGGGATATAAAGATATCATTTTTCTTCCCAATTGCAAACTGAAAGATTTATTTTTGGTTAAAATTGAAAGTAGGTAAGCTAAGACTCCACAACTTCAAGCTTAAAATCCTCTAAGAACTTCTGCCAGAGTTTTCCCTTCGTTTGCAATGGAGCTTAGATGTCCATTTATTTAAGGATTTGGCATTATTAAGCCCAGGGTCTTTAATCTTTGGGTTAGTAGTCAGATATACATTTTTCCATTCAAGTTATAATGAAAATGTCCTCTGCTATCAGCTGACATGTGAAAAAAAATCTGGGATTTTAGTTTCCACTTTAGTCCACATTCTGTTTCACCTTGATGTAGTGGACGCTACGAGGAAGTGTTGGGAGGAAGGACGGTAGCGCAGCATTTGGTGACACTGATCTGTTGTTTCTCCTGTACCTACTTTTACATTTCTGGCAGCAACTGGGAAAGAAGAGATGAGCAGGAGGAAGACGTGAAGGCAGAGCAGGTGCCTGAAAGCACTGTCCTGAAACATTCCAGGGCCAGAGCACGTGCTGCCAGGAACTCACATCCTCAAACACACCTCAGGGCGGCTTCCCAACTTCCCTCTTTAGAACAGAAAGCTCCTTTCCGCTCCCTTAATCTCCATCCCCCCAGAGCATTTGGCCATCTTGGCTATTTACCCCAGTAGCCACTATTAAGTGATCAGTCTGGGGTTCAACGGAAACAATTTATGATCCCTTTTCATGGGTCCAGTTGTGTCCGATCAGTTGAACTGCTTCTTAGTACGATTGTGGTGGGGACACGTCTGCTCACAGACCCCATGGCAAACAGTTTTTAGTGATGGCTGATTTACGATGTGGTGTTAATTTCTGCAGTATAGCAAGGTGACTAGTTATATACATTCTTTTTATGTTCTTTTCCATTATGGTTTATCTCAGAATATTGAATCTATTAATAGTTCCCTGTGTTATATGGTATGACCTTGTTGTTTATTCATTCTGTACACAACAGTTTGCATCTGCTAACTCCAAACTCCCAGTTCATCCCTCCCCACTCCCAATCCACTCAGTATAATCCTTAGTTGCATTTGACTTGCTACAGATGACATTATTTTGTTCTTTTTCAATGGCTGAGTAGTATTCCACCAGAGAAGGCAATGGCACCCCACTCCAGTACTCTTGCCTGGACCGTCGCTAAAGAGTCGGACACAACTGAGTGACTTCACTTTCACTTTTCACTTTCATGTATTGGAGAAGGAAATGGCAACCCACTCCAGTGTTCTTGCCTGGAGAATCCCAGGGACGGGGAAGCCTGGTGGGCTGCTGTCCATGGGGTCGCACAGAGTCGGACACAACTGAAGCAACTTAGCAGCAGCAGCAGCCGCAGTATTCCACCATATATATGTATATATAAACATATACAAATATGTTTATATATTTCTTCTTTATCCATTCATCTGTTGATGGACATGTAGCCTGTTTCAATGTCTTGGCTACTATAAATAGTGCTACTATGAACATAGGGGGTGCATGTATCTTTTTGAATTACAGTGGTTTTATCTAGGTATATGCCCAGGATTATAGTAGTTTTGTCTAGGTATATGCCCAGGTATATGCTGGCTAATATGGTAGTTCTATTTTTAGTTTTCTGAGGAACCTCCATACTGTTTTCCAAAGCAGTTGCACCAACTCACATTCACATCAACAATATTAAATTGCCCATCTAAAATTAAGGTATCTTAGTCACAGTCATTGTTGACTCCTCGTTATCTTAATAGTTTTTACATTGTATTTATCATTTTGAAAAAAATCATGGAGGCAGACCAGGATTAGATGAACTACATGCTAAGAGCTGTATTAACAGATTCAGAGATTCAGGAAGAGAAGGGGTGGCAGAGGATGAGATGACTGGACGGCATCACTGACTCAATGCACAGAACTCTGAGCAAACTCTGGGAAATGGTGAAGGACGGGGACGCCTGGAGTGCTGCAGTCCATGAGGTGGAAAAGAGGCAGACACGACTTATCACTGAATAACAACCACAGATTCACAATGTATTCTGCTACTGAAAGGTATGATGCCATACAATGCAGGGCAAAAACAAGAAAAAACATGTTAAGGGTTATTAATAAATTAAATCAATAATACAGTAAAATCACGAGTTAATTCCATCTAGAACAAGACCATTATAGGATAAAGGATTTATTCAGACATGTAACTTCTGTTCCTCCATAAAATATGCATTTAAAATAGCTTCAGGGATTTAAAAGTCATCCTCTTTTTCTGAATTGTGTCATTGTTATTCTATGAGTGACAGTTATTTTACCGTTGAGTAATGACTATTATTTGACTTCCCTTATGACATTTTAATTCTATTAATACTTTGAGTCTGTCGCGATGTAATTACCAATTTCATTCCCCTCTGCCTTCTCCACACGTGTGAAACTTTCCACTTTGTTTTTTTCACGGGAAGATGAAGAAGGAACCTGATTCTGGGAAAGACCCGGGTGTCTTCCAGGAGATCCCTGGCTACTAGTTAACTCACCACAGGATAAGAGATAGACAGATAGGAGGGAGGCAACTATGGCACAGGGAGGAAGCACTGGCTCCATGAGTACAAGGAGATGCTCTTGGGCCATGGGAGGCAATGCCACCCTGAGCCACTCATGCCAGCTCCTCCCCACTCTTGGCAGACAGATGCTCTCCTGTGGAGACAGCGCTCACATCACACTTGTGTTTCTTTGGCATTGGTGGTGATCACAGGAATTCCAATAGCCCTTGCTTTGAAAAAAATTTATTTAAAACATTTTATTTTATATTGGAGTATAGTGGTGTGCTGTAGTCCATGGGATCCTGAAGAGTCAGACATGACTGGGCAACTGAATAACAACAGGAACGTAGCTGATTTAGCAATATTGTGTTGGTTTCAGGTGTACAGCAAAGCGATTCAGTCATACATATACATATGTCTATTCTTTTAAAAATTCTTTCCCTCATTTCCCCATTTATCAGAACATTGAGCAGAGTTCCCTGTGCTGTGTGTACATGTCAATCCCAAACTCCCAATCTATACCCCAACCCCCAACCCTTCACCCCTGGTAACCGTAAATTCTCATTCTCTAAGTCTGTGAATCTAAAAGTTATCTTAATTTGGCTGTTTTCGTGTACCTGGTGACCAGGAAACAGACAAAAGCAATGAGATGATAACCACTCTCCCTGCACTTGAGCTCTGCATGCTTTTACAAGGGTGGGGCCCATGCTCTCCATCTCCCAGCACTGACCACACGGGTAGGGGTATCGATAAGTGAGCAGGATGAAGAGTCCATTGCCTTGACTAATATTCATGAGAACGGCAGCCATGGAGGACTGCCTGCCTGATTTATGTTGAGGATAGGAGAAACAGAGAGACCTTACCACAGACCAGCTCATCACAGACCAGCCCGGGTCAGACCTCAGTGCTTCCTGACTATAAATCCATGGTTCTTCCAGTGCTCCTCCCAACAAGGACTTTGGAGGGGATAACAGTTAAATCCACACATGACCAAGGACTGCTTTCCAATCTAGGCCGTATCTCCTTGTCTCTAAATGAAGGTTTACAACAAGAGAATGTGAGATGTTGAATTGCTTCCCCAAAACAGGATATTTTAACTCCAGGTATAATGTGGTTGTCACAGGGAAGGGATAGCAAGAGTGAGACAGCAGAAGTGAGAGTTCTTGCCATGAACCTCCCAGCTTCCTATCCAGGAATAATATGAATAAGTTTAAGTGGCAAGATGTATTTTCTTTAAACAAAAGCAAAACAAAGCAAACCAAAAAGCTGCTTCAAGGAAATGATCAGATGGCTGGTGCCACCCATGCTCTCCTAACTCGTGGATTTGCTGACCAGGTCTAGCATATTCTGGCACAGTTTTGCTTCCAATTACGCAGCCAATCTCCCCCGGAATTCACTCATGATGAAAACCATGTGTTCTTGTCTTTGGCTTGTAACATCAGTAATATACCTAATGAGGAACTCAGAGAGTACAAAAGGACTTTCTAGATTGATAACTTGGCTTTGTTTCTTTTTGTTATGGAGATGATCATTGTAAAAATTTCTAAGATGGACCCAGTTGTAAATGTCACCGCTTTCCATTAGCGTACATTTTCAAAATAGTTGAGAAAATATTTACCTTAGACTGGATTCCCTCTTATTCCTGCAGTAGGATGAAAGTCAACTTTTTAAATTTCTACTTAGAAAATAAAACTTTGTCTGTAGCTCTAGAGCCACTTGGCATTCAGAGAAGCTGTGACATGAAGATGGGTCTTTGACAGAGTGAGTCCCTGGCTGCCTTCCTGGCTTGGGAAGTCTAAGCAAAATAATAACCAGGGCAGAAATGCAGGTCATCAGGGACATGGAACACAGTTTCCTGTCTGGCCCCCAGCGAGGCCCAGCATAGATCTAAGACTCCAGAGGCAGATGTGGCTCTTCCTCCAGGCTTTGTCTTCCTGAGGCACCGAGCCTTCTGACTACTCTGTGACATACGACTTTTTTTTTTTTTTTTTTGCAGACCATGAGTTGGACAGATAGCTGCTAATAAACCCACTAGTGAAATGTGCCCAAGGAAAATTAAGTAATTTTGCTACACAATCATTCTACTATGTCCTTTTTCACAGCCCTTTTGGCTTCTAAATATCTTCTAATAAATGAAGCAAATTGACACACATTTTAGATTTTCTACTGGGCATTTTTCTTGGGGGTAAGAACAAAAGGTTCTTTGGCTATCTCTTTTATCTGCAAGGAGGTCAAAAGTTGTACGTGTTCCAATAAAGCTACATCAACTGAATCACTGAATGCTTTCAGAAGAATCCTACTTGGAACCAGTCTTCCTGAGAAGGAAGAAATCACATCATTTATGAGACTCTAGAGAAGAGCTGCTCCCCTCACATTTACTGGAAGGAAAGCCAACCAGGTTTTGAATCCTGCAGTGGCTGAGATAGAGAGAGCTTGGGTTCTTGACGAAACACGAGGATTCCTGAGCACAGGAATTTTGGGGGCGATACTCAGCTTACCCACCCTGAAGTTTACATTTAAGTACAACCTTCAAATCCTCCTTAATCTCTCCAGTCTTTGCTTGACTAAAGTTATGAGCAGGTTGTGGTTAAAATCCAATTTAACCAAAGCACAGGAGCATCTTTAAAAAAGAGGCCCAGTGAGACATAGCGAAGGCAATGCGAGAGCATCGTTAGCTGCTGATGAGGCCCTGTCCTCGGAGCAGCCGCATAAAGACCAGCTTGGGAGACACCTCGACAGTCCAGGTCCCAGGGTGCTTTTCACAGCAGGGCTTTTTAAATACAATTTGCGCAGTTAGGCAATATTTAATGTTCAGGGCCTATTTTTAATATGCAGATACAATTCAACGCACCAACTATGGACTTTTTATTATTTAAAAAAACACTTTATGTTATTTTGGGGATTTAAGTTAATGGCCTTGCTATACCGTCTGTTAGAATTTTCATAAATAGACTTAGGCTTTGACTCTACTTAAAATGTAATTAAAGTGTTTCCTCTGACTACCTTAGCTCATATATACTGAGAAGAGGCAGCAAACCGGGGAACACTCTGAAAGAGTAATAAGTCTCAGAAACAATAAAAATGAAGGCAGGCAAGCTCCAGCGAATACCAATGACTCCACATGAAGATGCCACGTGGTCCCCAGGCACAGAGCAGAAGGACAGGGGACATCTCTCACACAGCCGTTTTTGTCTGAACAGGAAACACATTTTTGCGATTCAGTAACTTCCTCCCCACTTCTCATCCCACCGTCACTTTCCGCAGGATTTAACGGTACATCTCAGTTGCCCACCTAAAGAGAACGTGACTCCAAAATGCTGCAGTCTGTTAAAAATGCCACATACAAAAAAAGGAGGAAAAAAACCCTATTGAACAGAAAAGCTGCCTGCAAGAACAGGATGCAGGTCAGGGCTGTACATAATGCACGGTATGTTCTCAGGCAGTGTGGAATCGAGTTTTTTTTGAAGCTTCTGAAATCAAATTTTTTCTCCCTTTCTCATATGAACTAAACTGGGCACATAAAATGACTAAGATCATCATGCTCAAAGAAGGAAGATGCACTCCCTGGTGTGTGCCAAGTCTCTGAACTTTCTTTGTTTTCTGTCCATACGACTTTTTGGGTTCTTCCAAGTGTTGTATTTTATTTGGTCCATATAAACTATTTATTGTTATTGCATGAAAGCAACTGAAGACACAACTATGGCTGCTGGACAAGCCGCAGAGTGGAGTGCCAATGGGAAGGTGGGCCGGGAGCTCGGGGCCAGAGAAGCGGTGGCCACCGGTCACTGCCATCATCAATGTCCTGGATGGAGGCAGCCAAAGGGACTGTGTGGGGCTCAAGAGAGGTGAGGACTGGGAGGACCAGAATCTTGACTCATGTTCTGTTTTTGTTCTTGCTCACTCACTAAGTCATGTCTGACTCTTTGCAACCCCATGGACTGCAGCATGCCAGGCTCCTCTGTCCTCCACTGTCTCCTGGCATGCATGCATGCTTAGTCGCTCAGTTGTGTCTGACTCCCTGCCACCCCACGGCCTGTGGCCTGTCAGGCTACTCTGTCCATGGGATTCTCCAGGCAAGAATACCGGAGTGGGTTGCCATCATTATCTCCTGGAGTTTGGTCAAATTCATGTCCACTGAGTTGGTGATGCTATCTAACCATCTCATCCTCTACTATCCCCTTCTCCTGCCCTCAGTCTTTCCCAGCATCAGGGTCTTTTCCAATAAGTCAGCTCTTTGTATCAGGTGGCCAAAGTATTGGAGTTTCAGCTTCAGCATCAGTCCTTCCAGTGAATATTCAGGCTTGATTTCCTTTAGGATTAACTGGTTTGATCTCCTTGCAGTCCAAGCGACTCTCAAGAATTTTCTCTGGCACCACGATTTGAAAGCACTGATTCTTCGGCACTCAGCCTTCTTTATGATCCAACTCTCATATCCGTACATGATGTATGGAAAAACTGTAGCTTTGACTACATGGACCTTGGTTGGCAAAGTGATGTCTCTGCTTTTTAATATGCTGTCTAGTTCATGTACTGTTACTTCTAAACAAATTGAAATCTAAATGTCAACATTCTGATATCTTTAAAAAAGTTGCTAATTAATCTCAGGACTTCAAATGGCCATGTTTTCTTGCAATTTAATTCAACTCCATTTTTGAAGAATTTTTCTATTTTGCGAGATTCAGTGGGTGATGACCTTCTCAGTGGTTGCTCTATGGCCTTCCTGCTCTCTAACATCTCTATTTCATGTGAAAATGGAATTGACGTTTGAAGCCTAAAAAAGTTATGTGATGTTTCAGTGCCCAGAAACACTACCCCTGACATTTGACTGAGTTTAAAAATGTTTTTTATTCTGTTGGATATTGCTCTGAATGAGTGACTTTTTACAGCAATGTCATATATGAATAATATATGCTTATGGGATCTTTGAAGCTCTACCAGGTGAGTCTTTTTATTTCTACTGTACCAAGAAGGGAATTTAGGATCAAAAGGTGTGAAGTGGCTTGTCTGAGATCAGACAGTGGAGAAGCCGAGACTGAGGGCTGTTGGCTCTGAACTCTGTCCCTCACACTTGGCCACCGAGCTGGCCACATCTCATTGTGTGTGTAGCTTTCTGAAGCCATCCGGCCGAGGGTCATAAGATGTGAGGCATTTCTGCTTCCCACTTTTTGTGGAATAAGCTTGTTGGACAAGGGAATGACGGAGCATGAAATGGCTGGATGGTATCACCGACTCAATGGACATGAGTTGAGCAAATTCCAGGAGATAGTGAAGGACAGGGAAGCCTGGCGTGCTGCAGTTCATGCAGTCACAAAGAGTCAGACACGGCTCAGCAATGGAGCAAGCTTGTTGGATGACACACAACTCTGTTGCTGTCTGCACACTGGTTTTCCGGGCATGGGAAGCCAGGTGCACCCTGGAGGAACCCACAACCTACCTGCCTTTCAGTCAGCGTGCCCAATTTCAAAACCCTCCTTTTTTCCACCTTGAAAATCACTGAAGTACTAAGTTCCTGCTAATGATACGACATATCCCTCAAGTGAAGTGAAGCAGGAAAAAAATCTGAAAATCACTGATCAAGTGGGCAGAGGAAAAAATACTCTTCAGTTGAGTGATAGAGAAAAAGAGGTAAAAACAGTCACTTTGAAGCCTGGGTTGCTGCTAAACATTCCACAGGCATGGCCAATGTCCTTTGGGATTATAGAGACTGAGGCATAGTAAGATGGCTTTGCTGCTGCTGCTGCTAAGTCACTTCAGTCATGTCCGATTCTGTGCGACCCCATAGACGGCAGCCCACCAGGATCCCCTGTCCCTGGGATTCTCCAGGCAAGAACATTGGAGTGGGTTGCCATTTCCTTCTCCAATGCATGAAAGTGAAAAGTGAAAGGGAAGTTGCTCAGTCGTGTCCAACTCTTAGCGACCCCATGGACTGCAGCCTACCAGGTTCCTCTGTCCATGGGATTTTCCAGGCAAGAGTACTGGAGTGGGGTGCCATTGCCTTCTCCAAGATGGCTTTAAAAAGGGGCTATTTTGTAAAAAATGCATTACAGACTGAAATATGAGACTGGAAACCATAAAACTCCCAGAAGAAAACTTAGGCAGGACTTTCTTTGACATAAATCATAGCAACATTTATTTGGATCTTTCTCCTAAAGCAAAGGAAATAGAAACAAAACCAAATGGGACCTAATTAAACTTAAAAGCTTGTGCACAGCAAAGGAAACCATCAACAAAATGAAATGACAACATACAGAATGGGAGAAAGTATTTGCAAATGATGTGACTCATAAGGGTTAATATGCAAATATATAAACAGCACATATAACTCAGCATCAAAAAAACAAACAACCTGATTAAAAATGGGCAGAAAATCTGAATAGACATTTTTCCAAAGAAGACACACAGAAGGCCAACAGGCACATGAAAAGATGCTCAACATCGCTAGTCATCAGATCAGATCAGATCAGTCGCTCAGTCGTGTCCGACTCTTTGCGACCCCATGAATCGCAGCACGCCAGGCCTCCCTGTCCATCATCAACTCCTGGATTTCACTCAGACTCCCGTCCATCGAGTCATTGATGCCATCCAGCCATCTCATCCTCTGTCGTCCCCTTCTCTTCCTGCCCCCAATCCCTTAAAACTACAGTGAGATATCACCTCACACCTGTCAGAATGGGCCTCATCACAAAGAACAGAAATATCAAACCTAGAGGTTGTGGGGCACTTACATTCTTACCAACAGTGTGCGCTTGTACAGTTAGTGGGAATGTAAGTTGGTGCAGTCACTGCGGAAACAGGATGGACGTTTTTTCTCAAAAAAACTAAAAATAGAACTACCATATGACCCAGCAATTCCACTCCTGGCTATGCATAAAAAAAATGAAAAACTAATTTGAAACAATATGTGCACCCCAATGTTCATAGCTGCATTATTTACAGTAGCAAAACATGTAAAAACCTGTGTCCATCAACAGATGAACGGACAAAGAAGATGTGGTATGTATTACAATGGGACACTGCTCAGACATTAAAAAAAAAGATAAAATTTTGCCATTTGAAATAACTGGGTAGACTTGGAGGGCATTATGTTGAGTGAAATGAGTCAATCGGAGAAAGACAAATATTGTATGCTATCATCTACGTGTGGAAAAACCAAACCAGTGAACACAGCAAAAGAGAACAGACTCACGGATATAGTGGTTACAGTGGGGAGAGGGAAAAGAGGACAAGATGAGGTAGAGGATTAAGAGGTACAAACTACTAGGTATAAAATAAATAAGTTACAAGGATGTATTGTTTAACACAGGGAATATAATCAACATTTTATAATAATTATAAATGGAATATAACATTTGAAAACTGTGAGTCACTATGTTTACACCTAAAACTTACAAAATATTGTACATCAGATGTACCTTAATAACAAAATATACATACATAAAAGGAGGCTATTTTGATATATTTGGGGATTCAGCTGAGTAGTAACTCTAAGAGGCAGAGGGTAGCTGTTCAGGGATATTCATTCTCTTCCTGGCATTCATTCCTCTTCCTTTGTTCCCTGGAAGAAACTTAGTGACAAGATTCCTGGTGCTCAGCAGGGCCCAGCAATCCCTCTCATCTGGGCAGCCTTCTAAGGCCTGGGCACCCCTGTCCCACACACATGAGGGCCTCTATGGTCCTTCCCCACCGTGTCCTCCACCTGCATTTTGTGTGTAGAAAAACTTTAGCCAAAGAATAAGTTTAATCAGAGAAGTGGGAAGATGCAGAAACAAAGGAAAGCAATTCAACAAGACTCAACAATAGTAGTTTAGTTACTAAGCAAAGGCAAAGACCTTTAGTTCCTTCTTAGGGCGATAGATAATATTCTCAGCCATATCCTGTAAGCTGTCTAAAAATACTGAAACCCCACCAGGTGGAAGAAGTTAATCACTTGATGACCAGACTGTAACCATGACATAAGCTGCCACGGTTCTGAGAACTAGCCTCAGGAAATGGGAACAAACAGACCTTGGAACTGAATACTAACTGTACCTAAAACAATCAAGATGATGTAGGTCAGACCACTGATGACCAATTTTAAGATGACAGTCAGAGCTGACTGTGCTGTTTCTGCATGGAGCCCTTCCCCCCATCTATAAAAGCTCTAGCCCACTGGTGGTCAGTGGAGGAGAGTTGGTCTTTGGACAGGAGTCCATCCTCTCTCAGGTTGCTGGCTTCTGAAAGAAAGCCAACTTTTCTTTCCACCAACCTGGCCTCTTTACTGGCTTTCAAGGGGAAAGCAGCCAGACCCCACTTTCAGCCTCATGAGGATGCTGTCACCCACTGATGCTGCAGAGGCAGCTCAGAGTCTCAGGGAATCTCTGGTCTTGTGGCACTGGTCTCTGAAGGGGGCTCTCAAGGGCCATCACGAGGAGGCCATCCCTCAGTTTGAAGGTCAAAGACTGCATTTGCAGACTCATTCTCCTCCATGGTCCTGATGGGGCCTCTGCTGCCTCTTGTGCACCTGCCCCCCTGTGGGGCGCGGCAGGGCTGCACCGCAGGGATTTAGAGCACTGTTTATAGTCACTACAAAGAACTTGGTCAGAACTTCATTTTCTGACTTCGACACTGCCTATCTCTGATCATGGTGGACATCATGAGATCAAGCAGTTTTGCAAAGGTTCTGGAACTTGCACCTGGCCTGTCCTTGCTGTATTATCCTGGTGCATGGGGTGTCAAAATTGTGATGCCAACGAGCAGCTCGTCACAGCTCACACCAAAAAGTGGACTGCTCTGCTTCCCAGGTAGGGGAGAGCGCCTGAAGCAGTTGCCTTGCAGACTCTCTAAGTCACTGTGGGTTTGAGTCTTCCTTGGAGATTGCTAGCATCTCTCAGAGAGAGCGGTTTTCATTTCCCCTCAGATGCAGATACTGCAGGGGTCTGAGATGATAATACCACTCAAGGACTGTAATTTCCTCCACCTCTGTACCTGCCTTGGAAGAGTGATTTGTTGGTAAGCCTGTGCTAATGGTGCCCACATCTTCAGAGATGAGCAAGCATCCCTTCTGGAAAAAAGGAATCCCTGAAACGTCTAGAGAATAAATGGATGCTTTTGCAGAAAGTGAGCTGCTCCTTTACTTTCAAGACCAGCCAGAAATTCTGACTTCCACGCACCTCTGGCCTGCATCACTGCAGTAGCGTCCTACCTGGCCATCCACTGCCTTCTGGTTTATACTCTTCTCCTGGGTGAGCTTTCACAAAAGCATTGGGTACCTGCCTCTGTCCTATTTGAATACCTAAGAAGTCTCCCTGCTGAACAGGACTCAAGGCTCCACATGTGCAATGCACTAGGAAACAGAAGTGCTCAGTCAGCTCTAGCAGTTACTGTCCTTGTTCTAACATCAGAGCTCCAAACTTCGATGGTAATCAATCCTTACTGACTTTGCAGCCATTTTTTGGTACTGTCTCCCTGGTAATATCCTTTCCATTCTTCTCCATCTGTCTTTCCTCCACGGGTTCTGTATAGCATTTAGAAGTGGGGTGATTATTGTTTCATCTTTCCCGTCTGTTAACAAACATCTTTTCCAAGGTGTTTCTTGGAGGGCTGTGAATTTTAAACTGTCCTCACCTCACGAATCACAGCACAGAAGCTCCATCAAATGTGATGGAAAATCTAAGGATACTTTTTTAGACATGACAGGCTTAAGAATGAACAAGTGTAGCAGAAAAGGGAATTTTAATGAGAGGTTTCCGACTCTCTTTTTGACATCTATTCATTTACAAAACCTATCAGCACCATTCCTAGGCTCTTCCTGTAGAACCCGAGACACGGAGATTCACGGTAAAAATTTAGAAGGGAGGATTATTTTAGAAACTTGGAAATCAAGGCAGTGGAGAATAACCACATCTCAATGTATTCTGTAAGAAAGTCCACACTCTTTTAGAAGCAAATATTTTTAGTGAAAATTATAATCTATTTTGAAATTGGAGTCATAGCTGCTTTCCTTTACTGACTGATGTTTGGCCAAGTGTTGTTTCTTATTGAGAGTTGGGTGTGGAGGGTCCTTACAAAACTAAAAATAGAGCTACCAGATAACTTAGCGATTCCATTCCTGGGCATATGTCCGGAGAAAGCCATAATTTGAAAGGATGCATGGACCCCAGTGTTCATTGCCGTTATTATTTAGTAGCCAGTGGTGCTGCTGAATCGGTATTATGCAGTAGCCAGGACATAGAAGCAAACTAAATGTCCATCAACAGTAGGATGGATAAAGAAGATATGATTTATACATACACACACACGGGAATATTACTCAGTCATAAAAAAGAATGAAATGAGATGTGGATGGACCAAGAGACTGTCATACAGAGTGAAGTAAGTCAGAAAGAGAAAAACAAATATTGTAATATTGTATAATATGGCTTATATGTGGAATCTAGAAAAAATGGTACAGATGATCTTATTTGCGAAGCAGAAACAGAGTCACAAATGTAGGGAACAAACTCATGGTTACCCAGGGCTGAAGACGGTGGGAGGAACTGGGAGACTGGAATTGACGTATACACACTATTGATACTGTGCATGAACTAGATAACTAATGGGAACCTTACTTGATGCTCCATGGTGACCTAAATGGGAAGGAAAACCAAAAACGAGGGGACATATGTTTACATAGAAATGATTCACTGTGCTGTACAGCAGAAACTAACACAGCATTATAAAACCACTATACTCCAATAAAAATTAATAATAAAGAAAAGAAAGTTGGTGACACCATCATCCTACACATTTGGAGACTTCTTGTGATGAAAGACTTGGCTCTGAGCCTTGCCTTAGACTCTGGGTGTGAGGGGGAGATTAGAAACGAAGTGAAAACAGCGAGCCTGCACCAGGCAGGGTGGGAGTCTTGGCGGAATTTTCCACGTGCTGACCACTCCTCCAGAGAAAGGGGATCCTGAAAGAACTAACTCATCTTAAAGCAGATCAAACATCACTGGCTACGACCACCTTACCATCGACCTTGGGGTGGGATGCTTCATTCATTTGAATGTGCTCCCTACAGACTGTTATCTTCTGAAGATGCTCTGGGTTTGGGGAGCTGCAGGGAGGTGGAGGGGAAGATGAAACAAGGATCTCGAAGGTTCCTGAGGATGACCCAGCAGCCAGCATCGTTCCATAAGCTGGTCCTGTCTTGGTCTGTGTGTCCCCACTTCACCATCTCCCCTGTCTTCTCACCTCTTCCCTCTAATTTATTTAGTTAAAGAAGCATATATTTAAATATGGGCTTCCCTGGAGGCTCAGTGGTAAAGAATCTGCCTGCAATGCAGGAGACCCGGGTTCAATCCCTAGACTGGGAAGATCCCCTGGAGGAGGGCATGGCAACCCAGTCCAGTATTCTTGCTTGGAGAATCCCATGGACAGAGATGCCTGGCCAGCTACAGTCCATAGGGTTGCAAAGAGTTGGACACGACTCAGCGACTAACACATTTTTCATATTTAAATACGTCTATTTGGAAATGAGATTTTGTATCACTTCAGTAAGTGGAAAGTCAAAACATACACCACAGGTATGGACAACAGAAAAAGGAAAGGCAATGAAACCACAACAGAGCTATTGGCCTCACCTGGCAGTGCTTGGGCCACATTTGGAGCCTGAGGTCTCTGCTTCTCAGATGAGAGAGACGCACTAGCCCCAATCTAGGTCACAGAGGAACTGAAGGAGCGAAAGAACCGGCTGGATAGGCAACCACTTCCTCACCCTGTGTCTCAGCCTGTTCATTCATTGTGAGTGGGCCTCCCCAAAGCCACCAGGCACATCATCTATCATTTGCATCTCACACCGTGGTTGGGGCGCAGGGATCTCTGAATCCACCCTCAATCTTGGCTCCCAACACAGGGTGCAGGAGAAGATAGAGCCTGGGATCCAGGACTCAAAAGGTGGTGTTGAAACCCCAGGTCTGACGGATTCCTGAGCACGAGGCCACAGGCCAGTTCCTGAACTTGCTTTTTAATTTACCTAATTGGATTACTCTAATAATTTATATTACTTAACAGAACTGCTTTCAGTATTCAAACCAATGCATATCAGTCACAAGAACACAGAGGATCCTTTACACATTAAGTGCCAGCCATATAACAGTGGAGCCTAGTGGGCTACAGTCCACAGGGTCTTAAAGAGTTGGACATAGAACAGCAGCTGAGCATGCATGCACACACACACACAACTGTCATGTCATCAGTACAATGCATGTCACGTACAAGGAAGCAGAGCATGAAGGTCTGTCTCTTTCTTGACCAGGTGCCCCACATGGTGGAGCTGAGCCCCTCTGCATCCTGGCAGGTAGGCGGTGTTCTGTGTTAGTGAACGCACAGGTGACACTTATAAATCAGAAGATTCCTACATTACAAGGGTATATGAATTTAATATTTTTGAAGCTTCGTTCTTAAAATTCTTTCTTAAATTATATGCTTTTATTTAGATTTAAATAAATTACTATCATGATTAAATAAGAGAGTGCTACTGACCCAGGGAACCATGTTCAACATCCTGTGATAAACCATGATGAAAAAAGAATATGAAAAGGATTATGTATGTATATGGATCACTTTGCTATACACCAAAGCCAACACAACACTGTAAATCAACTATACTTCAATTATAAAACAAAGGGAATACTACTGAAGAGGCACTGCTCACATGGAGGGCATTGCACTTAGCATTTTAAAAACTCCATCAGTGTTCTACAGGGTAAGTCTTTTTTTTTTAGGATCATAATCTGCTAAAGGACACGAATTAGTTTAAGTGAACCAAGGTCAGGTGTTAAAAGGAAGTACCCAAAAGTGTATTTGGAATCTGCTGATGTTTTGAAAAATGACGAGTTGGCCCTAATTCAAGGAACCAGATATTAGATTAAAGCCTTGGGGGCACAGAGTTCCATTTTTTATTTAGAACTACAAGGTTTGGGATTAAACTAAAAATGGGACGCTTCATGCTATCAGAAGTAATGCCTCCAAACATTTTAGAGAAGGCAAGAGATTTCAAAGTAAAGTAAAGTAAAGGCAAGGGTCAATTTTGAAATGCAGAGAGCAAAGATCCAATGCCCTCAGAGGACCTATGTTACCATCTCCCTCACAAGACAGAACTAACTTTCACATAACAGGCAGACACTGGTGTTGCAGCCAAGAAGATTTCTGAAAGGGAAGCTGAATTTTTGCCAAAAAGAAGTGTAGTAAGGAAAAAGAACTTTGGTTCAAAATATTTTGATTACATAACAATTCTTTTAGTGAAATCACAAGAAACTTTCAATATTAATTAAGAGCAACAGATAATAGATGACATTGCTAAGTCGCTTCAGTCGTGTCCGACTCTGTGCGACCCCAGAGACAGCAGCCCACCAGGCTCCCCCATCCCTGGGATTCTCCAGGCAAGAACACTGGAGTGGGTTGCCATTTCCTTCTCCAATGCATGAAGATGAAAAGTGAAAGTGAAGTCACTCAGTCGTGTCCAACTCTAGCAACCCCATGGACCACAGCCCACCAGGCTCATCCATCCATGGGATTTTCCAGGCAAAAGTACTCAAGTGGGGTGCCATTGCCTTCTCCAATAGATGACATTATTGTTACATTAATTAAGTTCTAAATATTCTTCTAGGTGCTTTACCCATAATGTCTCATAGACATTATTATTATTTTAAGTCTTTATTGAATTTGTTACAGTATTACCTCTGTTTTATGTGTTGGGTTTTGGCTGTGAGGCATGTGGTATCCTAGCTCCCTGACCAGGTATTGAACTTGTACCTTCTGCACTGGAAGGCAAAGACTTAACCAGTGGACCCCCAGAAAAGTCCTTAATATCTCATAGATATTATTATTCATAACATTACCGCTTTATTATTATGCATAATAACACATATGTTATTTATCTAAAATATCTCATAGATGTCTCCTCCTTATAGATACGACTCCTTCATTCCTTTTCTTCTTATAGTTTAACTTACACTCAAGGAAGAGATTTCGGCATATTCATGACAGTCAACCTGATTATTACCATCACCAGTGAGTTCAGGAATAATTATGTTAATAATCAATAACTTTGAATTTTAAACTATACCAAAGAATAACTTTTTAAAAAACGTTTTTTATCTTGAAATAATTCTAGGCTCACAGGGAGCCTAGAAATAGCTCAGAGAGGCCCTGTGTACCCTTTAATTTTCCCAGGGGCTACCAATGGAGAAGGACATGGCAATCCACTCCAGCACTCTTGCCTGGAAAATCCCATGGACGGAGGAGCCTGATAGGCTACAGTCCATGGGGTCGCAAAGAGTCGGACACGACTGAGCGATTTCACTTTCACTTTCACCAATGGTTACCACATACCTTCAGTGCAATATTAAAACCAGGAAACACAAGCTGGACCAATGTAGGTGCCATTTTATGGAAGACGTTTAAGTTTTGATTTCTCTAGAATGAATGCCCAGAATGGGACTGCTGGGTTGTATGGTAAATGTGTGTTTAATTTTTAAAGAAACTGTCAAACTATTTTCAGGCGAGGCTGTCCCATTTGACATTCTCTGGCAATTTACAACTGAATTCTAACCAGCATTTGGTATTGTCCCTACTTTTTATTTCAGCTGTTGTAATCTGCACATAGTGATGTCTCTTTGTGATCTAATTTGCATTTTGTTAATGGCTGTTCATGGTATCTTTTCATGTGTTTATTTGCCCTCCATTATCCTCTCTGGTGAAGTGTCTCCTATTTTCTAGTTGGATTATTTGCTTTTTTTACTGTTGAGTCTCAGAGACCTTCTTATTTTCTCAGATACAAGTCCCTTGTCAAATATGTGGGTTGCAAATACTTTTTCTCAGACTAGAGCTTGTCTCTTTATCCTCTTCACGTCATCTTCTAGAGCAAACACTTTTTATTTTAATGAAGTCCATTCTCTTGACGGTATTTCTTTTATGGATCGTGCTTTTGATGTGATGTCTAAAAACTGTTCACCAAACCTCAGGTCCCCCCAAACCAAAATTACTTTTATTGGATTGAAAACATTGCAGGAATTTGTAATGTCCGATAATTCAGTTACTAAAATGAACAGTAATGAGTGTTGAAAAGTTGACATGGCAGAGTTGGTGTCAGCACGTAAGCTGGGAGGCGTTTGTGAGGACGTATGTGGACCCCACAAAGCTCTCCAGGGCGACTCAGGAGCCTCCCTTCTCTGCTTCCTTCTCTGCCCCTGAATGAACTGGAAGGCAGCCCCCTTTCCCAGGGTTACTGTCTGTGACCTGCATCCTTTCTGGGGAAAGGAGGATGCTGCAGATAAGGCTGAGGGAAAAGAAGATGTTGACCCTCAGTCCCTGGCTCAATCGAGCTCCCTAAACAAGGCAGAGTGGCTGCAGCCTGTCCGCTCGGTCCCCTGGGGGCACCAGCCACACAGGAAGCATCTGCAGCACAAGGGCTTGTGACCACAGCACTGGAGGGAGGATCTTCTGTCCTCCCGGGGAGAATCATGCTCAGCTGCCATGGGGTCAGGGAGGCAACCCCCGCAACATGCATCCTACTGTAGGCTGAGGAGGAGAGAGCAAGGAGAACACCGTCTTCTAAAGGAAGACAGTGGATGGAAAGAAACCTTTGTGGACTTGCCAGGACAGGCAAGAGCCCAGGGAAAGGCCGAGAAAGCAACAAGGAAGCTTAGAAGTAAAACGGAGAGGAAAGGCCGTCAACGGGCTTGCCGTGGCTGTCACCCCACTCCTCGGCTGGGGCATGATCTGCAGTGACACAGGATGGGCAACTCTGGCAGCCAGAATTAAAAGAACTATACCGGGCTGCTGAAGAGGCAGCAGTCATCTGCAGAGTCCTGGCTGTTAATCAAGGGTCTTCCGGCTTTCTCCAGCTCTGTGAGCTATGAGGGGCCCCAAGCTACAAAGGCTTATATGTAAGTGACCTTCACATTTCATATTCCTGGCAGTAGATGGTGACTTCAACAGATGTCATTACTGCACGTCATCCTTTCAAAATGTTCACATTTAGATCAGCTTTGACAGATGAGAACATTTTCCAGGATATATGATCTTGGAAGAGGAGATTTTCTAACCTTCCTAAAGAGTCTGTCTATTCAGACATGCATCCAAAGCAGCAGTTACAAAAATGCTTTGGAAAAGAAGTAAATGGACATGGACAGACCTAGACATGATCTTATTAAGAGAAGAAAGCCAGGGAGAGACAAAACTGTATGGTGTCACTTACACGTGGGATCTGAAATATGACACAAGTGAAATTATTTACAAAACAGTGAGTGACTCAGACACAGAAAACAAACTTATGGTTGCCAAAGGGGACAACAGAGGAGGCAGGGGGGGATAAACTACAAGTTTGTGACCAAGTTACACACATTACTATATATATATAATAACCAACAAGGACCTACTGTACAGCACAGGAAACTCTACTCAGTATCTTATAATAACCCATAATGGAAAAGAATCTGAAATATATACATATATATGTATGTGTGTGTATATACACACACACACACACACACACACACACACACACACGTATTAGTTGCTCAGTTGTGTCTGACTCTTTGTGACCCCATGGACTGTAGCCTGCCAGGCTCCTCTGTCCATAGAATTCTCCAGGAAAGAATACTTGAGTGGGTAGCCATTCCCTTCTCCAGGGGATCTTCCTGACCCAGGGATCAAATCTGAGTCTCCTGCATTGCAGGCAGATTCTTTACTGCCTGAGCCACCAGGGAAGCCATATATATATCCATATATATCTGAAACACAACATTGTAAGTGAACTATACTTCAACAAAAAAAGAGAAATAAATGGTGCTATCTACAGAAGTACATCTCTGGGTGGAAAGCCACACTAAGAAAGAGTGATCATTTCAATCTGTAGGAGAGTGTGGGGCTATCCAGGACATCCAGACTCCAGCATCACTGGGAACCCACTTCTGACTTTCAGGCCCACCATGTCTGAAGGTTACATGCAGAGTTCACAAGGATGCTATGTCCCACGGCTCCTTTCTTATTTCTAGCAGCTATGATTTTTTTCCCCGTATTTCTAGTAGCTACCCAAGAACTTCAAATGAATTTATAAGCAATTACCTTTCCACTGAAATGCATAATGTGATCAAGTCTTTCATTTATTTATTTTTTCATTTGCCTCTGCTCTCACCGACTCCTGCAACAATCCCTCAATCAGAAGGGAAGGTGGAGGCTTAATGATTTTATGTATAATTTAGTTTTCTGCAATGGGTCCCTCACTTACTGTTCCACAGAAGCGTAGGAGAGCATGGCACCTTACCAGACTTACAAGGACACTGAAGACATGTATTTCAGCTCTGCATTTTTGTCTTGTGACTTCCTTCATTTGGACTGTGTACTCAGGTTAAATTAGCTGCTTTAAAATGTTACAACGTTGAGCCCAGGAGACAGCAGATGTTTTTGATTTTTTGCACTGCACCCCAAATAGGAGACTAATGAGTCTCAATCCTAAAGGAAATCACCCCTGAATGTTCATTGGAAGGACTGATGCTGAAGCTGAAGCTTGAATAACTTTGGCCACCTGATGTGAAGAGCTGACTCACTGGGAATGACCCTTATGCTGGGAAAGGTTGAGGGCAGGAGGAGAAGGGGATAACAGAGGATGAGATGGTTGGATGGCATCACCAACTCAATGGACACAAGTTTGAGCAAACTCCAGGAGATAGTGAAGGACAGGGAAGCCTGACATGCTGCAGTTCATGGGGTCACAGGGAGTTGGACATGACTGAGCAAATGAACAACCAAATAGGGAAGCTCTGTTATATAAATATTATCTTACAAAGACTCTAGCCTTTCCTATTCATTAGATCCATTAGAGATTTATTTAGATGGTTTCTTGGCTTGGATAGGAGGTATGCATTGAGATGCAGATACAGGATATTGTCCAAAAAAGAGCTCAAGAATGAACATGTACTGCCTATCAGAATGTCACGACGAAACATTTACACATCAAGAAACCAAATCCTATGTGCAGACATGCTCATGGTTTTCCATAGTTTTTCCCTGTCCCACTTTTCTGCCTACACATGTCAAGTTATAGGCACACAAAATATGTTGTCTTTTCCATTTAAATCACTGTTACCTGAAGGCTCTAAAAATACTTACTGTGCTAGAGGCAGAAACTATTTTAAAAGCTGTAGCACTTCTGGCTGCCCACCTACGAGTGATCCCACAGGCCACTGCCTGGCTCATCACGCCACAAGAACTTTAAACACACAAAGCACACACATCCACATCCATATGAAACAGCATGCTTTTTAAAAATCCTGATCACTTTGAGCTTTGCCTTTAGTCTCGAGGATTTGTCTTACATTCTGAAAGTTGTAAAGCTGGAAGACTGATTTTTGAAATATTTATTTTTACATACTGAACACTGACAAATAATTTCAATGTCTCTTTCCCACTGTTCCTTTACTTGATCACACCTCTTGCACTTGTCAGGAAAAAGTATTACAATGTTTAGGTGTAATATGGCACCCCTTGGATGGCCAGCACCAAAGGACAAATTTCTTGGGTCTCTTTAACCCTCCTTCCTCTGACTCCTTGAGTGTTAACTGGACCAAATCTACACTTTCGTCTAACTCTTAACATTTTCAAATCAACTGGAAATCGTAAACGTGGTATGAATAAAGGTCAGTCCACAAGGTGAAAAGTTCTTACATCAACAGCACATAGTCATGCAGTCAATAAACTTAATTTCCAACCTCTCTACCATTTCTTTGCTGTTGTTGCTGTTCCTTCACTAAGTCCTGTCTGACTCTTTGTGACCCCATGGACTGCAGCACACCAGTCTTCTCTGTCCTTAATTATCTCCCAGTTTGCTCAAACTCATGTCCATTGAGTCAGTGATACCATCCAACAGTCTCATCCTCTGTCACCCCTTCTCCTGCCTTCAGTCTTTCCCAGCATCAGAGTCCTTCCCAATGAGTCAGCTCTTCGTGTCAGGTGGCCAAAGTATTGGAGCTTCAGCATCCATCCTTCCAATGAATATTCAGGGTTGATTTCCTTTAGGATTGACTGGTTTGATCTCCTTGCTGTCCAAGGGACTCTCAAAAGTCTTCTTGAACACCACAGTTCGAAAGCATCATTTCTTTATGCTTTAGGAAATGCTGACCTGACATTTGTCCCAATTAGTAGCAAGTTACCAAGCTTTCTGGGTACCTGACATATATAGGATCCCTGTCCCAACTGTCTGATCTCCACCTCTTCATGTCTTAAGGGTTAAAGCATGGTGGGAGGGAGATTCTGACCCTGACTGTACCTAAAAGGTGCGGCTATCCAGGTTCAAATCCAGCTCCCCACGTGAACTTTGTGACATGTGTAAAAGATGGACGTCTCTAAGCCTCAGTTTCCTCTTGTCCAGAGTGGGAGGGTGTGGTGAGCTTTAAATGAGATAGTATGTGGAAGGGCTTAGACCAGGGCAGCCCATGGCTGATGCCCAACCAATGTCAGCTGCTATTATGATAAAAAGGTTGATTACTCTAACCACCACCATGACGATGCCCACTACCTGCTTCTCATGATTTTCAAAACCATGAAATTATAATGATTGGTTGTCAAACTTGGGCACCATTGGCCTGTGTTGACACACCAAAAGAAAGTCCTGTAAAGGGTTCCTTGTCCTAGCCAACCAGCCTGCCTCCTGGGGGCTAAGCCCAGTGCTGAACAGTGCAGAGACCACACCAAAGAGCCAGTGGCCTCGTCCCTGGAGGGTCACAGTCATGAGACAGACAGTAGAGAGTAAAAGGGATGTACAAAGAGACACTGAGTCATGTTGCATGGACTCTCATGTGCTGTTAAGGTCTGGAGAAATCAGGGAGCACTTGGTGGGTGGGTGGGTGGGCAGGCAGGGAGGCCTCAGGGAGACGGGACTGGACTCAGAGCACAGGTGAATGACACCAGCAACACAGACAGAGGTGTGGGAATGAGGGAAGAGGAGATGGTCTGATAGAGCGAGAGATTTTTATCACAGAGAGAAGGGCTACAAGGAGAGCTGAGCTGAAGCTTGCTGGTGGCAGCCCAACCACCCTGGGCTTTAGACGCTGGGGGGTTCCCAGCAGAGGGAAGTGAGTGCTATTTCAATGTGACTTAGGAAAGCCAAGCCTGACGGTGGTCAAGTAACTGATTCCATCAGAAATGGTGGCTCAAAGCTCTGGCAGTGACTCAAGAATGTAGGGACTCAGTTCCAGGTCACAGCAGAAAGATCTACTTGCATATTATGCATAACATGGATGCACACATAGAATATTGTTTCCACAACAGTCCTGTGGGGAGACACACATCCCTTCTTCTAAAGGAGGGGCTGGAGGCTTTGAGAAGCACCCTGTAAGGGGCACCCATCACAGAGGGCATCCTCTGTCAGCAGCACACACAGGACACCTGGAAAATTTTCTTTAAAAATATGGGTGTCTTCACTACTATATTTAAAATAGATAACCAACAAGGGCCTATCATTGTACAGCACAGGGAACTCTGCTCAATATTCTGTAATAACCTAAATGGGAAAAGAAGCTTGTATATTTATAACTGAGTCATTTTGCTGTACACCCTAAACCAACACAACATTGTTAATCAACTATAATCTGATATGATAAAAATTTAAAAAGGGTGTGTCTTGTATTTAGTAACCAGCACAGCAAAGGTGACTGAGAGACAGCGAGACGACATAGGCCCGAACAGATGTAACATGGGCCTTGCTTAAGTGTCCTGAGATGTTCAGACTTCTTGCCCTCACTTATGTCTCACCCGAATGGCCAGCATTTCCTTTACTCACCTGTTATTCTCTTTGCTTTCCTGCAAAGGTCTAAACACAAGAGCGTCTCTGGGAGGCATTAAAGTCTTTCCTTTTTCTTTATTAGCCTCCTCATAAAGCCAAGGGACATATATGAAGGAAGATGCTGTAATTTTTACTATCAATTTAATCACAACATTAAAGTCTAGTCCTAATTAAAAAAAAATATTTTATTGATTGATTTGGCTGTGCAGTTCTTAGTTGCGGCACGCAGGATCGTTAGTTGTGGCATGTGAACTCTTGGCAACGGCATGTGCGATCTGGTTCCCTGACCAGTGATCCAACCTGGGCCCCCTGCATAGAGAGTGCAGAGTCTTAGCCACTGGACCACCAGGAGAGTCCCAAGTCCCAATTTCTGAAGCATCACCTTCCCACAGAACATACCACTGAAGGCTGCAGAAGAAACACATTTTCCACAATGATTTTGGACTGAAGGAGAATCACACATGTCCCACAAATTATGGGAGACCCTGCTAGTGGTCCTTCAACACGTGATGGTGGAGCAGTGTCTGATGTCAATCAAAATCCCAATGAGCTCTGCCTTGACGCTGACGCTGCAGGAACGGTTTCCTAAGGACAGAGAACTCCAACTCTTACCCATCCTTGCTCAACGTTTTCTAATTTTGCCCAGAACGGTGCTCAGGCACTTACGGTGGCGCCCTGGCTCTCCCTGAAGGCTCTGAATGTCTACAAATACTTCTGAAGGTCCTTGTAGGCAAAAGGGTTTCTGGGTCTAATTATAGAACAAATGCTCAGAGGGATGTCATTCTGAAAAATGGTCTTCTAAGAGTAACGCCAGCCCAGTTCAAGCACTGATTAAATTATCTGACATTAAGTGCTAGTTCACAGGAATTGTGACAACCACTATTCAGACAATTTTGGGGAGAGTCGCATGGGAAAAGCTTTGGAAAGGCAATTATAAAGAATCACTTATTTTATGGGAACACTGATGTCAAATATTGGCCTTTTTTAAAAATAAAAAAAGTATTAAAGTTACCTGACCAAGGCAGTAATCATGACTAGGACTCAAACTCATAAATTAAAAATTTTATTTAGTGTGAAAGAGATCAAATGCCGTGTTATGCAACCCACCCTATGCCCTTTAAAACAGTTAAGGGGTCAGTGGTGTTAATGAGATCTGTGCCAAGTCATAAAAAACAGCTGGATGAGACAATTGGACATCTAGAGCCTAAACAAAGCATAAACCACTAAAGTCTATATGAAAGATTTACTCCCCACCAACCAGGCATGGTGACTGCAGCCATGAAATTAAAAGATGCTTACTCCTTGGAAGAAAAGTTATGACCAACCTAGACAGCATATTGAAAAGCAGAGACATTACTTTGCCAACAAAGGTCCGTCTAGTCAAGGCTATGGTTTTTCCTGTGGTCATGTATGGATGTGAGAGTTGGACTGTGAAGAAGGCTGAGTGCCGAAGAATTGATGCTTTTGAACTGTGGTGTTGGAGAAGACTCTTGAGAGTCCCTTGGACTACGAGGAGATCCAACCAGTCCATTCTGAAGGAGATCAGCCCTGGGATTTCTTTGGAAGGAATGATGCTAAAGCTGAAACTCCAATACTTTGGCCACCTCATGTGAAGAGTTGACTCATTGGAAAAGACTCTGATGCTGGGAGGGATTGGGGACAGGAGGAGAAGGTGACGACAGAGGATGAGATGGCTGGATGTTATCACTGAATCAATGGACGTGAGTCTGAGTGAACTCCGGGAGTTGGTGATGGACAGGGAGGCCTGGCGTGCTGTGATTCACGGGGTCGCAAAGAGTCGGACATGACTGAGTGACTGAATTGAACCGAACTGAACCAGGCATGGAGTAGCACGACAATGAGCGACGCCAACCAGCTCCACCCCCTGGCTCCACCCACCAGCTCCAGTTCCACCCACCAGCTCAAACAACCACCTCCATCCACTAGCTCCATCCGTCAGCACCAAAAGACAGCTCCAGTTAGTGGGCACCCCAGTGATGGTCAGAATTAACTAAGGGCAGAAGCTTTTCATTTTAATTGGATCTAATTAAAATGAAAAGCTTCTGCACAACAAAAGAAACTATAAGCGAGGTGAAAAGACAGCCTTCTGAATGGGAGAAAATAATAGCAAATGAAGCAACTGACAAACAACTAATCTCAAAAATATACAAGTAACTCCTGCAGCTCAATTCCAGAAAAATAAACAACCCAATCAAAAAATGGGCCAAAGAACTAAATAGACATTTCTCCAAAGAAGACATACATATGGCTAACAAATACATGAAAAGATGCTCAACATCACTCATTATCAGAGAAATGCAAATCAAAACCACAATGAGGTGCCATTTCACGCCAGTCAGAATGGCTGTGATCCGAAAGTCTACAAGCAATAAATGCTGGAGAGGGTGTGGAGAAAAGGGAACCCTCTCACACTGTTGGTGGGAATGCAAACTAGTACAGCCACTATGGAGAACAGTGTGGAGATTCCTTAAAAAACTGGAAATAGAACTGCCGTATGACCCAGCAATCCCACTGCTGGGCATACACACTGAGAAAACCAGAATTGAAAGAGACACGTGTACCCCAATGTTCATCGCAGCACTGTCTATAATAGCCAGGACATGGAAGCAACCTAGATGTCCATCAGCGGATGAATGGATAAGAAAGCTGTGGTACATATACCCAATGGAGTATTACTCAGCCATTAAAAAGAATACATTTGAATCAGTTCTAATGAGGTGGATGAAACCAGAGCCTATTACACAGAGTGAAGTAAGCCAGAAAGAAAAACACCAATACAGTATACTAACGCATATATATGGAATTTAGAAAGATGGTAACGATAACTCTGTATGCGAGATAGCAAAAGAGACACAGATGTATAGAACAGTCTTTTGGACTCTGTGGAGAGGGAGTGGGGGGATGATTTGGGAGAATGGCATTGAAACATGTATAATATCATATGTGAAACGAATCGCCAGTCCAGGTTCGATGCAGGATACAGGATGCTTGGGGCTGGTGCACTGGGATGACCCAGAGGGATGGTATGGGGAGGCAGGTGGGAGGAGGGTTCAGGATTGGGAACACGTGTACATCCGTGGCGGATTCATGTTGATGTATGGCAAAACCAATACAATATTGTAAAGTAATTAGACTAATTAAAATAAATAAATTTAAATAAAAAAAGATAAAAAAATAAAGTTCAAAATATTAAAAAAAAAAGAATTAACTAAGGGCAGGGGAAAATAGGCAAACTCCAAGGGGTTACTGAGCAAAGCACTTTTCTGTCAGTTTTAAATTGCTTATCCAGCTCCATTTTCTTCTCCTTCCTGCTCACCAGTTATAGTACAGGCTGGATTATTTCTAAATGCAGGCAGCCTTGACCTACACGTATAACTTATAAAAAGACCAATCCTAGACCAGCTGTTACCAGCATACCTGCTGATCCCCTCAACCTCTGACAACTGATTAGATATTTTCAGGACAATCTCACTTAAAAACTAGAGCTTTTACAACCTAAATGTTCATCAACAGATGAATGGATAAAGAAGATATGGTCTGTACACATATACAATGGAATACTGCTCAGCCATAAAAGAAAAAAGAAATTAAGCCATTTGCAGCAACATGGGTGGACCTAGAGATGAGCCTACTCAGCCAAGGCAGAAAGAGAGAGACAAATGCCATAGGCGGTCACTTCTATGTGAGATCTAAAATATGGCATAAAGGAACTTATCTACAAAACAGAGTCAGATATAAAGAACATGTGGTTGCCAAGGGGGAGAGGAGATGGGACAGGAGGAGAGTGGGAGGTTGGGGTTAGCAGACACAAACTATTATATACAAGATGGATAAACAACAAGGTCTTACTGTATAGCACAGGAAACTCTATTCAATATCCTATGATAAACCATAATGGAAAAGAATATTAAAAAAATGGCATTGCAACATGTATAATATCATATATGAAATGAGTTGCCAGTCCAGGTTCGATGCATGATACTGGATGCTTGGGGCTGGTGCACTGGGACGACCCAGAGGAATGGTACGGGGAGGGAGGAGGGTGGAGGGTTCAGGATGGGGAACACGTGTATACCTGTGGCGGATTCATTTTGATGTACGGCAAAACCAATACAATATTGTAAAGTTAAAAAATAAAATAAAAAAAATAAAAAATTTAAAAAACCAACAAAATAAATATACATGTGTGTATATATATCTGAGTCAGTTTGCTGTACAGCAGAAATTAATACAACATTGTAAATCAACTATACTTCAATAAAGTCAATTAAAAAAAGAAGAAAACACCAAAAATATTTAGAGCTTTTAGACACAGCGTGAAGACCCAGAAGTGGAAGGAAGAGAGGAAGAAATGAATCTGCGGTGAGAGACAAGTGGGCTTGGCTGAGGTCCAGGCTGAGGGCAGAGATGAGAGAGAGGAAGACAGATGAGTCCAAGAAAGCAGGAAAGAAGAGGTGACAGGGCCCAGGGAGTGGAACATATAATCCCATTTTTCAGGATCACCACAATTCAGAGGAACATCAGAGCTAACATGAATGATGAAGACTAGGGAGATCCAAGTACTAAAGGGAAATTCGATAGGGAAGTTCAGCCCATTGACACGTCCATTCTGTGCGCAAAGGCACTGAGCAGAAATAGGGGTCTGCAGTCAGAGAGGAGAGATGCAAGTGCTACAGCAGAAAGCATCTCGGGTAACAGGAAGATGGTGACTGAGCATGATGACCACCATCAGCAACCGACAGCAAAGGGGGATGGGGCCCCGTGACAGGAAGCATGGCCATCATGGTCATGAGCCTGCAACCCTGCAGCTGCTGAAACTACGTGATGACCAGGTTGAATATATGGTTTCAGGATCAAGAAAGATATGTGGTCATGCTGCTGCTGCTAAGTTGCTTCAGTCGTGTCCAACTCTATGTGATCCCATAGATGGCAGCCCACCAGGCTCCCCCGTCCCTGGGATTCTCCAGGCAAGAACACTGGAGTGGGTTGCCATTTCCTTCTCCAATGCATGAAAGTGAAAAGTGAAAGTGAAGTCGCTCAGTCATGTCCGACTCTTAGTGACCCCATGGACTGCAGCCTACCAGGCTCCTCTGCCCATGGGATTTTCCAGGCAAGAGTACTGGAGTGGGTGGCCATGTGGTCATGGGTAGATGTCTAATTACTCCTGGAGAAGAAAACAAAAAGATGGTCTGCAGGATACACACCAATATCTATTCATCTTTTTAATCCTAGGGTCTACTTTTGAGGGTCCTTGGCAGACATCTGCTGAATTCATGAATGAGCAAATTAAAGAAATGCTACTTTGTAGGTGCTACAAATCCCAGGAAATCTTTGTTTTCAAGGGTTCTCCTTATCATGAGATATTTAGAGGGGAAAAAAGATATCTGAGAGGAGGTTAAACAATTCTAGATTTTAAAACATACAAGCTAACATTTCTATAGTGACTAGTAAAAGAAAAAAGTGTGTAATTTCCAAATTAGTAGGTGGGAAAATATGAGACAAAAATTCAACTAATTAAAAGTAGGCAGTAAAAAGTGGGGAAGAAGCATAAAAAGATGGAACAAGTAACAAGACAGAAATGAATTCAAATAAATAACTGCAACAAATTCAAAATATACCAAGTGGCAAATTAGTAGATTTTAAAGATAAAAGCTGTAAGACTTTTAAAAGTAAAAATTGAAATAATAAAATCCAGCTACATGCTATTTTTGCAAAGGGTTAGAAAGAGTCAGATACAACTTAGTGACTGAAAAATGACAATACGCTATTTATAACAGACACAATTAAAATATAAAGATTGAAAATATATATCTAGGAAAACACTAATTAGAAAGTAACTGGCATAGTTATATTGAAATTAGACAAAATAAATGAACAATAATGATATTACTGCCTAATGAGGAAATGGTCAATTCACGTGGGGGAGATAATTCTAAACTTATATTTACCTAATAACTTAGATTCAAAATATATGACTTCTTCTTACCCGCTTTCTATTGACTACGCCAAAGTCTTTGACTGTGTGGATTACAACAAACTGTGGAAAATTCTTCAAGAGATGGGAATACCAGACCACCTTACCTGCCTCCTGAGAAATCTGTATGCAGGTCAAGAAGCAACAACTGTTGCTTCAAGAATTGGACATGGAACAACAGACCGGCTCAAAATTAGGAAAGGAGTACGTCAAGACTGTATATTGGCACCCAACTTATTTAACTTCTCTGCAGAGTACATCATGAGAAACGCTGGGCTGGAGGAAGCACAACCTGGAATCAAGACTGCTGGAAAAAATACCAATAACCTCAGATATGCAGATGAGAGCACCCTTATGGCAGAAAGCAAAGAGGAACTAAAGAGTCTCATGATGAAAGTGAAAGGGGAGAGTGAAAAAGCTGGCTTAAAACTCAAAATTCAAAAAACTAAGATCACAGTATCTGGTCCCATCACTTCAAGGCAAATAGATGGGGAAACAATGGAAACAGTGACAGACTTTTTTTGGGGGGGCTCCAAAATCAGTGCAGTTGGTGACTGCAGCCATGAAATTAAAAGACACTTGCTCCTTGGAAGAAAAGCTATCACCAACCTAGACAGCATATTAAAAAGTAGAGACATTACTTTGCTGCAAAGGTCTGTCTAGTCAAAGCTATGGTTTTCCAGTTATCATGTATGGATGTGAGAGTTGGATCATAAAGAAAGTTGAGTGCCAAAGAACTGATGCTTTTGAACTGTGGTGTTGAGAAGACTCTTGAGAGTCGCTTGGACTGCAAGGAGATCAAACCAGTCAATTGTAAAGGAAATCAGTCCTGAGTATTCATTGGAAGGACTGATGCTGAAGCTGAAGCTCCAATTCTTTGGCCACCTGATGTGAAGAAATGACTCACTGGAAAAGATCCTGATGCTGGGAAAGATTGAAGGCAGGAGGAGAAGGGGACAACAGATGATGAGTTGGTTGGATGGCATCACTGATTCAATGGACATGAGTTTGAGCAAACTCCAGAAGTTGGTGATGGACAGGGAAGCCTGGTGTGCTGTAATCCATGGGGTCGCAAAGAGTCGGACACAACTGAGTGACTGAACTGACCTGAACCTTTTCCAGTAACAGATTAAACAGACAAAAAGCTAGCATGTATACAGAAAATTTGAACAGCAAATTTTTTAAAAAGTTGATCTAAAAAATATACAGAACTTGGCACTCAAGAAGGTTGTTAAGAATACATAAAATATTTTAAAAATTGACTACAAGGAAGTTTAACGTCCACAGATTCCTCTAAATAATGTCCACAAATCCCAATGAATCTTCTCTAACCATCCTACATTTAAGTTAGAAATCATTAATAAAAAGACAACCCCAAAATCTCACATGCCCTGAGCACTAAAGCACACACATTCAAGCACTCATATGCTCTACATAATGCATGGGTCAAAGAAGTAATTGTGATAAAAAGTTTAAAATACTTAATTAATGATAATGATACTTGACTGTTACATAGGGGGCAAATTAATAGTTTTAACTAAATGCTTCTCATAGAAAAGACTGAAAATTAATGTATTCAGCGTCCTGTTTGAAAATAAGAACAGCATAAACTCAAAAAAAAGTAGAAGGAAATGAGTAAAGATCAGGAATAGCAGAAGTTAAAAAAATGCAATATGAAGCATCAATAAGGCCAGAGGTTATTTCTTTGAAAAAACTAATAAAACCAACAAAATTCTGGCAAGTAAAGTTAAGAAAGAAGAAAGAGAAAAGGCACAAATAAATACTATTAATGATGATAAAGGAAAAAAGGAACACAAGTACAGATAAGTTAACAATAAGAAAATATAAACAAACGTGTACCCCTGAGCAAAAGAATTAGACAAAATCCACAATTCTTATGAAAGATAGTTACTATAAAATTAACTTAAGAAAAACTACAAATCCAGAATAGTATTATAACTATTGAAAAAATAGTAACTGAAAATTTTACCAGGAGGAAAATGCCAGACCTGGCCAGTCTTGTATAGGTGACTTCTAAGGATAATCTGAAACTTACATGAACTCTTTGAAGAGAATAGAAAGAATACAGAATGCTACATAATTCATTTAAAAAGCAGATACGTTGCTCATTCTTAACATGGGAAAATAGAAATATAAGAAGGATCATTAAGAGACTAGTCACTCATGGACATAGATGCAAAAATCATTAGTTAACAGTTTTCAGCAATATTTAAAACATACCATGACTAATTAAGGTTATTCTAAGAAAGAGGGGTTGGTTCAATATTAGAATGTTAATTATATTAATTAACCTGCCACGCTAACATACTAAAAAAGAGGAATAAAATAATCATTTCATATAACAATAAATGCTAAAAAAGCATTCTATCAAATTCAATATTTATCCAATGGAATAAACAGTTTTAATAAATCAGAAATGGAAGGGAATACCCTCAAACTAATTGTAACTAGTTGTTAATCATTAAAAGCCTGTTCTCTGAAAATCAGGACCAAGGCAAGAATGCCTGCCAACCTAAGTTTCATTCACAATGTTGTGTTGGAGATTTTAGTCAGCTTTATAAATAAGAAAACAATAAATAAAACATATAAGGATGAAGAGTAAAGAAAAGTGTCAATAATGAAAGTTGACCTGGTTTCTCCATGAAAAACTCCGGAGTAATCTACAGAGAAATGATTGAAATCAACATTGATGAGAAATGTTTCTGGACAAAGGAGCAATATACAAAGGGCATAGCATGTGTGTGTGTGTGCTTGTGTGTGGACATATTATACACACATATACTTACATACCCACATCTCTATATACTTATACACATACTATTATCTACTTGCAAATAAAAAACAAAACTACCAAAACAAAAAAGGACACATAAATAAAAGATGTATGAGATTTTATGAAGAACATTTTGAAACTCTGCTGAAAAATATAAAAGAAGACCCAAATACATCAAGGCATAAACCACCTTGAGAGATGAAGATCCAATATTGCCAAGAAGTCAGTTTCCTCAAGCTTTTATATATTCAGTTCCAAACAACATTACACAGAGCTTTTCAGGAAGCTGACTGTATAAAATGTCTACATTTTTCATGGACAAGGTGACCCTAAAATGATGGAACACAAGGCTTAAGGATGACCAATCCATTCTTGAGAATAACAAGGCAACCACGGAACAGGTTGTACAGGTTAGTAGTAGATATTAACACTCAAGTAAAAAAATGGAGGCACAGTGTATGAACGGTTGACAAAAGAACATTTTCACCCAATTGGTGAACATATAAGACATGTCCACCTTCAAATGGAACAAGAATGAAATATTCTTTTTCCACCTATCAAACTGGCAAAGATGATTTTAAAAAAGAAGACTAAAACTTATTTGAGAGCTGATGTGTTGAGGTTAACATTCTCGTGGAGACTGTTTACGAGTGTGAATTGGTTCAGTGTTTCTGGAAACCAGGTTTTCAATATGCATAAAGAATCATAAGCATTTTATATACTTTGAACTATTAATTCCACCTCTTGAAGTCTATCTGTAAAAAATAGTGGAGGTAAATCCAAAGAATTATCCATAGCAGTGTTCACAGCAAAGACAAGATATGACACTATTTATATAAAGATTCTAGTGCATTAACATATTGGATGGAAAGCTACTGAAAACTGAGAGTAGGTTTATGGGTGGCTTTTATTGTCTTTTTCTCTTTACACTTTTCTTAAAATTTCCAAATTTCTTTCAAAAATTATGTGTTGTTTTTAGAGGAAAACAATGATAAAACTGGGACTCAGAAACCTATAAAAGCGTGTTTTGTGACTCTGCCTCCCTACAAGTGTTTTTCACCATTAAAATAGAGAAAAAATAAAAGAAAGCATTCTCTTTAGGCAGATAAATTATGTTAATTGGATTTATAGTATATTCTCTTCATGTTTCAAGAAGTAAGCTTAAAATACACTTAGTAATCAGCCAAGTGAAATATTTTGGCCATAAAATTGGCAAGGAACACAAATGCATAATTACTTAAAGAGCATAAATACAATATATATAAAAACATATGCTGTACATTTCAATTAACACTGAATGCATTAGAATTATTCAGTATCTCTTATATAATTTCCCTGAAGTAAACAGATAAAAGGTTTTCCGCGTGCCCCTAAAGGGCAACAATACAAGATAAAGGGAGTGAAGAGGTGCTGAAAAATTTTCTAAGATGCTGAATAATAGGTGAAGGCCATCGTGGACATAAAACTTTGTTCAGAAGATGCAACAGAAGAAGTTAGAAAAGTCAGCAGGTTCTCTTTGTTTTCAGAGGCAGGACAGGTCAAAAAACCCACAGCCTCTGATTCAATATTATTTTGGTCTGAATAATACATGTAACAATAATGTGGATTTACATTACATAAAGTGTGAAATAAATTAATTCCAAACATCTAATTCATATATTTATTACTCAGGGGACAGTGGGAGTTAGAGATGGAATGGAACTCTGATCATAGACATTCTACAGGCGTGGTGAGGACTTGATACAGAAATGTCTGACATCACTATCGCATCCTCTCCAGCTGGCATTCCCAGGGTTTTGGAGATGGGGTGGGGGCTGGCAGTGGGAGTAGGAGATGGGGAGAGGAGGAAAAGCAAGGAAGGGCACACCAGGATAGAAATGCCCTCATTGAGAAATGCTGAATAAACTCAAAACTGGAAAGAGGGGCCAGAGAAGTGCCCGTGGGTCCCAGGTGATGGTCCTCTACACACCAGTGCCAGCTGGTCAGGGCGGCCCTTAGAGGCCATCCCATCCATGGCGATGGAGATACATCAACCAAACACATCCCGTTCATGGAGGTATATCTACCAAGCTGGGAGGCCAGCATCACCAAGGCAACAGCTCGCCTAATGCTACAGAGACTCTAGTGACCACGTGGTCTACAGAGACTCTAGAGAACACGTGGTCTTCAGAACCGATCCAGTTGCTTCAGTGAAGATGATTCACTCAAGGGCCCAGGTCAGGGTCTCCCAAGTACTCTTTAGTGACATGCAAGGTTGAAGACGTGGGACCCAGTTTCCTCATTGCCAATCCACTGTCCTTTGAATTTCCCAGAACTACTGTGAAAAAAAGTAATTGTCTTTTCAACTCGTTATTTTTCGCAGCATTTAGTCAAAGATGAGAGGTGTTATCTTGGTTCTGCCTGGCAGTCAGAGATCCAGTTCACAAGGTGGTCATTGCTGTATTGTATAACCTCATTGGAAAAACAGTACACCATTTCCAGAACCTTATCAGAGGATCTCTGAGAAAATTATGCACAGCTCGCGTCTACACTTCCTCTTCTCCCTCCCTCTCCTGGGCTGGTTGGCGGTCATGCAACAATCCAGGGAGGCAGGGTATGGGGTCCAAGCCTCTCAAGAGTGGCAGCTCGATGTGAACTTACACCTGGTCCTGGTGGGTCTCTGATGAGCCAGGTGGCTGATATTGTGCAGGATAATTTCTGTGCACTTCATTACAAGGAAAAGCTAGAGCAGGAGAGGAGAGATGTCAGAGTGACCGTGCTCTCAGAGTGGAGACACTGAGAGAGGTTAACAGGCAGCATCTGCTGATGCGGAGATTCTGAAACGAACCAGAGCTGGCGCTGTCAGCAGGGCCCCTGGGGCTGGTTGGATCCTCTGCCAAAGGACAGAGCACTTCAAAGCACAAAGAACTGCTCAGAGGAGGACAACGCTCCTGCCATGAAATCACAAATCTAATCAATAAAACACAAGGTTGCCTTCTGTAGGGCTGAATTTTGCAGGAGGAAGCTGGTGGTGCAGGGGAAACAGCAGGGAGCCAACAGAGTCTGGGGGAAATCCCCCTACTCCAGAGCGGGATGATCTTGGGCAAGAGACTTAATTCTGAGTCACTCCCTCATCTCTAAAATGGGTGTGATAATGACAACAGCATTGTGATTAGAAAGATACATCTTTCTCCCTGTTTACCTGTGTGTGTGTCTTTGTAGAGTGAGTTTACATAAGGTGTTAGACCAAGGTAGGCGCCATCAACATCTTCATTGACATTCTAGGAACCACGGGAAATTTCATGAAAAGTCCACCCCTGGAAGCCTTCATAAGCCCACGGTAACACAAATTACCTTTCTGAACTCTGAATCTGTGATATATACAGTCTATGATAATACACAGTTTCTCTCCTGCAATAGTAATGTTTTGAAATGTACTGAAGTCACTAGATAATTCTACATTGTTTCTATTAAGGACCAAAAAAGCACGAAAGCATACATAGAATAAAATACTCTCACTTTAAAAATATGTGGTTGGCATACAGTGAGTAAAACCATCAGATGCAACCATGCCATTCACCTTCCCATTTTAAAGCCATCGGTATTGATAAGGTTCAAGTTATCCAGCAGAGTTTTTTTCTGGTTGAATGTTGCTAAACCCACTGGATTCTACGTGATGATGTGTACCATTCTGAGCATGTATTTTTAATAGTTCCATCCATCTGTAATTTCATTTTCCCTTCTAGGAGTGTATGTGTTGAAATACACAGAAATCAATTCAACAAATGTAAAGGAACATATTTATCAGTTTAGTTCAGTTGCTTAGCCGTGTCCGACTCTTTGCAACCCCATGGACTACAGCACGCCAGGCTTCTCTGTCCATCACCAACTCCCAGAGCCTACTCAAACTCATGTGCATTGAGTTGGTGATGCCATCCAACCATCTTATCCTCTGTTGTCCCCTTTTCCTCCCGCCTCCAATCTTTCCCAGCATCAGGGTCTTTTCCAATGAGTCATTTCTTTGAATCAGGTAGCCAAAGTATTGGAGTTTCAGCTTCAGCATCAGTCCTTCCAATGAATATTCAGGACTGATTTTCTTTAGGATGGACTGGTCGGATCTCCTTGCAGTCCAAGGGACTCTCAAGAGTCTTCTCCAACACCACAGTTCAAAAGCATCAATTCTTTGGCACTCAGCTTTCTTTATAGTGCAACTCTCACATCCATACATGATTACTGGAAAAACCATAGCATTGACCAGACGTACCTTTGTTGGTAAAGTAATGTCTCTGCTTTTTAATATGCTGTCTAGGTTGGTCATAGCTTTTCTTCCAAGGAGCAAGCATCTTTTAAATTCATGGCTGCAGTCACCATCTGCAGTGATTTTGGAGCCCCGCAAAATAGCCTCTCACTGTTTCCATCAGTGTTTCTTAAATATCTATTGGATAATCAATTAATATACAGCTTACCCTATTTTGTTAATACCCTGCCCGCTGTATTATTACTGCCCACTATGTTATTCATATGCCAAGCTATGAGACCCTGGACAGACTGGTGTCTCTGACTGGAAGTTGGGGAAAATGTCAGGAGGAGGTACCATCTGCACTGGGTCTGAAGGGGTTTGGCAGGTAGAGAGGGAGCCGGGAGTCCCTCCAGGCAGAAACCAAGATGTGAAATGTGGCTCAGAGACAGCGAGGTGCTGAGGGGATGAGAGGGGCAGGGATTCAGAGGAGCTGACCCTGAGGTGCACAGCAGGTAGCCCCTGCAGGCAGTTACAGAGAAGCCTGGAGCATGGGCTGGGGCCACGACCTGCGAACCGGGCACCTCTGCTAAGGAGGTGCCCATTTCTGTACAGAATCCAGAGCAGGTGGTTTAGTCTCACATGGGATAACATCTGTGTTTCCCAAAGAAAACTTGTTGCAGAGTGGAGGGTGGATATGAACAGGGAGATTAAATGTCAAGAGATGAGTTGTTCAGTCCCTCAGTTGTGTCTGACTCTTTGAGACCCCAGGGGCTGCAGCATGCCAGACTTCCCTGTCATTCACTGTCTCCTGGAGTTGCTCAAACTCATGTCCATTGAGTC
>NW_011495015.1:2716427-2719939 GCF_000754665.1 Bison bison bison
GACTTCCCTGTCATTCACTGTCTCCTGGAGTTGCTCAAACTCATGTCCATTGAGTCGATGATGCTATCCAACCATCTCATCCTCTGTCGCTCCCTTCTCCTGTCGCCTTCAATCTTTCCCAACATCAGGTTTTTTTCCAATGAGTCAGTTCTTCCCATCAGGTGGCCAAAGTACTGGAACTTCAGCTTCAGCATCAGTCCTTCCAATGAATATTCAGGACTGATTTCCTTTAGGATTGACTGGCTTCATCTCCTTGCTGGCCAAGAGACTCTCGTTAGGGGACTATTGCAAGAAGTGGGGGGCAGCCAGTGGGCTCACAGAGGATGGGCTACTGTTGGACACGGTGGGAGGAGAAGCAGGCAGGACCTGGGAGGTGGGAGTGGAGGTGGGTGAGGGGCACTACAGTTCTGCTGAAGCAACTGGGCCAGGTCAGTGGGCGGTGACAGCATCCAGCTGATGCCTGGTACCCTTGAGGTGTTGGGACACCAGCTCCTGATGTCCCTGCTGGGCCAGGTCCTGAGATCTAACAGCATTTGACACTAAAAGCATGTTAACCAGTGGGGAGAGTGCTCTCCCCCTCCCAGGGGAGATGAAAACAATTCTAATCACCGGTTCAACGTGGAAACCAGACAGCTGATGGGAACTACTTCAAACCAACTGGAAACTGTCTCCCACCATGAAATGAAATCAGCAGGAGGATGGAGGGTCAGAAGAAATAATAATGCTTGCAATGCAGCAGACCCAGGTTTGATTCCCGGTTTGGAAGATCCCCTGGAGAAGGAAATGGCAACCCACTCAAGCATTCTTGCCTGGAGAATCCCATGGACAGAGGAGCCTGGTGGGCTACACTCCATGGGGTCTCAGATATGACTGAACAACTAACACAACAACAAACTACATTTTCTGATTCCATGCTATTATCAGGGGCGTGGGCAAGAGGAAGCCAGATTGAAAAAATTAACATAACACATCAGAGGTCCTGAAAGCAAATACGACACAATGGAGCCCGTGAAAACAACAACACTTTTATATTTGTAGTTTAGGGGAAAACAATCTACCAAGTATTCAAAGAAAAACCAACTGCTGCTCTTATTTAAATTATGCTGAAATTTTCACCTACTAAGAAAGTATTCTCAAACTCATACATTCGACTTGCCCCAAACAGCTTGAAGCAACCTCGAAATCTGAGATGCAAGTTTTTATCTTCTTATGGACCTGGCTCAGCAGCCCCATAATAATTAAAGGAAAAAAATACGTCAGAACTCACTTGGCTGCGGCAGCCATTGGAGGCGCAGCTGTTGTGATTCTTAATGTATCTGCAGCGCTCGCCAAGGCTCCCCGTCTCCCCATCCTTGGCTTTCAATGGTTTTGTTTTGTTTATTTTGTACCCTGTGGGACAGAAAAGAACCTGCACTGATTGTGGCAATTGATGGGCTCAGCTGGTGCCTTAGAATATGAAACGGGAACTGAAAATCGCATCTGAAGAGCGTGTGGGCTGGAGGTGAGCGCGGGGGCGCCTCCACCCTGGACAGCGCACAAGCATGGACTAGCTGCGTTGGCAACAGTCCCACCAGGTAAGAACACAAAAGGCACCTCTCATTCCCCCTGCCCGCCTCTGCTTTCAAAACCCAACAAAGGGGGCGCTGGGCACCATTCTTAGAGCTTTTCTAGAGGTACCTGCAACTGTGTCCACTAGTCCCCCATGGGAAGGGACCAGGCCCGGGGTGCTCTCCTCACCAGACCCGCTGCGCCCACCTGAGGATGCAGCCTGTCTCCTGTCTCACGGCCTCTCCACAGGAATTAGAACTGGAATGGCAACCCACTCCAGTATTCTTGCCTGGAGAATCCCATGGACAGAGGAGCCTGGGGGGCTACAGTCCATGGGGTTGCAAAGAGTTGGACACGACTGAGCGAGTGACACTCTCCCAGGCGAGGAGGTGGGTTTTCAGGGAGTGGTGTTCCCTTTTTAGTTTTCACTGGCTTCCTTGACATGAGAATCAAGTAAATTTAAAAAAAGCAAGAAAAGATACCCAGATTTGAGAGGGCGAGTGAGGCTTTTTAATGACAATTCCTTCTTAGCTTGTGACTCTTTGCCAAATACATTGCCTGTGTGCTCAGTCATGTCTGACTTTCTGCAACCCCATGGACTGTAGCCCACCAGGCTCCTCTGTCCATGGATTTTCCAGGCAAGAATACTGGACTGGGTTGCCATTTCCTTCTCCAGGAGATCTTCCCAACCCAGGGATCAAACCTGCATCTCCTGCACTGGCAGGTAGATCCTTTGCCACTAGGCTACCTGGGAAGCTCCAAAAAGATGCTGGGCTTCCCCAGCGACTCAGTGGTGAAGAGTCCACCTGTCAGTGCAGGAGACATGGGTTTGATCCCAGATCCGGGAAGGTCCCACATGCCACGGAGCAACTAAACCCATGTGCCACAACTACTGGGTCTGTGTCAAATACAGAAAAAGGCATCAAATATAACATTGTGCTTACACCGAAAAAAAATCAGCTGTTTTACTCAGAAAGCAGGGAAGGATGAGAGGGGAAAATTTACAATCCATACATTTTTAAAAGATTTACAAGGAGCTGTAAGGTGTTAGACACATTAAAAAAAAAAAAAATGCAGGTTCCTCGGGAAAACGCATAGGTTGTACTTGAGCCTGAAGGTTTTGGCATAATGTCTCCAATTCCCCAGTGTAAACTGAGCAAAAAACCAGTCTCCATGTTCAATTACAAAATTAATCATCTGTGTTTGTACCCTAGAGAAACACACAGGAGAAAAGTCGGTGGGGTGAGGATAATACTTTGCTAAATAAATTTAGACATATGTACACACACATTTTTTTTCTGAGGATTAGCTTCCACGAATTACTTAGGTAATTCAGAAGGCTTCCCAGGTAGCCCTAGTGGTAAAGAACCCACCTGCCAATGCAGGAGACGTAAGAGACGTGGGTTTGATCCCTGGGTCGGGAAGATCCCCTGGAGGAGAGCATGGCAACCCACTCCAGAATTCTTGCTTGGAGAATCCCCTGGACAGAGGAGCCTGGCAGGCTACAGTCCATGGGGTCGCAGATAGTTGGACATGACTGAAGCGATTGAGCACACACACATACATTTCAGATCCAGTAATTGGAAAATAAATGTTTGTGCACCAGAGCAATATTAGTTGTCAGCTGATAAAACAATACCATCTGTGCTTTCCAGGAGGCCCTAGGTGGGAGTAGTTTTAAATTGTTGTCCTTCCTTTATCTTAATTTTACGATGATAGCAACATACATTCTTTCAGAATTACACGACTGTTTTTCCCACTTCAGGTTAATGTTTTTCTGCTTGGATCGTGGAAAACACCTGGATTCAGTTCAAAAATTGAGGGCCAAAGAAGGCCTTTGGGGGACAACAGAGGGACAGGAACTCCCTCTCTGACTCTGCAGGGTCAGCCCTGAGGCTGGGCCCCGCTCCATACCAGTAGGTAGGGAGGAGCAGCCCCCATGTCTGGGGTAGTGCTTCCCAGCC
>NW_011495015.1:2720039-2733859 GCF_000754665.1 Bison bison bison
CCCAGCCAGGGGCAGAGCTGGAGAACCTTCATTCCAGGTGATGAAGGCCTGGGAGTCTGCAGAGGCAGCTGGTGCAGGGTTCCAATGCTCCCCGAGTGCAGTCGCCTCCTTTCTCCACTGCTGGGAGACCCATGGCTCCTCCCCAAGGGCTTAGCACCGACTGATCTGTGCTCTGGGGGAAGAATAACCAGCTCGTTTTTGGCAGCAATGTAAACAAACTTGCCCCCTCCGCTGAGTCTGTCTCCTGAGACCCTCCGTCCCATCTCCGCTGACAATGTGCCGTTTTCTGTTCAATTCTGCCTGTTTACTTTTTTATTGTGATTCATGTCTGAGTTTCTTTGGAATCAAATTATTGCATTTCCCTGGTGAGAGATGCCATATGACGATCTTGTTAGAACAAAATCAAATAAAAAAAATCTGCACCCGCTGCTGCTCTCTCTCGTCCCCACCACGTCTTCCCTACGGTTTGGACACACTTCTGTGTCGGCTCCTCGAGTGGTAATGAACCCTTCCAGGGTTGAGGCCAGTTTTCAGACAGTTCTTTCTTGGAAAAGATAAAGATGAATTGGTTTAGACAGTGTCAACGGAGAGAAACTCACTGTTTCACAATTATTTTACAGTTTATGAGGCTGGTGTTTTTTGACATCTGAATTGAAGGAAACCCACTGGCTGGGTGATGGTACTGAGTCATGGGGGCAACCTGAGGCTTTCTTGACATTCCTCCCCTAGAAATGTTTCGGCACTGGAGTAACTCATGGCTAGGACAAATGTGGAAGCCAAGCTCTCACACTGCAGTCTTCCCTGGTGGCTCAGATGGTAAAGAACCTGCCTGCAGTGCAGGAGATAGAGGTTCACTCCCTAGATTGGGATGAGGCCCTGGAAGAAGGCGTGGCAGCCCACTACAGTATTCTTGCCTGGAGAATCCCATGGACAGAGGAGCCTGGTGGGTTACTGTCCATGGAGTTGCAAAGAGTCAGACACGACTGAGTGACTTTCACATCACTTTGCTTTCTGAATGGGGAGAGAGGGATGCAGTTGCTGTTACACTTTTACAGTAAATACATTTCCCATCTCCCCTTCACTTTTGGGGTGTGGATTATTATCTTTCAAGCTGTGCCTGTGGGCCTTGTATGACAGCATTTAAAAATTAAGCTGTTTGTATGAACAGAACTCCATCCAAGTACAGATGAGAATGAGATGCACGCGTTACCTGAACCTCTTTCTCTTCCCATGGCAGCCAGAATAATGTCCAAGCTTCTGGGAGGGACTCACAGAGCCCTGACTGCTCAGGTTCTCTGGCTTCCATGTCTACCTGGAATCGTGCTCTTTCGCTTCTCCAGACCCACTCCAAATCATCCTTCAAGGAACAAGCCATCCTTGCCCAGATTTGGGGATGGAGGTGAGACACAGAGCAGGCACCTCCTTCTCCCTGAGGCCACTCTGCAGGTCTGCCCCGGTGCACATTACTCATCACGTCCCGGTGACTCTGTCCCACCACAGTCCTCCCCCGACATCCACTCCCTGCCCCCAGGAGCGAGCACTTAGTAACCTGAAGATTCCTGAGCACCGGGAACCTTCCTAACAGAACTTCCCACCTCGTCTTTCTTCCAAGAGCCCGTTCCCATGTACTCCTGCTTACCTCTCTGGTACATATTCTCTTTGCGTTTTTTTCCTTTCTTTTTAAAAAAGAAAGCTGATAATGGTTTTGTCACTGAAAAGTTTTTACTTTCTCCCTCAGCTTTAGTGAGATATAATTGACATGTAACATTGTATAGCTTGAGGGTATATAATGTGACGATAGCATACCTGTATATATTCATTTTAAACAGGCCTCTCTGGATATGGAGAAAAGGGAACTCTTCTCCCCTGTGGGTGGGAATGTAAGTGGTGCAGCCACTATGGAAAATAGTATAAAGGTTCCTCAAGAAACTAAAAACAGAGTTGCCATATGATTCATCAATCCCATTCCTGGGCACATACCCAGACAAAACTATAATTCAAAAAGAAACACGCACCCCAGTGTTCACAGCAGCACCATTTATAACAGCTAAGGCACAGAAGCAGCCTAAATGTCCATTACCAGATGAATGGATAAAGCAGATGTAATCCACATATATATAGTGGAATATTACTAAGCCATAAAAAAGATGAAATAATGCCATTTGCAGCAACATGGATGAACCTAGAGATGATCATACTCCGCAAAGTAAGTCAGAGAAAGACAAATATATGATATCACTTACATGTGGATCTAAAATATGACACAAATGAACACATATACAAAACAGATGTACAGAACAGACTTGTGGCTGCCAAGGGGAAGGGGGCTGGGGGAGGGTTGCATTGGGAGTTTGGGATTAATAGATGCAAATTGTTATATACAGGATGGATAAACAATGAGATCCTACTATATAGGATCCTACTATACAGGAAACTATACTCAATATCCTGTAATAAACCATAATGGAAAAGAATATATATATGTGTATATGCATAATGGAATCAATTTGCTGTACAGCAGAAATTAACACAACATTGTAAATCAACTATACTTCAATAAAATAAATGAAAAAAAAAAACCGAACAGTCCCCTCTGATCCACTGAATAGCTAGCATGGGAAAAAGAGGTTTTTGAAATGTAATTACTAAAACATTTTATTTCAGAGTATGACGACTCTTATTGAATCATTAAACTATAACATGCTTAAAAATTATACACTGTTTCAGTTTGCACTTATAAATCATATTTATTCAGGATAAGGATATCCGAAAATGAAATAATTTTCTTCATATTTTCAAATATGCATCATCTATGGTGTGCTATTGGAAGTCCTAAGGTAGGTATTTTAAAATAGTCTGTGAAAAATTGGACTCAGGTTATTTCATAAATTGTTATTTGAGCCTATAACTAATCTCTTTGACATTAACATCGTTAATAAACTTTAGAGCAATATCTGCATTCGGAAGACTGGAGAGAACTAAAGACGTCATCTCTATTCATTAGGCTTATATTTTCTCAATAACCTAATTTTGTCTTTCATAAAATATTAATGCTTTTGGAAGTCTTGCTCTTAATCCTATTAATTCCTAAGCCAGCCTTTTAAAGTGCAGGAGGAAATATGCAAAGGCAGTCAATTTCACTGAATTATAAATTAAATCACAAAAGGTAAACCTCAGAATTTCAGCATGGCTAAAATGCAGAACTTCATCTGGACATATTTTATCGACTTTCATCTGGACATATTTTAAACTAAGCTATGAGGGCCTGGTCCAAGTTTCTGTCCTTGGTTTTGCAGACTTTTGATTTGAGGTCACTGGCGACATGTGAGACACATGCGTTAACAGAAGAAAGTGTGTCTGTGCATTTGCTTGAGGTGGACAAAGATCTGCTCTTTTTTTAAAAAATTTTTTGGCTGTGCTGGGTGTCATGTGGGATCTTAGTTCCCCAACCAAGGATAAAACCCATGCTCCCTGCACTGGAAACGCATAGTCTTAATCACTGGACCATGAGGAAAGTCAAAGACCCGGTCTTAAAAGAAGCAGAGCAGTGGTGGGGCTCTGACTGCTGCAATGAGTCCTTGACTGTTAAACCGAACAGTACAGCATCTGTACTGCTAAAATTGCGGTATGAGGGACGCCCAAGAGGAGAAAGAAGCAGAGTTTGAACCTTGAAGTACAGGGAGGTGGTAGACACTGATTTTAAAAATACTCTAATTTCAGACATGATGTTTTCCAACTTGGAGCTAGCCAGGTAGACAAAGTACGGAAACATCTCTGATTTAAAAAGCCACATGGTTGTATAATCCTATTTTTACTATAAGCACACTGCTACTTTATCTTCACCAATGACTGTGAACTCATTTAATAAGGTAACAGAGAAATCCAAGCCTCCTCCTTCACCCAGTTCACAAACTCACACACAGACACACACATACACACACTGACACTGACGCTGTGCTCTTCTGAACCAGTCTTCATCCAGTCAATTAATTCTCTCCAGTTCGACAAAGACTTCCCAATAGAATTGGCTAAGGACAGAGGCTGTGAAAGGGGTAAAGCCTACTCTGTTCATATGGTGTCAGAGTATAAACCACTGCTCCTGAAAGGCCCTCAAGGGCTGCCCACACTGGGTCCCAGGACAGTGACCTGCTCACTGAGCTGGCGGGGCAGTGACAGCTGTCACTCCATGACCCTAGCTGGCCCCTCTACTTTCATCTTATCTCCAGCACAAGACATCACTGGCTGGCCTACAATGGCTCTGCTCTAGCTGGACAGCTTCTTTCTGAGCTAACACTCAAAATTCCTGGACTTTAACATCAGACTTCATTACAGGAAAAACCTGGAAAGGTATGAGGAAGGGGGATGAGAGCCTGCAGGCTTCTGTTTTCAAGGCGTATTTGTGCGGAATAAGGAAAGAGGTGAAGAAGCAGTCCTCCTTTTTCCATTTAAAGTAGGCCAGCTTCCCAAGTCTCACCGGCAGATGGAAACGGATCCAGGGTTGAAACAGCTGATCCTTCCCCACCCGTCTCATGGGCGCCCTGGCAGGGGGGGAGATGGATGCACAGCCCCTGGCGCCTAGCCCAAGGAGGCAGAGGGGAGCCTGGGTGCAGGCGGGGTGTGTGCTCACCTCATACTCCTCCTTGAAGCCATAGCCCTCGGCACACTTCATCTGCGTGATGTGCTGGAGCAGGTCAGCCACCCGGATGGCGGGGTGCAGCTGTCCAGTCTGGTAGGGCACGTCGGCCGGCTCGCGCTTCTTGTACGTGTGCGGCTGCACCAGGCTGCTGGTGTCGCTGGCCATCGTGTGTGTCTCATCTGGGAAAAGAAGGTCATGGGGAAAGTGAGGGGAACCAGTGGCTATGCCGGGGTTGCTGAGAATCTGATATCCCCTCAACCTACAGCTGCCACAATCCCCGCGATGATTCAGCAAAAAAGAAAAGTTAAATGTCTACAGGTTTAAATGGGGTTGGCGGTACTGGTGGGGATGAGGCAGGAATCTGTTTTTACAAAGCAGTCCAAACGATCTCTAGTTTTCACAAAGCTGATCGGTAAGAATCCTTTAGCCTTCAGGCGCTAAAGTTCACCGAAGTTTCGCTCTGAAACTTCGTCAAGGCCTGGTTCCAAACCAGTCTTGTTGTCCTCTGAAGATTCATGAACTAGTTTGTATGAAGATAGAAATCAACGAAGTACAAATGTTCTGTGAGCAAAGAAAAAGTGCACAGAATGGGTTGGCTTATAAAGCTAGCGATGAAAACGTGAACTTGATACATGAGATCCAAGATGAATGGGGTGGGGGGAAGAAAGGAATTGGGTTGGATGAGTCACTTTGCATGCTCCAGGATCACAAAGCTGGAAAGACGGTGAATGGACACAGCACTCATGGGATGTTCTATGAGAGCGAACATGCAGGCCAACGCACAGCGGAACCAGCTGGCTTTGTCTGGATCTACAGATAAGACACACACCCCCATTCCCTCCACACCTTCTCCATGGGGTGGGTGCATGGGGGAACTTACCATTTATAGGCACTTTTAAGAAGATACATATCAGGAGAAAAGAGGAGGAGAAAAAGGAAACAGGGCATAAGCAATAATACTACGTGAATAAGTACAGGTATTTTTTATTTTGTGCTTTAATTTTACAGTTTTCTATTCATAGGTGGTCAGAGGGCAAAGCCTCATTTCTCCCATCACATAAGGATGAAGGTGCTTAATTTAAGCACTCAATAACATTAGGAGGTTAAAATAGTATCATAATTGCTTTTCATCCCCTATGAACCAAGTAATGACTAAATAAGTCTTAGTTGTACTCGACACATTTTCTCACTTAAATTTCTTGAACAAGTCAACCAAATTGTACTATGAAATTAATGTCAGAATTTGGTCAAATAAGCCTTAAGAGGCTATATTTTAATGGAAGGCTCTTAGTAAATTAGATTAATGAATTGCAGAAATTGTAGCTATTAAAAAATGTCTTAGGCAGGACGATGTTATTAGGTTAAGAGTTCCACATTTTACAGGTTAACTCATTACAATGCTGAATCTCTTTAGCCATTTTGATTCAGGGTATGACACATCAAAAATAATGAGAAAGTCACTTAAAACGAGAACATTAAACTGAAACTGGTTTCAGGCATAAAGAGTGAAAACATATAAGAAAAGATGTGTTCAATTAAAAAGAAAATGACCAGATTGTTTATCAATAGAGAATTCAGCTGCGGGTTTTTGTCTGTTTAAACTGAGAAGTTCAGCTCCCAGGGAAATTTAGTTCAAGGGCACTTGGTGAGCTGGGCCTGGGTTTGGGACCTTCTATCTGCATCGCAAAGCCCCCGGGAGGCATGGCATGAAGGGTGGCACACAGGTGTGTAGCTATGCGCTGCTGCTGAAATGGCACCTGATCACTACAAGGTGGCTACAGACACAAAGACGAAATAAAAAAGGTGGTCAGTTGATTTTATGATCTTTTTCCATTTGGATTTGCTTTGAGATTTAGAAATTTATTTGTTCCCATCTCTTAGAATAGTCGCAAATAAACCAGGACATTTTCACATCAGATTTGTTCATTGGCAACCGCCAAGCTCACAAAGGGGCGCTAGTCTCCCTCCTAAAGCCCTGAATCCCTGGAGCTTTCAGCTGCTCCAGCAGGAAGCTTTGCTCTTTATACTCAAATAAATGGAACATTAATTAGTTCCCCCCGTGCCTCTCATTCTCTCAGTTTTGTACGTTTTGGGATGAACATAATTAAATGTCCTCCACTGTGGATGGACCTTCTGTTCTAACCTCTCTTAAATGAATCATGTGAGTCTTTCACATAGATCCACTGGCAACCAGGCAGTGCTGAGACCCCAAGGTGAGGCATTCTTGAAGTTTTAGGTCTACAGAGTGGCCACCAGTGTCACCTTGTATGTGTCACTCACACTGCATCAGGACAGTGTGATCTCACTACTACGTGGACATGTCTCAGAGGATCTACACACGACCCAGAACATCTAAAATGAGAATATTATTATCAAGTACATAGATACTGACAGGGAAATAGAAGGTTTCTGGTGTGATATCTGTTCTGAAATCAGGTCACCCACACCAGCAGAAAATCTCGATTCCACCGAAATGAGTGATTCATCAGTTACCTCTGCCTTCTTCAAAAAGAATGATTACAGATAAAACATATCATTTGTCCCTAACTTCCTATAGTTGTTAAAAATAACACACCTATACGTTTTAAATTAAAAATTATGTGTAAGAGGAAATCAGAAATAAAGTTTCTCACTAACATTTCTGATGGTTTTCAAAGAATTGAGAACTCATTCTACCTACATTCTCTTGTAAACTTTCTAGAATTTTCAATGAGCCAGCTAGAAAAATCTCCAAACGAATGCTGTTTTTGAGGTAGGGAGAGGTCTGACTTATCTACCTACCTACTTATCTATCATCTATCTACATTTTGCAAGAAAATGATACAAAGGCATACTAAAGCTTTATATATTAGGGCTGAGCACCTTAGCTTGTGTGAATAAAAAGCACTAGAGGATTTAATTGTGCCAAGCTCCGAGTCACAACAAAACATGCCTTCCTGCAAATTATAATACCACTATTCCCCCAAAGTGCCAGAGTAGATGCACAGCTTAATTTCTTTGCATGGTTTCAAGTGATAACCTACATGACACACAGATTCACCTTTGCACCCAGTAATGGGGAACGGACAGTGCCCAAGCACTGCTGTTTGACACACTGGCATGTTGGTACCAGTTCAACACGGTAAACAGCTACTTGTTGATCTGGCTGACTTATTTTTCCCAATGTGTATTTTTTTTTTTTTTTTTCTATTTGAATCATCTGTTCCAGTGACTCTTTCCCTGTAAAGAAGCCTAACCAACTTTAAAAGATGTCATTAGTGTTTGTAATAACAAAGCCCCGACTTTAAAAGATGGCATTTGTTTAATAAGCTTATCTAAATCCTGCTGTGAAATCTGAACATTGTCTTGCCTCTGATAATGTGCATCTCAGCCCTACCCCCTCACAGCTCCCCCAAGGTCAGAACATCTACCAGAGGAATCGAGGAATGAATGCCAGCCACACAAAGAAATTGCAAATCTTTGCTTATCAAGAGATTCTGCAAATGTCATCTGCATATAGATTGCATTGTTCGGATGCCTACGATTAGCCCCTCACTCACGAAAAGGCTAAAAATGCAGCTTTCTTTCCCTTACTGTCGCTAGTCAAAGGTGCTGGCATTAGTGGGGTTTGCTTATTGGCCCTCAAAACAACGCAGATAAAAAAAATTCTGGTTTAGTCTATTCTTCACCTTCTGTCTGAGTTCTTTTTTTTCCCTCAGGCAACAAACTGGCTTAATCAAGCCCAGAAAACATCATACGGGGGAAAAAAATACACTCTCTACATAAAAATCGTAACAACTTAAGAGAAAGAGAAGCACAGGGGGAAAAATTATGTTGCCAAGATATAAACCCTTGATAGGAGAGTTATGAAGAAGGAAATGGCAATCCACTCCAGTAGTCTTGCTGGGAAAATCCCAGGGACAGAGGAGCCTGGAGGGCTGCAGTCCATGGGGTCACAAAGAGTCGGACACAACTGAGTGACTGAGCATGGAGAACTAGGAAGCAGGCCTGGCACAGCGGAGGCTGGAGCCCTGTCTACGATGGATGGTTGTGCACCTGGAAGTCATCCGTATGGTGCTCCTTCTCGGGAAGGTTAGTGATAGGAAGAAAGCAGCCTGGTACACCGGTTATGGTCTCAAAGACAACAGCGGCTCATGCTTGTTTGGGTCTATCACGGCTAGGTAACACCATTTCTCCTCCCCCTCCTTGTATTTGGACAAATGGGATTTTTTTCTTTATCTCCCACTGGGAACACTTCCTACTTTCATTGCATTCTGCCCGAAGGGGCTAACATTTTATTTCATTTCCAGTGACATCCTACACCTTGTAAACCATGTGATTATAAAGTGTCACCTTGTCATTCTGCTGTTGAGACCATCGGCTCCTCTGAAATCCCACTGCGTGACAGACACTTGGAAACGCTGGGGGTGCCCTGGGTGGCTCCGAGGAGGGGCAGGGGGCCTAAACTCTACTGTGATTATTTTTTTTTGCATAATGTTTGGCATAATTAGAAAAATGCTATTTTTGAAACAGCTGTTTTTAGTGCTCAGCAGTAAGTGACAATAATAATGAGCTATTTCCACATTTATGGCTGTCACACTGGACAGACTTCAGGTCTTATAGCTGAGTTTGGACATGCTGTGATTTTTCCTTGGGATCAAAACTGACTGCAAAGTCTGAACCTGGCAAAGGAGAATGCTAGAGCTGGGTTCACTCATTGGAACCTTTCGGAATCATTCCCAGAACACACGCAGCAAACCCTTCTTATCAATGGGGACTGTTTGGAGAAAGTCTTTTTGTTATGCGCCCATCCCCGCCCCTCCAGACCAGCCACCACCCGCTGTCCTGGTTACAACTCCTGCCTCAAACTCCCGTCTCCTATAGAGCGGCCACTGACTTTCGAAATTACTCCTGTAATGAACTGTGATAAAGGGAAATGTTCTCACCTAAAATTGCAGTTGGCACAAATGGGTCTGTCATACACCGTAAGCAGGTCAATGCAGAGAAAGTAAAAAGAGAGAGAACAGTGAATGATTGATGAAAGGCCCCCCCTCCCAGTCTTCCCGTAGAAGCCACAGAAAGCATCCGGTTACAGCACATCAAACACAGTAAGCTCCTCAAGCATCTTGGGCAGCAAAGTGAGCCCTGGGTGACTCTGAGTGCTCGGGGTGATGAAGAGATGCAACAGCGGAAAGATCTGTTACCTGGGTAATAGGAGTTGGGCACCGATGTGCTCAGGGTGTTGGTTTTCATGGTGAAGGACGATGGTGAAGACACAGCTGTAAATGAGAGACAGGCGTGTCAGTGGGGGCAGAGAGGCAATAACCTGAAAGTACGGCCCTGAGGTCACGCATGGGAAACTGGGCTGGGTAGACTGTGGACCACAGAAACATCAGAGGTTCACCTGCGTCTCTGTGATGGATATTGTCCCTCTCCACCTGCCCTGCGGACTTACTTGTGCTTTAGAGCAGCGGTCCCCAACCTTTTTGGCCCCAGGGACTGGTTTCGTGAAAGGTAATTCTATCATGGACTGGGGGTGGGAGGGATGGTTTGGGGATGATTCAAGCACATTGGATTTGTTGTGCACTTCATTTCTACTATTATTACATCAGCTCCACCTCAGATCATCATCCTGGAGATTGGGGACACCTACTTTAGAGGACACGTACCCTTTCATCACTTAAAAGATTTTCTGACCCCACAAATGAAGGAAAATACCCACAACCACAGCCCCTTTCTGGATGCAGAAATTCATTACTCTCCCTTTTGACTCCTAGCCTTTGCTTGTAGGGGGTTTCCCTAGTGGCTCACACTGGTAAAGGATCCGCCTGCAGTGCAGGAGACCGAGGATGGATCCCTGAGTTGGAAAGATCCCCTGATGAAGAGAATGGCAACCCACTTCAGAATTCTTGCCTGGAGAACTCCATGGACAGAGGAGCCTGGTGGGCTGCAGTCCATGGGGCCACAAAGAGTCGGACAGAACTCAAGCAATGAACACTTTCACTTTTTTCACTTTGCTTGTAGAATTTTACCAAATGCTCAGCTGATTATTTACAACTAAGAGGATGAGAATGTGTCTACACATGGCTTTTGGAGAATGTTCCAAATGTCAATGTTTTTGCAATTTTCTAAATCCTCACCTTTCTCCTATTGTAGACACTGAGAGAACATTTCACAATATTCTATTTTACGAAAAATAAAGATGTTCCATATGTGTTATTTTTAACATGAAAGCTGCATGCCTACATGTTGGCCTATTAGGCCTTAAATTCTTAAAAACCTGCTTATTTTCCTTTGAAATCTTCCTCTGAAACACTCAAGCTTTAACTATTTACACCTTCTCTTTCCACTGTTATTAAGAGGTAAAGCCAACCCCATCCAATTTATCTGATCCCATTGAAAGTGGATATTTCCTATTTTTAAAGTAGTTTAACTCTCTTCAACATCTTAATTGATTAGTGCTTTAAAAACACTTTAATTTCATTAAAGCATAAGGATAAATGATTTGAACGTGCTTAAGTGCACAGGCTGGTTGATGTAAGTCTAAACTTTAATTCCTCCAATGTAGTTACATGGCTTATTTGATGCTGACATCCTGATCAGAACACTAATTAATACCACTTGTGTGTGTGCTCAGGCATGTCTGACTCTTGTGACCCCATGGACTGTATGTAGCCTGCCAGGTTCCCCTGTCCATGGGATTTTTCAGGCGAGAATACTGGAGTGGGTTGCCATTTCCTACTCCAGGGGATCTTCCCCACCCAGGGACTGAACCCGCATCTTCTGCATTGGTAGGCAGTTTCTTTACCTGCTGAGCCATTGGGGAATCCCTTAATGCCACTTAAACAGGTGTTAAATGGGCCACTACCAACCAAGTCCCTGTGGTGACTGCATCTTATCTTTATTCTGATGACACGCTGATACGTTTTCATTCTCTTGGAGTAGTTCCCTTTCAGACAATGGTTTTTCCTGTGTTTATGTTTTAAAAGTACCGAATTAGTAAATGACAAAACTGGAAACTAGGCTGCCTGTCATTTATACTTTGCTAAAATAGAGAAGTGTCACATTTATGATGCATGTTTATGATAAATCTCCAGGAAAAAAAAAGAGAATGACTGATAAAAATAAGGACAAAAATCCCTGAGTAACATGCCAGGGTCAGGAAGTAAAATGCCTGTTACCTGCTGACATTTGTATTTGTTTTGTAAAAATGTGCAAAATACAATGTGCAGATACAAAATAACTATGTCTATTTTCACCTTTAAAAAATGTATTTAGAAACTTCTTTGTATAAAGATTAAACCCACCCCCACTCTCCATAACTACTTCCCCCTTGCTTTCTGCACATCTCCTGTTTGCTTTGGTGGACAGATTATTCCACACTGTTATAAATGTGCTCAGACTTATTTTTAAATGCTCCAACCTCAGTTTTCTCACTGTCTCATTCCTAAAAGGTACTCACCTTCCAACCCTGAAAGATCTCAAACCTGCCCAGGCTTGCAGTGGTTTAAGGCTAGAAGTCTAGTGGTCCAATGAGTACATTTCCTGAAAGTTTCCTCCTCCAGTAATTGTTCTTATGCAACAAAGGCATTGGGCTTCCCCGGTGGCTCAGTGGTAAAAAATCTGCCTGCAATGCTGGAGCCACAGGAGATACTGGTTTGATCCCTTGGTGGAGAAGATTCCCTGGAGAAGGGAATGGCAACCCACTCCAGTATTCTTGCCTGGAGAATTCCATGGACTGAGAAGCCTGGCGGGCTACAGTCTATGGGGTTGCAAAGAGTTGGACTGAAGTGACGCAGCACACATGCACGCACAGCACACGTTAAAGGCGTTAAGAGAATGTGGTGATGATGGAGTTTACCATTAGGGTCCCTGTGGATGGGATTCCATGAGACCCACCCATTGCTCAGAGAGTGGGGAAAAAAAAGCTTCTTCCTGTATCTCCTCCACTGGCTGCACTGATGGGAGAAACAAGTAATACCTCATGGCCAGCAAGCCCCAAGCTGCCCCCAAGTCTGCAGCAGCCCTCTCGATAGGAGCAGTTTTGGATTCCCAAAGATACATTCATTTTTAAAAAAGGCAATGCCAAACTAAATACCCTACCCAGAGGCAAATACCTTCTATTGCTCAAACTTCCAAAGCCTAGAAACTCTTAACGTAGGTTTCTGCTCTTTGGGTAAGTAAGCCCAGGTAAATTTGTGAGCAATTTCACCATGACACAGAAGATTTGGAACATAAACAGGTGATCCTGGAAAGAGAGGACGTGTATCCGAACGGTCCCTCCACACCGATGTTTAAGAAATAACTTGTTCAGTCGTTCAGTCCTATCTGACTCTTTGCAACTCCATGGACTACAGCGCACCAGGCTTCCCTGTCCTTCACTTTCTCCTGGAGCTTGCTCAAACTCATGTCCATTGAGTTCATTGAGATGCCATCCAACCATCTCATCTTCTGTTACCCCCCAACACAAATTCTCATCTTGTCTGTAGTGGGAAGGACTTCTCCCCTCAACCCTCCCACCCAACAAATGCATCCTCAGTTGCTTTATTTTGGCAGTGAAATGCATTACATACTTTCGAAATGAAAAAGATAGTATTTGCTACAAAAAAGCAGAGAAAAGTCTCCAAAAAAGGAAGGAATTTGTGGTGAACCTAAGGAAGGAATTTGTGGTAAACCTAAGTACCCCAGCAGAGAAGGCAATGGCACCCCACTCCAGTACTCTTGCCTGGAAAATCCCATGGATGGAGGAGCCTGGTAGGCTGTAGTCCATGGGGTCGCTAAGAGTCGGACACGACTGAGCGACTTCACTTTCACTTTCACTTAAGTACCCCAGATTCTGCCACCTACACTGAAAATAACACAAAAGGGCAAAGGACAGTGACCACGGATGAGGAGTGCGTCCCACCCGCCCAGGTGAGAGCGGCGTGTGTTGAAGTCCCATGCCAGAGAGTGGGGGTTGCAGGTGGATAAATAAATGTAGGACCTCTAACTGGCACAAGGTGGACAAGCGTAGCCACTGTGGAAAGGAAAAAGCAGGCCTTTCTATGAAGCTTTGCTGAATGTGGGGGGGAAAGGCAGGTGTGAGAGGAGACGGAGAAGAAGAAACCACATTGTGTGTGATGTGGGGAGGGCGCTGGCGGAGATGCTGATCGCAACACCCCAGGAGGGTGGTCAGGACAGGCGTGAGCACTGCACTGGGACCAGC
>NW_011495015.1:2733959-2756989 GCF_000754665.1 Bison bison bison
CTGGGACCAGCCCTCTTCCAGCGGAGGCTGAGGGTCTGCGCCAAGCCCCCGCCTGTATTTTTATTACTGTTGGTGACAGCTCCCCTTAATCCATCCCGTTGTTGTTCAGCATCCTGATTTAATGCAGCCAGGGTCAGCAGCAGCCTTTGGGCATGGATTTCATGAAATGAGGAGACCTCTGACCTTGAACCCAGCAGGGCTGGGAACCACATCATCAGGCACAGCTTGTGGATTTATCTAGGTCCCCAAAAAGATCACCAGGGGATGAGGCCAGAAATACTGTCTGTATTTCCAACAATCCTTGTCATTGTTAGCTTCCTAAAATAGTGCCCTGTACCTGGATGGCAGGTGGTAGCACGGGAAGGTGTTAGCTGAGCTCCCTTTACCCACCTGGTGTGAGACGTAAGCCTTCTGAAGTGGAAATACAGTTTAACTTATTAATTGCCACTAATAGCCCTGTAATAAAGGCAGAACGTGTCAGCTAAACAAATAAACAATTAGCTTGTTACTGCCATTTAGTGAGCTGTTTTATAACAGGCTTCCCCCGTGTGGTTCCACACCTGGCTCGCTCACAAACAGGAGCTGAGGAACAGCAGGGAGGGTGGGAAGCAGGTGCTTCTGTGGGCGGGGAGGGCCGCCTTGGTGTCAGAGCTCTCAGGTCTTTACAGACACGTGGCCGTGGTTGGCCTGTGCTCTGACCTGGTCCCGTTCCCCCCTCCCGCAGCATCGTTCCTAAGCCGCCGTGGCACATGGGGATGTGTCTAGCATCATCTGAAGGGACTGGCGAAATCAACAGAGCCTAAGGATTGTCTAGGGAGGTTTTGTTTCCTAACTCCCGGACCCCAGAGGTGCCCCGAAGGCGGGAAGGGCGCCCACTCACATCTTCCGTTGAGGTTGTGCGTGTCCATGAAGGAGAAGGCCTCATCGCAGCTGGTGCCCTGCTCGGCATAGCTCTTGTCCATGGAGCTCACCATCACCGTCATCTCCTGCCGTGTGCTGCTCATTGTCTCCTTCCGCTTCTGGGCCAGTTTCCTTGGGACAGAGAGTTTGTTATGTAGACACACGCAAGGATGGACCACATGCCCTGACTGACGATTGGAACCAATGGTGTTCACGCTGGAGTGCATGCGTGAAAGGAGGAGGCTGCCAGGAGCCTGCATGGGACACAGCCCTCTGACCCTCAGATGGCTGTGACATGGACCTAACCCCAAATGAACCCAGAGTGGTTCTCCAGCAATGCTGGTCAGCAGGGCAGAAGGAAAAGAAAAGGCAAGTTGTTGGCTTTCCTGCAGGTCCGCAGAAGAATAATCCCGGGGCTTCCCCCAGCCCCTCGGTGAATGAGATGCAAAAAGGCCTTGGAAGGCAGGGAGAGCTCCAGGTCTTTGGGAGACAAAGGTTAAACCTTGGCCTTTGAATCATTCTCATTAACCACCAGAAGCTCATAATCTTTTAAGTTACAGAGACCAGGACAAAAGCTATAAAACCGAAGGGAAACTGACATTCACATACATGCATACAACACACTTTATACCTCTTACTACTGGAGGTTTTTGATGCATCCAGGACAGACAAGAATAGAATTAGTGATGCTTAAGAAGGTATAAAGTGAGAAGCTTTAAGAAGACCATAACACCGTAAAACCAAAAGTACGATGTCCTAAATATTCTAATTCTGCTTAAGCACTTAGCAGCGTTTACACAAGAAAACAGCAGCTATTTCCAGTAAATCATCTTGACTCTGACTGACCCAGGACACGGCACCATTTAAAATGAGCCGCATAATCAAAATCACCCCCATATTCGGTGATTACTAATGCAGTGTGAGGCATTGACAACATCAAACCATATGGATAACCTTTATTTTCATTTCCAAATGCCACATAATCCAAATGCTTTCTTGCCTGTAGTTATAATAATCTTTTGATTCATACTTAGAAGGCAGAACATTAATAAGTTGCCCCTTTTTTATTGCTAAAAGTTGTTGTGAAAAAAAGATACATTTTTAAACAGAAAAATGAAAATGATCTATAACTTCTATGACAACGTTAAAGTTGTAAAGATGGGAATATAAATTGGTGTAGCTACTGTGGAGAATGGTATGGAGTCTCCTCAAAAATCTAAATAGAGCTACCATATGATCCAGCAATCCCACCCCTGGGCATATAGCTGATGTATGCATTCCAATTCTAAAAGATACATACACCCCCATATTTATAGCAACACTATTCACAACAGCCAGGACATGGAGGCAACCTACATGTCCACTGACAGATGAATGGATAAATAGAGATACATAATCACAGGCAAGAATACTGCAGTGAGTTGCCTTTTCCTTCTCCAGGGGATCTTCCCAACTCAGGGATTGAAACCTGGGTCTCCTGCATTGCAGGTGGATTCTTTACCATCTGAGCCACCAGGGAACTTCTACCACCACACACAATATCTGAATATTACTCAGCCATAAAAAAGAATAAAATAATGCCATTATGCAGCAACATAGGTGGATGTAGAGATTATCATACCAGTGAAATCAGTCAGAGAAAGACAAATATCACATGGTATCGCTGATATGGGGATTTCCTGGTGGCTCAGATGGTGTAGACTATGCCTGCTATGTGAGACACCTGTGTTCGCTCCCTGGGTCAGGAAGATCCCCTGGAGAAGGGAATGGCAACCTACTCCAGTATTCTTGCCTGGAGAATTCCATGGACAAAGGAGCCTGGTGAGGTACAGTCCAGCGGGTAGTTTATACATGGAATATATAAATGATAGAAATGAACTTATTTGTAGGACAGACATAGGCTTACAGATATAGAAAATAAACCTATGGTTATCAAAGGGAAGGTGGGAGGGATAAGTTAGAAGTTTGAGATTTACATATACACACTATTATATATAAAACAGGTATCCAATAAGGACCCACTATATAGCACAGGGAACTATAGTCAGTATCTTATAATAACCTATAATGGAAAAAGTCTAAAAAAGAATATGTATATTTATATCTTCATATATATATATATATATAAAACTGAATCATTTTGCTGTATACCTGAAACTAACAAGCATGGTAAGTCAACTATATTTCAAAAAAATTTTTTGAGATTATGCGTTTACAGTAAAAAGCTGAAAAGATTTTGCAAAGTAAGCGGCATGGTTCCTCTAGGTGCCAGCTTGCTGAACCTGCTCGTCTTCCCCAGGGCCCCCCTTTCCTCCAGACCATCAAGTGAGTCTGAGAGGCAGAATGCGGGCTTGGATATTCTCAACAGGTGTTCCGGGCAGAGGCAGCACTGAGTCCAGGTCCACAGCTGCAGTTATGACAATACGATTTCTCTCCACTTCCAAGTCTGCCAGCTCACTGGAAAAGCACTCTTAAGCCAGGTTTCCCCAGGAGCGCTAAAGTGGAGGCCGGAGATAATTAGCGCCATTATTCAGGCATAAACGTCCCCTTTTTGCTGGAATTTCTTTAATGTGCTTCGGGCTGATTTATGCAGATAATTGCTCAATATTCTCTTCTGTTCTGCCTATGAAGAGAGACACGGTCAAGTTTGCCAGACCTCCCTCCCTCTCTGTCTTCTCTTGTGTTTCTCTAATCCTTTCAGGTTAGGAGATGGCAGTGAAAGTGCTTCTTACCCCTGGTGAGATGAGATGGTGGAGGGGGTGTGTGTGCAACAATAAAAGCCAAGCTTGTACCAGAAAGATCTTTCTCCTTTCTTACCTCCCCGTGTGTGAACTAACTTCAGTGAGGTCGTGCTACACACCCCACTGCTGATCTTCCTGAAGCACAAAAGACGGCCATTAAGGACTGGTGAGAACCTACTAAAACCAAGCAGAGGTCCAGTCTGGAGACGCACAGCTTTAAGCTCATGTCCATTAACCATACACTCTGTGCCTGTGAATTGTTAAAACCCGCCTCCCACGTCCTCAGCAAGCCTTCCTGCATTAACCTCACCATTTGACCACAGACACAGATGTCACTGGGAGCCAGGCAGACCACACAAGGGAGTGAAATAGGTCTAAAATGATAAGGAGTGGTGGGTGCTGGAGAAGTGGAAGGGGAGACAGCCACTCAGCTCCAGAGGCTGGATGCCCCATAGAGGGCCCAGATGTTGTAAATCAGGAGAAACCCCAAATTCAGATTTTATAGGAACTGAATTTTAAGTATTGTCAAATAATTCAAATTAAAAAATTAAAAAGACTATGTGGTCCACAGAAAGATGTTTTTGGACACTTCTGCTAGCCACTAATACACACTTAGGAACTTAATTGTGTTGGAAAGGAAGAGCGTGGAAACCGCCATACAATGCACAGCTACTGTGTGGCACTGCTCTGTAAGCACTCTCTCATTTAATGCTGCTGCTGCTGCTGCGTCGCTTCAGTCGTGTCCGACTCTGTGCGACCCCATAGACGGCAGCCCACCAGGCTCCCCCATCCCTGGGATTCTCCAGGCAGAACACTGGAGTGGGTTGCCATTTCCTTCTCCAATGCATGAAAGTGAAAAGTGAAAGTGAATTCGCTCAGTCGTGTCCAACTCTTTGCGACCCCATGGACTGCAGCCTACCAGGCTCCTCCGTCCATGGTATTCTCCAGGCAAGAGTACTGGAGTGGGGTGCCATTGCTTTCTCTGCATTTAATTCTAGTGAAGGTAAATAATCTGCCTGCAATGTGGGAGACCTGGGTTCGATCCCTGGGTTGGGAAGATCCCCTGGAGTAGGAAATGGCAACCCACTCCAATATTCTTGCCTGGAGAATTTCATGGACAGAGGAGCCTGGCAAGCTAAAGTCCATGAGATCGCAAAGAGCAGGACATGACTGAGCAACTAACACTCTGACTTTCACTTTTTTCAACCTGGTAAGAGCTATTCTTCTCATTTTATAGATGAAGCTGAGTCTCAAGAAGTTAAACTGTCCAAATTGTGGAGGAGCTGGAATCACACCCCAGATCTCTCTTGACCCCAAAGGTACTTATTCTAGAACAATGTGCTTTGTCTAACAAAGTATTTCATTAATTTACATTTCCATACAAGTTACATTATAATTTTCACCAAATTGCTTTCAGGTGTGAATACTCCATCACCTCATGACTAAATATTATGCACTGTAAAAAGTAGGAATTAACAAAAAAAAGTAGTTGAATTAACAATTGTCATAGCAAAGCATTAGAAAAGAGTTTATCTACAACCTACTAATCAAAAGTAGCTTGCTTGGTCACAGACATTATGAGTCACTGCTTGGGATTTTTGGTTTTTCCTCATGTACAATTAAACACTGTATTCCATAATTAAGATGGTTGAGGAAGGTTAGATTTAGAATTGAGGGTTGGGAATGACTGGATAAATTGAAATTTATTCTCTTTCTTTTTTTCTCTATTTCTCTTTTGGACTTTGTGTTTCAGATCTGGTTTTGTTTTTTTTTCCTCAAGTGAAAACTTCTAAAACTGTCAGAAAAACATTGTGAACTTAATGAAATAGTGTTTTGTGCAGGCAAACTCCTAAAGTGGAGGCAATTTTTCTTTGCGATCTTATCTAAAGACACAGGTAAATTTATTTTCCATTTTGATTTTTAAGAAATGGTTTGTCTGAAATATTTAAACCTCCAATCTCTAAATTTGGATTGCATGAATCTCAAAGACCTTAGTAATAACAACAACAACAGAATGTTCTTATAGACATCAATGGAGCATAAAAAATTAAGGAGAAGACTTTGGTTTCTTGTTGGGTATGAAGGAGCTTGGAGGTCATTGCTCTGTCCTAAAAACAAGTAAAAAAGCTGAACAGACAATTGTTTGACTTAACTTGTAAGATAATTGATGTCACAGGGCAAATGACTGTCCCTCGAATTACAAACATGCAGATATGGAGAATCACAACTCACCAGAGCAGAAACGCATGAGCAGAAATCTATGTGAGAGTCAGCACTGAGGCCGAAAAACCCAAACTGTAATTGAATTACTGGAGGCTCAGTGTGGATCAGTCTGAGACTTAAAAACTCCAGCAGGGTCCAGACTTAACGGGGACCTCACACCTTTTTGAATTTTATCTTCAGGAGCCCTACCTGGTTCTCAAAGTAAAGACTGGAGGAAAAAAAATCACCTCTGGCTTTCAGCAGCAGGAGGAGGAAAGTAGCCAACTTGAATATGTTCAAAGCATTCTATGCTTTTTAAAATAGTTGCCCTCAAGAATATTATTTTCCTAGAGGCTAACCTGTTGTGATTTTATCAGAGCCCTAACCAATCTAGGGGAAGGAAAGTTATCCAAACCCAGCCCCTTCCAGCCATCCTGTCCACCCAAGGAGGGGGCTACTGAAGTGCCTGTGAAGGTCACAGCTCAGGACACAAATTCACTAAAAGGTTGAGACCCAATTGTGGGTCTCCTTGCCTCTCCAATAACTTACTATCATGTGACTAAAGACCTATTTGCAGAAATCCCTTTTCCCTGGTACATCAAGTCTAGACATGAGTAAAAAAATTACAAGGCAGACTAAAAGGCAAACAACACAGTTTAGAGACAGAGGAACCACTGGGATAAGGCTCATATGGCAGGGATGGTGGAATTATCAGACTGGGAATTTAAAATAACTATGAGTTATAGGCTAAAGCCTCTAATGGATAAGAAGACAACACTCAAGAATAGATGGAAAACAAAAGAAGCAAAAGCATATTACCAAGTGAAAGAGACCAATCTGAAAAGGTTCACTAAACTTTATGCTTGGTTTTGCTGTAAACCTAAAACTGCTCTAAAAAATAAATTCTATCAAAAAACCCTGTATGCGAGACAGCAAAAGAGACACAGATGTATAGAACAGTCTTTTGGACTCTGTGGGAGACGGAGACGGGGGATGATTTGGGAGAATGGCATTAAAACATGTATAATATCATATAAGAAACGAATTGCCAGTCCAGGTTCAATGCAGGATACAGGAAGCTTGGGGCTGGTGTACTGGGATGACCCAGAGGGATGGTATGGGGAGGGAGGTGGGAGGGGGGTTCAGGATGGGGAACACGTGTACACCTGTGGCAGATTCATGTTGATATATGGCAAAACCAATACAATATTGTAAAGTAAAATAATAATAATAAAATAAAAAATAAAATAAAAGGGAGGGAATGTAAAACAAAAAACAAAAAACCCTACAATACTGCTTGGGAAAAAATTAAAAGGGAGGAAAAACATAGTTATAGCCCTAAATTTCCCAACTAGAACAAAAGAGAAGGAAAGAAATGTGGGATGAAGTCAAATGAAAAGGATGGCCCTTCATGAATATTCTATTCAAATATTTCTCTTATATTTCTTTCCTGGCATAAAAATAAAAACAAGAAACAAGGGCAAGGGAAAGGGAAGAGAAATCCTTGGCAAGTTATTAACTATGTGACAGGCATGAATCAGAGTCGGTAAAGAGAACATGGTGAAGAACGATGTCTTCAGCATCATGTCCTATGGGAGAAGAGTAGCAGGACAATGGCCACCAGTTAGGAGACCCAAGTGTAGCACGGGTGGGGGAAAAACAGAAATAACTCTTCCTTCTCCTTGTTTCCTCCCTGAACCTGAACTGAGTGGTGTTTCTCAGAGGATCAGGATGGGAGCAGATTCAAGGGGAAGGAATACAAAGGTCAACTTCAGTTCAGACCTTAGTCTCACCCATGGTTAATTGCAACTCAGGGTTATAGGACATGATTCTCCAACGAGCCTGACTTGTCCATCTCTATTAGAGGCCCTGCCATGTTGGGTTACACCAACAGAGACTGTGACAGACAAAAATTGGTAACACTGACCTGAAGGTCAATGCTTGGTTATAAAAAAGGCGTCTTCATTTTAAAATGATCTGTCATTTGAAATTCTACAGGGCAGGCAAACCTTGAGGATTTGCAGATCGCATATAGACATAAGGGAAAGGCAAAAGGCTTTTTGGTTCTGGATTCTACAATTAAGTGTGTGCTTCGACTTAATTAAGGATGGGGGCAGAGGCTGGAACAGAGAAGAAGTATTTAATTTTTCCTCACAGTAGGGAAGAAATAGATATTGGTTGAGTCAAAGAATGCATACATTATACCAAATTGCCCGGATTCAGCTGAATAAACCTCAATGAATAGGGAGCTGTCACCTCAAAGATGGATCTGTGAGAGCTACCAGATGATATTGTTTTTAAAGGTAAAATGTTAAGGAAAAGGAAACAAATGGTCCTATGTTTTAAATATCAATATTTTCAATGCAAAAGTACCATCACTACAATAGCTGATAGAAAAACAATGAGGGTAACAATTACCGAAAGTTCTGTAGGACTTGAGATAAATCAGAGATGTTACATGCGTTAACTCTTAGTTCTCACAACAACCAGTGAGGAAATTGCTATTATTATCCCAGTCTTAGAGAGAGGGAAATTGAGGCATGGTGGTGTTAAGTTGCCCACGACCACATGGCCAGACGACTTGAGACCTCTGGCATAGTTTCCTGCATTGAGATAAAACCATCTTCATAAGACTCAATGGCATCACTAAACAAACTTTATTGGTTGCTTAAATTCAGACACAGAAAATAAAGGCTGGTTTTCCTTACCAGCTAGGATTTGCAGCTGTCAACCAAGGTAAGAGCGTTCTTTTTTAAAGATTTTTTTTTTTTTTGATGTGGACTATTTTTGAATTCTTTATTGAATTTGTTACAATATTGTTTCTGTTTTATATTTTGGTTTTTTGGCTGCGGCATGTGGGATCTTAGTTCCCCAACCAGGGATTGAATCTGTGTCCCCTGCACTGGAAAGCAAAGTCTTAACCACAGGATAGTCAGGGAAGTCCCTGGATTGTTCTTCTAACAAGGCTGCTCACTGCATCATCCCCTGAGAAACCACTACATCCATGTCTTGTAGATGCTCATCATCCACCCAGCTGCCTTCCAGTTCTCACTGACTAGTACACATGGCCTGTGTTAATCACAAAGAAAAGAGTTTCACGTTGAGACAAGTCAGCCTTTGGATCTTGGTTAGGTCTTTTTCAGAGTTCACCTCTTGACGTTGTGATGAGATGACCTGATAGGCTGCTGTGGCCGCTGGCAGACTTGGAGAGGGCCTTAAACATGGCTTTCCTCCCCAGCAACTGAGAAGTGGGGACTGATTTCATTAGTTCAGTTCAGTTCAGTTGCTCAGTCGTGTCCGACTTTTTGCGACCCCATGAATCGCAGCATGCTAGGCCTCCCTGTCCATCACCAACTCCTGGAGCCTACTCAAACTCATGTCCGTTGAGTCGGTGATGCCTTCCAACCATCTTATCCTTTGTTGTCCCCTTCTCCTCCCCCCTTCAATCTTTCCCAGCATCAGGGTCTTTTCAAATCAGTCAGTTCTTCGCATCAGGTGGCCAAAGTATTGGAGTTTCAGCTTTAGCACCAGTCCTTCCAATGAATACTCAGGGTTGATCTCCTTTAGGATGGACTGGTTGGATCTCCTTGCAGTCCAAGGGACTCTCAAGAGTCTTCTCCAACACCACAGTTCAAAAGCATCAATTCTTCAGCATTCAGCTTTCTTCACAGTCCAACTCTCACATCCATACATGACTACTGGAAAAACCATAGCTTTGACGAGACAGACTTTGTTGGCAAAGTAACGTCTCTGCTTTTTGACATGCTCTCTAGGTTGGTCATAATTTTTCTTCCAAGGATCAAGTGTCTTTTAATTTCATGGCTGCAGTCATTGCAGAATCTGCAGTGATTCTGGAGCCCAAAAGAATAAAGTCAGTCACTGTTTCCACTGTTTCCCATCTATTTGCCATGAAGTGATGGGACCAGGTGCCATGATCTTAGTTTTCTGAATGCTGAGTTTTAAGCCAACATTTTCACTCTCCTCTTTCATTTTCATCAAGAGGCTCTTAAGTTCTTCTTCGCTTTCTGCCATAAGTGTGGTGTCATCTGCGTATCTGAGGTTACTGATATTTCTCCTGGCAATCTTGATTCCAGCTTGTGCTTCTTCCAGTCCAGTGTTTCTCATGATGTACTCTTCATAGAAGTTAAATAAGCAGGATGACAACATACAGCTTTGATGTACTCCTTTCCCGATATGGAACCAGTCTGTTGTACCATGCCCAGTTCTAACTGTTGCTTCTTGACCTGCATACAGATTTCTCAGGAGGCAGGTGGTCTGGTATTTCCATCTCTTGAAGAATTTTCCATAGTTTGTTGTGATGCACACAGTCAAAGGCTTTGGCATAGTCAATAAAGCAGAAATAGATGTTTTTTCTGGAACTCTCTTGCTTTTTCCATGATCCAGCGGATGTTGGCAATTTGATCTCTGGTTCCTCTGCCTTTTCTAAAACCAGCTTGAATATCTGGAAGTTCATGGTTCACATATTGTTGAAGCCTGGCTTGGAGAATTTTGAGCATTACTTTGCCAGAGTGTAAGATGAGTGCAATTGTGCGGTAGTTTGAGCATTCTTTGGCATTGCCTTTCTTTGGGATTGGAATGAAAACTGACCTTTTCCAGTCCTGTGGCCACTGCTGAGTTTTCCAAATTTGCTGACATATTGAGTGAAGCACTTTCACAGCATCATCTTTCAGAATTTGAAATAGCTCAACTGGAATTCCATCACCTCCACTAGCTTTGTCCGTAGTGATGCTTCCTAAGGCCCACTTGACTTCATATTCCAGGATGTCTGGCTCTAGGTGAGTGATCACACCATTGTGATTATCTGGGACATGAAGATCTTTTTTGTATAGTTCTTCTGTGTATTCTTGCCACCTCTTCTTAATATCTTCTGCCTCTGTTAGGTCCATGTCATTTCTGTATTTTATTGTGCCCATCTTTGTATGAAATGTTCCCTTGGTAGCTCTAGTTTTCTTGAAGAGATCTTTAGTCTTTTCCATTCTATCGTTTCCCTCTATTTCTTTGCATTAATCACTGAGGAAGGCTTTCTTATCTCTCCTTGCGTTTCTCTGGAACTCTGCATTCAAATGGGTTTATCTTTCCTTTTCTCCTTTGTCTTTTGCTTCCCCTTTTCACAGCTATTTGTAAGGCCTCCTCAGACAACCATTTTGCCTTTTTTTTCATTTCTTTTTCTTGGGGATGGTCTTGATCACTGCCTCCTGTACTGTGTCACGAACCTCCATCCATAGTTCTTAGGCACTCTGTCTATCAGATCTAATCCTTGAATCTATTTGTCACTTCCAATGTATAATCGTAAGGGATTTGCTTTAGGTCATACCTGAATGGTCTAGTGGATTTCCCTACTTTCTTCAATTTAAGTCTGAATTTGGCAATAAGGAGTTCATGATCTGAGTTCATGATTTCATTAACCTATCACTTAAGACTACAGCTTTGTTTTGGGTCACCCAGTGGCAAAGATGACCTAGACTGCTCCACTGACTGGTCAGGGTGTCTGCAAGGGACACAGGCCAGGAAAGAGGAACAAACTCAGTGGACCTCTTAGGCAAGCAGCTGTTAGGTTATCTGTCCACACGTACACACACATAACCATAAGCATTTCATGGTGAAAAGGCTCAAATAATGAGTCATATTATACAAACATGATGAAAAATTAGCCTTTCTCAAACTTAGAAGCTGTAAAAGAAAAATTTGGAAAAGGTTGACTTTCATTTAAAAGAAGTTGAAATTACATGTATTACAATCTAGAATCACTTCAAAAATCATGTATATCTTTCATATGACTCTGATGATGTCAATTATCACAAATTACAATTAAAAAGGTACTAGGAAAGTATTGTTTATTGTGAGAAAATTCACAGACTCATATGTTGAACAAACACGTGGGGACAAAATAATTCCAATACCCTGTGTTTTATTTTTGGCATTAACAGAATTAGGAATGGAATCTGCTATTTTCTGGAGGGAGTCCAAATACCCAAAGCTTTTTAACAGTAGAGTGTTTGATAAAACTTGTCTTCCCCCTTGAATTTCAAAGGAACCTCTGATTGGAAAGCATTATCTGGATATGGTTAGGGAGCCATCATTTTTATGCTCAGCCAACAGGTATTTTACTGTGCTTCTCAGCAAATGTTAGTGTCCACTGTATGAGGGCTAGGCTTTTAATTATTTTGCTTGCTGTATATCCTGTCCTAGAACTATACTAGGACAAATATTTCTAGGGGACTTCCCTGGTGATCCAGTCGTTAAGACTCCATGCTTGCAATGCCAGGGGCATGGGTTCGATCCCTGGTTGGGGAACTAGGATCCCACATGCTGTGTGGTGCAGCCAAAAAATAATAACATAAAATAAAGAGCTGTCTTCCACTAGAAATCTAAAGACCTTGTCTTCCACTAGAAATACAGGTTCTACTGTCAGACTAAGATCTGTCGATCAAAGGCAATTAAGAAAAAAAAAAAAAACATACTCAACTTATACTTGTCTATATTTGTTTTTTTTTATTTTTAAAAAAATTTTTTTGAGGTATGGTTGATTTACAGTATTATATGTTTCAGGTATACAACATAGCAGTTCACAATTTTTAAAGATTATGCTCCATTTATAGTTATTATAAAATATTGGCTCTATTCCCTGTGCTGTATAAGGTATCCTTGCAGCTTATTTATTTTATACACTGTACTTCGTATCTCTTAATCCCCTACCCTTATCTTGCCTCTCCCCACTGGTAACTGCTTTTCTCTGTATCAGAATCTATTTCTTTTTTGTTATATTCACTAGTTTGTTGTATTTTTTAGATTCCACTTATAAGTAATGTCATACAGTATTTATCCTCTGCCTGACTTATTTCACTTAGCGTAACACCCTCCAAATCAATCCATGATGTTTCAAATGGCAAGATTTCATTTTTAATGGCTGAGCAGTATTCCATAATATATACACAGCTGTATGTTTGTATATGCATGTGTTTATACACCACATTTTCTTTCTCCATTCATCTGTTGGTGGACACTTACACTGCTTCTATATCTTGCCAATTGTAAATAATGCTACCATGCACGTTGGGTATTTTTTTTTTTTTTTTTGGTTGCTTGTTTTTAAATTTATTTTTTAATTGAAGGATAATTGCTTTATAGAATTTTGTTGTTTTCTGTCAAATTCCAGTTATCTGATTCAACATATTATTTCCTAATTATAGAAATAGAGGATGAACATTACTGTGTGTAAGAGGGACAGATAAGAGAGACTCTGACTCTGATGCACATCTAATCAATCTGAAGGTCCCCGGGTCAGTACTTGGAACTGACACGTGCTGCCCATGGCTAAATCCTCTAGCTTCTAGTTCATGTTAAGAATGGAAAGGACCCTTGGCAAATGTAGCAGCTTGAAAACATATAACATGGATGAAGATGTTTTCCTTGAATTTTTCTAAGTGATAAAGAGGAACTGAAAAAACTCCCACAACTCTTGCTTTGGGCTAACTTGAACTTAACATTATCCCTATAACAGCCCAGAAGGAAAAACCATTGGGTAAAACCTGAAATACACTTAATGATCACTCTCCATTCTTCCTATCTGCTCGGGTCTCTTCCCCACTTCCCTGGTTATTTTTCTGACCAAACAGAAATTCCCTGTGAGCCCAACTTTTTCCCTACACTCCCCACCCCCCACTCTCTATCTGGCCTGGAGCGTGAGAGCTCCTGTTTTGTAATTGTTTGATGACAGTGTCAGCTGCCTCCTCTGAAAAGAGGCTTCAGAGAGAACCAGCACACACACACAGACACACAGACAGGCACACACACACTCTGCTTTTCTGACATACACATCTTCCACTTGGGAGTAACTCACAGCTCATACAAGCATCTACAGTAATTTCCCAGACCAGCTGAAGATTCTGAACATTAAAAAAAAGTCAGCAGTAAAAATAATAGATGCAGGATCTGTCATCCTTAGTAATATTTTTGTTTAGTTTTATTTCTCACATCAGGGCCATATGAATCCAGGAGGACAGGGACCAGCAACAGCACAGAAAATAGGAAGCGGGTGCAGCCCTCAACAGAGCAAGATGGGAATAACGTGGCATTAGTGCGAGCCGGTCCCTGCTCACTTGGCTAATGTTGCTGAATTCCGTGTGTGCACATTATCTTGAAATTTAATGCTTTCAAAAATGTCACTCTTCCGCAAGACTAAATTGGTATACTGTTTATCCTCCATCAGACTATAAATAAGAGTGAGAAAGAGGAATTTTTAATGTGTGTCATATCAGAATAGCACCTCCAGTTTCCTCTTGAAGAAGTTTGTTAAGCTCACTAAAAAATTGGAGTGCTTGTCTAATAAAAACAGAGCAAGCCATTGGTGTCAGCACGCAGGGAAACTAAAGTTCAATAAACAAGAAAATAGTGTGTTCTGTATCTGAATGAAGCAGGGACTTTATCATAAAAGCCAGGTGACCTCTTGGAGACGCAGAGCTAAGTATCCAAGAAGTTCATAAACATGCAGGATGAACATTTTCCACAAAATAACTCTATTCAAAGTTAAATAAATATAATAGAAATACAATATAATGTAAATATAAAAAATAAATATAATATAGATGAAATATAGCTGCTGGTTAATTTATTCAGGGGTAAATACAGCCTGATCCTTTAGGGGCTCTAGCAACCTGCACAGAACACAACAACCAAGAGCAACTGTTTGAGAAGCACCAGCTTTACTGTTTCATCACTTACAGGCATTACTGTGGTCAGTTGGGACTGTGCAGGTAGCTCAGGGGTAAAGAACCTGCCTGCCAGTGTAGGATATGGGGGTTTGATCCCTGGGTCAGGAAATGGGCACCTACTCCAGACTCTTGCTTGGAGAAGCCCACCAATAGAGCAGCCTGGCAGGCTACAGTCCATGGGGTTGCAAAGAGTCAGAGAGGACCGAAAAACTAAGCAACAACATCAAGGTCAGCTGACCAGTCATCTGACCTTTCTAAAACATCAATTTATATACCAACCACTCTTCCCAATTCAGCTCTATCTTTTCTTATTAACTGATTCTAAACAATGGTCACTTTATTGAAAACAATCATTTTCCTCATGGAAAAATACAAAAGTCATTCTTAAAACATTTTTCATCTGATTTTTAATTCAGTTCAGTTCAGTTCAGTCTCTCAGTCGTGTCTGACTCTTTGCAACCCCATGAATTGCAACACGCCAGGCCTCCCTGTCCATCACCAACTCCCGGTTTTGAATTAAGTTTCTCTTTTGTATAGAACAAGGTAAGGCTAACTACTTTGTTTTAGTACTTTGGTACATTGGTAGGGAAAGGTTCTTACTTGTTATGAGAGATGTGAAAAGGAAATAATCTGGCTTTTATATACTATTTCTTTATTATGTATGTGTATATGGGGGGTATGATGTGAAACTGGAATTTTTTTCAAAATTAAAATGAATTCTTCAAAGGAATACAAAAGTTGTACTAAATTATCATATTTAACCAAGTTGTGTTTCCCGACATACTCACTAACGCTCGATTTCAGTCAAAAACGTTTGCCAATTTGATGTGTAAAACAATGGCATCTCATGTTGTATAGATCAGCATGTACCTGATTACATGTAAGGTTGAATACATTTTCAAATGTCACTTAGCCATACATTGATATTCTGTAAGTTGCCTATGTATATTTCATACCCATTTTTACATTTCAGTTTGTCTTTTCTTATTGATGTCTAGATTTTTTTTTTATAGTTAGGCCACTAGTACTTCAATATATAAATATTAAGAATATTTTCTTCTAATCTGTAGCTTGTTTTAAAGTTTTGTTTATGGTGTGCTTGGGTATATAGAAGTTTACGATTATTTCCATGATGGTTTTAGGGCACTCCTTACTCTGAGATCACTTTATTATATGCAGTGCTCTTTCTCTTCTTAGTGACAGAGACAAAGGGGATGGATTAGATGTGAGGCTTCTCAGGTTCTGCGTAAAGATAAGCAGACAACAACTTTCAAGAAGGTGGTGAAAGCAGCTGACACAGGTCTAGAAGGAACCAGATTCACCGAGCACCCCTGTAGCCAGATCGTGTTGTCTAAATGCCATCACCTACTGAAAAACCCTAAGGTTTCTTGGGGAAATGTCCATTTTCACAGGGCAGACAACGCACTAGATGAGTTGAGACCATCCTGTTGGACCAGACAACATGGGAACTCACAAAGATTTCTGGAGTCATGTTGAAAGGACACAAGAGACAACCTGAAGGGGCTCCTCTGGCCAAAGAGGAGATGCTCCGAACATGCAAACACTAGTTACTGTAAAGTGTTCAAACACATTAAATATGTTAAAATCCCTCAGCCCATAATGGTACTACTTGTTATGACACCAATTCATTCTGAAACTGGAACATAGAGGGAATGAATTAAATGTTTATCTCAAGTTTCCTATAGAAAATACATTTCAAGATAACCAAACATTTGAGCCAAGACAGCATTTAATAAATATGGATGCAGTGATGGAATTAGGATGTCACCGTTTTGAAACCCCTTAAAAAATAATAGATCTAGGCAATCATCATCAGTAACTTTAAAAACCATTAAGTGAAAGGCTGAGGTGGAACTTTATAACGCACGGATCAGGTTGGCAAAAACAGCACCCAGTAATCAATCTGAGTGCTGCGTGCTTTCCCATGCAGCATGACCGTGAGCAGTTCCAACCAAAACAAGGAGCCGATTCAGTTCCCGCTCTCGCCCAGATCACAGGAAGCACGGGTGATGAGAGGGCAGCCTAGATGAGAACACGTCAACCAATTCAGAGCATGGGCGATTCCACAGGATGAAGGGCTCATTCAACAAACAAACGAGGGCGGGCAGAACAGGGGAGTCCACGTTGTGAATGAAGACACACCTGTGAAAGGCAAAAGCCAGGTCTCCAGTCCTTTACTTCATTTATTCCAAACCATTCTGACCAAGACCTCCAGCTTGACAAGCTCAGAGTCAGAACTAACTTTCATGGGGACAACTGGGTTTTTTCTGTGTTTCTGTGGAAATTCATAGAAAAATGAATTGAGATGCATCTGCCATATGAAGCCTCTGAAGTGACTGTTCCGAAGGCTGAGTTCAGAAGTAACAAAGAGGCTGATTTCTGCAAACAGAAAGATAGCCTTCCTTTTAACTGAGCACTCATCCTGAAAGGCGGTTCTCCTTTTCCTCATTAACCGTCTTTCCCCTTTTCTTGTGATTGAAGAGTCACGTGATTTAAATAAAAAGCGAGAAACTGAGCCAGCTCAGGTGACGGCTGTATGATTCGTAGGAGCAAATAACACAGACATGAAAGACATTCTTCTGCAACGTATGACAGACTTTCAAATTATCCTCCTCTAACTAATTAGCATTTTAGAAAAATTGGGTTTAATCATTAAAGAAGCCATCTGCTTATCCAGGAGCTGTCTAGTGAATACTGCTGGCAACTTTCAGGGCAGACATACCCGGCAGGTACTGCATTTTCTTTTGATTTCTGAAGCAAAGAGAAAGATGGCCATCCCCCTTCCCACCCCCAACTAATTCAAACATAGTGACCTATCTGTGTGGTGCTATGGTGTGCCTCACACACTTCAAAGAGTTAAGGGGGAAGAGACAGGGTGGGAGGTATTTGAAAGCTTCCCTTTCATAGATTATACACACAGAAGAGATTCGTGGCTTTGTTTAATTTACAGATCACCTACCTCCCCATGAAATGGCATGACACAGACTTATACGGCACTTGACGTAAATCACAACTGGTATTTCGAGGGGTACTGTCATGAGCAGTTGGGACAGTGAAGACCTCCTGGGGGTGGTGCCCTGCTGTGCTCAGTTGCTAAGTTGTGTCCAACTCTTTGACTCTCTGAGACCCCAAGGACTGTATGGAGCCCGCCAGGCTCCTGTGTTAATGGGATTTTCCAGGCAAGAATACTGGAATGGGTTGCCATTTCCTTCACCAGAAGATCTTCTGCACCCAGGGATTGAACCTGTGTCTCCTGCATCGGCAGGTGGATTCTTTACCTCTGCACCACCTGGAAAACCCCTTGGAGGTGGGGGGAATAGCAAAAACAGTCCAAATCATCCTCAGTCACACACATATTTCTTTCTCAATCCTGTGATTTGGGGTTGTGTGCAAAGGAATGTTCTACCATGAAGGGTCTTGCTCCTTGGGTCATAGGGAGAATGCTCAGGATTTCATCTGCTGAGGAGGTAGAGACCTACAAAAACTATGTGAAAATTCTCTGCAATATTTGGGGCTCATATGAAGATGGAGAGCCTGGAAAACTATTTGCTAAAACATCTGCTGGAAAGACGGGTTAAATTTCTACTCAGCATCTCTAGGCCACTGACTTGAAGCTCCCTTAACATTTCATTCTGACAAAATACAATCATTAATTCTTATAATTACTATCATACGGCTATGCATTTCAGAGTTTATAATTAGACAACCAACTTTTAACCAAACACATTGGATTTGAGCTCCCTACATACACAGTGAAGGCCTGGAGTCATTCCATGGAAAGCTCTGGAGGTGAAGCTGAGAAGTTGAGATGTAATACTTAGACAAGAAAAGTTACGCTGAGCAGAGAAAACTACTATAGGGAATGAAAGTGAAAGCATGGAAGAGTTAGTTGCTCAGTTGTGTCCAACTCTTTGCGACCCAATGGATTGTAGCCCGCCAGGTTCCTCTGACCACGGGATTCTCGAGGCAAGAATACTGGAGTGGGTTGCCATTCCCTTCTCCAGTGGATCTTCCTGATCCAGGGATCGAACCGGCGTTTGCTGGTTCTTTCTTGCAGGAAGATTCTTTACCATCTGAGCCACCAGGGAATTCTCTCTCATTGCTTCAAACCTCCACGAGTCTCTCCCTCTTCTGTCAGGCAAACGCCTCTCATTTCACCAACTAAATAGCAGCAACCAGAGGACACGACATCCACACCCCACTCCCTACTCCTTCCTCCCCTCCCCCACCCCACACAGTTTGCCAGTTCTGGGTTTCTGTATGAAAGACACAGAACATTTCTGAAGTCTGGGTCTCCCCACGTGGGGAGAGCAAACCACCTACTTGTAGGGTGCTTCTGAGGATTAAGTGAGAATAACAAGGGAAGTGCAGCCCCTGATGCTTGGGAAGGACTCAACAGTTAAGGGGAAAACAAGACAGATCCATTTCTAGAAGCTGATTGCTACTTCAAATAACTCGGCTGTTCTTGGGTATTTTAAGAATCCATAAAAGACATCTTTTGCTCTTTTCTAATATCTATTTATTCAGCAGCTCATAAGCACTCTCTGTGAGCCCAATCATGTGCGAGCAGCTTGGGATACAGGTGAAGAAATCAGTTCTCATGTCTAAGAAACTCAAAGTTGCCAAGATAGATGGGCACGAAAGACCAGCACAGAAGTGATGAGAGCAGTGATGAAGCGTGCTCGATGCAGACTCTCCATAGCAGCAGACAGCACAGGCAGATGGATTACACTCTGGACCGTCATTTCAGTAGCGCTCTTCTTCAAGTCTACTCCTACCCTCCTCTTCTATTATGAGTCCCTCTAACTGTAGCTTGCAAAATAAACACCCTCTCTAATCAGCAGCAGCTTTGGAGGGATGCACAGGAGAAAGAGAGTTCACGTTCAGGTTAAGCAACATGTCCCTATTTTTCAAGGCAATCATTCGACTATTATTTCACTTGATTACTGTAACTTTGCTCATTGGGATCTTATGTCCTAAGAGTGTCGTGCAGTATTTGATGAGCGAACTGCCCTCATTTGGATGGTTCTAGTAGTGATTATAAAGAAGATGCAGCATCCATCAGTACATCAATGCTTACATATCATCCAAAGTGCAATTGGGCTTCCTTGGTGGCTCAGCTGGTAAAGAATCTGACTGCAATGCGAGAGACCTGGGTTTGATCCCTGGTTGGGGAAGATCCCCTTGAGAAGGGAAAGGCTACCCACTCCAGTATTCTGGTCTGGAGAATTTCACAGACTGTACAGTCCATGGGGTCTTGAAGAGTTGGACATGACTGAGTGACTTTCACTCACTATCATCCAAAGTGCAATTAGGTATTAGAGACATCAATGATCTTCAGATACATAATGCAAGAGATCATCAAAGATCCCTTTATCATCTTATAAAATGAAGCAGCAATTATAGTCACAGGTATCAAAACAGATAACCATGAGCTAGAGAAAGTCTTCACTCTTCCTCAAAGGAGGCTTCTTCAGGAGAGACTACAGCTTTTTTAACTCAAAATAACAATATGGATTTAGGGAACCCATTCAGGTTTCCCAGGTGGCTCAGTGGTAAAGAATCCACCTGCCAATGCAGGAGATGTGGGTTCAATCCTTGGGTTGGGAAGAACCCCTGGAGGAGGGCATGGCAACCCAGTCCAGTATTCTTGCCTAGAGAATCCCATGGACAGATGAGCCTGGTTGGCTACAGTCCAGGGGGCTGCAGAGAGTTGGACATGACTGAGTGACTGAGCACACAGGGAATCCATCCACTTCATGCTGTGTTTTTCCTGATTCTCTCTTGACAGTTGCTCCCAATGCGAGGTTTCTACACGAGGAATGCCCCAATCTGGCCATAGTGAGCACTGAGTATACATTGTTTGCTGCTGCCAAGTCACTTCAGTCGTGTCCGACTCTGTGCGACCCCATAGACGGCAGCCCACCAGGCTCCCCCGTCCCTGGGATTCTCTAGGCAAGAACACTGGAGTGGGTTGCCATTTCCTTCTCCAATGGATGAAAGTGAAAAGTGAAAGTGAAGTCGCTCAGTCCTGTCCGACTCTTAGCGACCCCACGGACTGCAGCCTACCAGGCTCCTCCGCCATGGGATTTTCCAGGCAAGAGTACTGGAGTGGGGTGCCACTGCCTTCTCTGACACATTGTTTAGCTTTCTCAAAACAGCAAAAGAAAAATGAATCTCTGTGTGTGTGTGTATAGTGAAAAGCAGGAGTATTTTATGAGGAATGGTATTATACACAAGGATTCTGATAAATTGCTTGTTTTATATAATATCTGCATTCCACCCCCCCCCCCCCCCCCCCCAAAAAACGCAAGATGATACACATACATGAAGACTGTAAGTTCAGAACCGGTAGAAATACTTCAAAGTTCCTGAAATTAACACTCAGTTTCCACATTTTCTTGGTCTTATTTTTCCCTCCCTCTCCCATCCTGGTCTCCCTGTTTCCCCTTAAGTCACACTGTTTCTTGAACAATTTCATATGGAAACATGCAGGTCTTCTCAAGAGGAATGGCATCACCATACCATGTAATGCTTTCTCAACACAGCACAAGGTGAGCATGAGATGAGCTACAAAATAGGTAAGCAGTAGGACCCACTGTAGAGCACCAGGAACTCTGCTCAATACTCTGTATTAACCCATAAGGGAAAAGAATCTGAGAAAGAATAGATATATGTATGCTTAACCGAATCACTGTGCTTGCTGCACATCTGAAACTAACACAGCATTGTAAATGAACTGTACTCCAATTAAACAACGACAACAATAACAAAACAGCAAGCTGAGGAATGACGCCTTCCCTGGAAAGCTTCACCCACCCTGTGAGGCTGTGTATGGGGGGGTACTCCCTGCTCAGCATCCCTTCCACACTCTTAGGAGGAAATCCTGGCTCTGATCACTGATGGAGACACTTTCTCTTGTGAATCCTAAGAACCCAGGGTCAGAGTTCTCTTCCCCAGGGCAGGTACCCAGCCGTCTGGACCTGGCTCACTCTTCAGAGAGCCTTCCACCAGGGTTCCCGGCAAGACCAATCAAGAGATACATCAGGGCAGGGCCGCTGCTCATGGCTTATCCTCAAAACCCGTAGAAAACTCTGACTACTTCAACAGACCCAAACAGAGAAAGTAGAAAATGAAGAAAAAAAAAACAACAGAGCTTGAAAATTTCCTCCCCACTGAGCATCTCACGGCCCCTGTGCCCTGGCTCCCCGAGTCCCCACGAAGTGGAATGGTTAATCGGCTATTTAGTCAAAACCGCCTGCAGAAGTTAATAGACAGTTATCAGCTAATTGAGTGTGGGGTCTCCTCATTCATCTTGCTGATCCGATCTAACCCCCTTCATCTTCCAGACGGCTCAGGGTCCCTGCTGCTCTAAACGGTCGCTGGCTGCAAGAAGGGCCTAGGAACGACGGGAAGCTAATGGCCTCACTGTTCCTCTAAATTTGTTTGACGAAACTGACATTTAGTGTGTTCTGTCGTGTTGTGGGTAATCTGCAATTTACCCCTGGGCGTGTGGTGGATGCCCGTTTTATTTACCTCTCGTACTTAAAAGCGTAATTAATATTCCGCCCTGTAACAAAGATTAGAGATTTGACAAACATTGTAATTTAAATTCTCCATTATAGCAAACATTAAAATCAAACATCTTCCGCACGGCCCATTGCGTAAAGGACACATGTAGCTGTAATTTAACTTTTTAGTTTTTAATACCACAAACTAATTTCTGCTGTCAGTTTAATGAGCTGGAAAACACAAATCTTGCTCCTCTCCGTGTGGGCACAGACTGTGAGAGATGAACCGAGGGGAGGAAGCCCAGTGATGTCTTTCAAAACATATTTCTAATACACCAAGCAAAGAGTAAGTGTGTAAACTTATCAATGCAATGAGATGCTATGGTTTCCTGAAACTGCTTTAAGGCTTAAAAAATAGGAGCAAAAATAAAACATCTCAAGAGAGAAATAAAGAAAAATACTCTAGTTAATTTTCTAAAGCAAAGGCGTGTCGGTGTAAGGGATACAGGAGAATATACGCAGATACTGACCACAAGCAAAACAAAACAAGCAAAGCCACCCACACTCCTGAAAACTGAGGCTGGATAAAGAGCAAAGAGATCAAACTAGTCAATCCTAAAGGAAATCAACCCTGAATATTCATTGGAAGGACTGATGCTGAAACTGAAGCTCCAGTACTTTGGCCACCTGATGCAAAGAGCCAAGTCATTGGAAAAGACCCTGATGCTAAGGAAAGATTGAAGGCAGGGGAATAAGGGGAAGAAGGGGATGACAGAGGATGAGATGGTTGGATGGCATCACTGATTCAATGGACATGAACTAGGGCAAACTCTGGGAGATGGTGAGGGACAGGAGCCTGATATGCTGTAGTCCATGGGGTTGCAAAGAGTCAGACACGACTTGGTGAATGAACAACAACAAGC